>NW_001914837.1:549322-576939 GCF_000226545.1 Podospora anserina S mat+
TGAAGGGGGGGGGTTAATACTGTGGTTTTGGGTTTTTGGGGTGTAATTCTTGGTCCTCTGGTCTTTGGGGGGGGGGACATACATATCACTTTTTATATATCTTCTTATTGGTTCTTTTGTACCTACTTGCTGATGTCAAAATAACTGATGGAATGGGGATTCATATTGTCATATTCTCTTATACACTCGAGCAAACTTCTAGCTGTCTTGCCTTTTTCCAATGTCACGCCAGCCCAGGCAGCATCAGCATCATTAGTCCTTCTTTTTCCGTCTGCTGTCAGTGACAAACGTCGTGGAAAGGCTCTTCCGCAGGCTCTCCCTCTTTCTGGCAAGCATTTCCTTCCTGATCCGCTCTTGTTCCTCTTCCTCCAGTTTCCTCTTTCTCTCCTCCTCCTCCTCCTCCAGTTTTCTCTTCCTCTGCTGCTCCTCTCTCTCCCTCTTTTTCTCCTCTGCCGCCCATTGCTCCCTTGCTTTTTCCTCAATGTCGTCCTGCATTTTGCGAACTCTTTCCCTGGCTTTGTCTTGCGGCAGATCGTAGCTCCAGCTTTTGGTAGAATCGCTGCTGCCATCGACGTTGGGCTGATAGCCTCGGCCCCAGTCGCGGGTAGAGTACATGTCCTTGTGGGCTTCGATGTCGGTGTAACCGTCCTTGAAGCCGAGAGTGGTCTCTTTGATGTCGAATGAGCAGTTGATAAAGTCGTCCTGCCCGTCGGTGAAGGTGGCGGACCCCTCGATGATGTGGATTGCGCCCCGCTTGATTCTGATGGAACTCAATATCTTCTTGGCGTGGGCCAAACCCTCCTCTCCGGTGACCTTGATGGAGCCGTCGTTGATTTCGATATAACCCTCGGTGATCTTGATCTTCGCGTCCGTGAGGCTGATCAGGTCCGGATTGCCATCAGCGTCGTCGACGTTGATCCCCCGACGAGAAACACCATCTTCAAAACTGATGGACACCGTGCCGAGATCCTCTTGGAAACGCTTCCGGTCGTCACGGTGCAGAAAGTCAATGTCGCCGCTGACCATGTTGACGAAGCCGGTCTTGATGATGATGGAGCCGTCCCGCTTGTTCAGGAACCCGCCCATCACGTCAATAGAGCCTTCCGTCTCGATGCAAATCGCGCCATTTTTGATGTTGATGGAGCCCTCGCTGAGTTGAGCCTCCTCGGTCTCATTTTCGGCGTCATCGGCTGAAGCGTGCTCGGCGTCATCGACCAAGACGCGTTCACCGACTGACTCCTCCTTGCGCAGGGAGGCGTCGATCTCATACTGAACTGCAGCCTCAAACATGCTCTCGACGTCCTTTTGGATTTTGAGCCGCTCCCGCTCGGCCGCTCTCCGTCGCTCCTCGGCTTCCTTTTCCATCTTCCTCTCGTGCCGTATCCTAGCTTGTCGCTCCTCCTCCTCCTTCTTCCGAGCCTCGGCCAACTTTCTTTGACGCTCTTCTTCTCTCCGTGCCTTCTCAGCTTCTTCTCGCTCTCGCATTTTCCTCTGCTCATTCTGGGAGAGGAACTTTTCCATGAGTCGTTTGAGCATTTCGTCCTCCTGAGCGGTAGTCTCGGGCACTGGCTCCTCGACGACGGGTGCCGGTTTCAGAGGCGGCTTGAACACGATTTCGGTCGCAAACGTCTCGCGCACTTTCTCGTCCCAGTGGTTAAAGATGCGGTCGTATAGCCTCCGGCCCATCAACGAGACGATAACAACTGTGTCTTGTTTCATGTTTGCCGAAACCTCCTCCAATAGCAGCCGGGTCGGTTTTTGCGGGAGCTCTGTCGATACGTGGATCACGATTGTCGTTCCACGCCATTTCTCCAGTGCTCTGGCAATGAGCACTCTGCAGTGGTTCTCTGCCTTTTCCGGGAGGAATTTGGAATAGTCCTTCGGAGGCCATGCCTTCTTGATGATTTCGGCTAGCCAGAGCTGCTTTACTGTTGTGCTACGAACCCGCCCCGTCTCCTTGAACTTCTGCGCTAGCCTTTTCGCAGCAGCAGCCATGCGCCGCTTTTCGTCCTCTGTGTTTTCGATCTGTGAAAAGACAATGGCTGTGCGGTCTTCAAAGGGCCAACGACCCGGCGGCAAGTATATCTTCTGGTGGCCGTGGTAATAGGCGTCGGCACGACCAACAGCGGGTTCCCCAAACGCCGGACAAAAGGAAAGAAACTCTCGAGTGGCCGGGCCATGATCGCCTGTCGGGTCAAGGCGGTCGATTGATTCTCTAGTCAAGGCAAACCAGCGGTGGGGAAGCGGAGTGCTCAAGTGCTTGACCGGTATGGTGAGTGCCCCGGGTGCCAAGACAGGGCGGCTGACTTCTTTCTGGAACATGCGGGCCACCTTGGTGATCGGGAGGTTGGGATTCTCCTCGGGTCGGAACTCGTACTCGATGGTGGGGGTCAGCTGCCAGGGATCCTGATCTCCCAGCATGGGTTCTCTGTCAAGGTCGGACCAGCGAATGCTGAAATGGTTGTTTTTCGCATTCAAAGCGCCAGTGCTAGTAAGCTAGACGGCCAACGCTGCGTATTAGTCGGCCGTGCAAGACAAGATGATTGGGTATAAAAACAAACCATGAAGACGTCCACCGTCAAGACTGGCTCTTGTTTTGGATCATCCAGCCTCACTGACAGCGACACGCGGTCCAGCAAGATGACATAGTGCTTTAGATTCAAGGCATGCACAACGATGCCTCGCTTGTAGATGTATGGCCTTGAGGGCAGGCCCCAGGCTACGTCGTCACGTTTTGCTTTCACTGCCTCTTCGTGTTCCTTGAGCAAACGAAGATAGATTGTTTGGTCCCATGGTAGAGTCTTCCACTTGTCCTTGCTGTGTAGCCACAAATTCAGCCATCTCCGCTGCGGCCGAGCATTGGCAAGCTTCAGTCGAGAGGCCACGACAGTAGCAGCTGGGAGCCGGCGGGTTGGGCATAGCAGTATCAGCATGGTGGGCGAGGAGGGATCTGAAAAGGTATCATTTTCCGGGATGTTGCCGTCGCGAGCTTCCCAGATGGTTTGAGCCTTGGACGTGTGTCGTCGTGCCGTCGTGTGGTTGCTTGTGTTTGAGAGAGTATATATACATATATATATATATACATGTATATATGTATATATCTATATATATATTTTTTTTTGGATCTTGGCAACACGTGACGCAGCGAGATCTCTTGCCCCACCAGCCCGCTCGCTGGAAAATGGGAAATTGATCTTTTTCTCCCTGTCCCTGTCCTGCGCCTCGTGCTTCGCCACTGGCTGTCCCGGCGACACGGCCCCATCACGTGTGGCCAGCCAATGAGCTCCCATGACAGGCCTCGCGGCCGCCAACCGGGATGCCCTCATCATCATTCGAGGCCAGGCGACCTCACATGAGATTTGGAGAGCAAAAGAATAAATACGATACACATCCATCGTTTGCCGTCATTCAACCACTCTCATCTTCCACACTCTGAAGTTTATCAGAATCAACAACACCGTAATACAAGATGCACATATCACCACCCCCACCACCACCCCTCCTCCTCCCCTTGGAGGAGACCACCCTCATAAACCACCACCACCAAAATAACAGCACCCACAACCTCACCCACGAACTCCTCATCGCCTCCCTCGCCATCCAGCGCGCCTCCCTCCTAACCAAACGCGTCCTCCAAACCCTCACCTCCAACAACAACCCCTCACCCTCACCAACAACCTGCCCCTCCACCCCCGTAACCGGCCACCCCTTCTTCCCCTCCACCACCACCTGCCTCAACCCAACCTACGACCCCTCCTCCCGCCGCCTCTCCATCGCCAAACCCGACGCCTCCCCGGTAACGATAGCCGACTTTGCCTCCCAAGCGCTCCTCATCTCCACCATCCACCACCATTTCCCGTCCGACACCTTCATCGGGGAAGAGGACTCCTCCTCCCTCCGCCACAACCCCGACCTCTGCTCCCAGGTCTTTGATCTCGTCTCCACCACTTACCTCTCGGACCCTGCCGCGGAGGCGTTGCTGGGCCCGCGACCGGGGAGCATACCCGAGATGCTGGGGTTGATTGATCTGGGCTGTGGGAGGGGGACAAGGGGGAAGAGGTGCTGGAGTATGGATCCCATTGACGGGACGAGCGCGTTTTTGAAAGGGGAGCAGTACGCTGTTAGCTTGGCGTTGTTGGATGGGGAGGGGAGGGAGCTGATGGGGTTGCTGGGGTGTCCTAATCTGGGGATTGGGGTGGTGGTCGGTGGGGGGAGGATTGAGGAGGGCGAGGTGGACAGGGAGGGGTGGGGGGTTATGCTGAGTGCTGTGCGGGGGGAGGGGTGCGCACTTGTGAGATCGATGGGGAAGGCGGGGTTGAACAAGGTTGTCAAGAGGATCAACAGGCGAAAGGGGAAACAGCGGGAGATCAGGACGGAGGAGTTGCATTTTGTGGATTCGAGGGTGAGCTGTGCTACGGATAGTGGGATGGTGGAACAGCTTGCGAGGAGGGCCGGGGCGGGGAGGACGGGGGAGAGGACCGAGATTTACTCTTCGCACATGAGGTATGCGGCTATGGTTTTGGGAGGGCGGGAGTTTGCCCAGGTGAGGTTTCCGAAACGACCGAAAGGGGAGGCGGCGCCGTGGTGCGTCTGGGATCATGCGGGTTCGCAGCTCATCTACACGGAGTCGGGGGCCGGGAAGGTGACAGACCTGGAAGGGAGACCGATAGATTTTGGGACGGGGAGGAAGTTGACGAATAACTGGGGGCTGATCACGGCCGATGAGAGCGTGCATGGCAAGATACTCGAGCTGGCGGGAGAGGTGCTGAAGGAGGCGGAGAGGTAGAAGGATCTAGGGTTACATTTTCTTCTCGACATCACATGGGCAGGCGTTTCGGTTCTAGATGATACCCCTCATGATAGACAGATATATACACATTACGATTAATTGTCAGATTGGCATCATCACACTGACTTCCACCTCCACATGTTTGCAATCGTGCTCGCCCGACTCGGCCGTCTTCCTCCCTGTGGTTCCGCGCCGGCGTTCCGATGCAACGGCAACGCCCCGCTAGCCAGAGCAACACCATTCTCCTGATCTCTGATCTCCAGTTCTCTTCGTTTTTCAATCATAAACTCTCGCAGAGCACGCGGCGAGGCGTTTGACAACTGTGTTGCAGCTCGGGCAGACTGTTTGCCCCCGACCTTGTTCGCAGCATCAAAGATGGCCCGGAATGCAGAAAAAAATGCTGTCCGAGCCCAGGTGTTGAATGCGAGAGCCAGTGAGGCGCAGATGACGATACTTGACAGGACAACTGTGGCAGTACAACGTCAGCCGCTCGGCCCGTACCTACAAAAGTCCGTATTTTGCTCCAAAAACTCACACATGTATACAAGTTGGGTACTCAGCCTCATGTAGCCCTCGTTTAACTCTTGCGCGTTCATGCCAAAGAAGGTGGCGAAGAAGGAGAGAGGAAGCTGATGATGTGCGCAGCTGGTCAGCACCCGTGTCACAAGGCTATAATATAGCGGGGGGCAGTGAGGAGGACAGGTCAGCTTACGAAGAAAATGGTCACCACGGTGAAGACGACAATCGATCTGCCTTGCACAACGCTCTCGTCTGCCCTGCGGATGGCGGCCTTGGCCTCGATAATTCCCGACTGCTGTTGCTTCATGTCGAGGAGTTCTCGCAGCTGCAGCAATTGCTGTCAGTATACCCAGATCCGCGATAACGATGTGATAGGAGACAGTCACCTGGCTCCGAGTATTGGCCTGTCTCTTCTCCAAATTCCAAAGCTCATCCCGGCGTAGTTTCATGTCCTCAATCAGAGCCGCTGCCCGTGCGAGAGCAGGCTTGAGATCAGAAGGGCCCTGAGATTCCGAGCTCATGGCCCTGAGCGCCTTCTCAAAGTCGCCCATCACGGTTATCTGCTGGGTGAATATCTCTTGCATGATCTGAAGTTGGTCTATGAGGTTCTGCGCCTCCATCAGCACCGACCATTCGAACTTGATGTTGAGAGACTTTCTCAGCAGTTCCTCTGCCGTCTGGAGTGGGTCTTGGGTGTTCATTCTCTTGACATCTCTTCCAAAACGTTCGTAAGCGTCGGTCTTCTTCTCTGACTGGACGCCTTCCATGTTAGTGGCTGGTTTGCGGGCGCACTGCTAGGTTGGTGAACTTACAATGCTTGAAATGGCAGAACTAAACATGTCTACCACTTCGGGTCGGAGGTCTGGCTTGGTACGGTCGAAGAACACTTTGGAACATTCGTCAATGATGATCAACGCCAAGTCGTAGACCGAGGTGATCTGGGCATGGTCGATGGCTCCCAGGTGATCTCGAATGGCGCGATGCACAGCAGACGGGTCTGGCTTGTTGCGGCCCCACCGTCGGGGAAAGGCAGATAGAATGGTGTCTGTAGCTTTTCCTTAGCAAAAGTCTGGAGCCAAGTCGTAAACAAGCAGCTCACTCTCGTCCAAGATCCACAGCCATAACTGGTCAACCATCACCACCCTTGGGATAGCCTCTGGGTCACTTCTCATCTGCGTGGCCCGGTAAACAACTTGTTGACGATCTCTCTGCGTTGTGTCGTCCGCCGTCCAGTAGTAGTATTGCTCAAGCGTCCTTCGTGGGTGAAGGGGCGATGGTGAGTAAAGGTGGTTCGTGATCAGGCGCCAGTCTGCCGCTTCGTCTATGAGCTGATACAGCTTCGACGCCTGCCACAGGTAGCTCCCGAGAGGCGATTGCGGCCTCCATGATGGGGACCCTTCGTCCCACTCCCCGAATTCCGACGTGGTGCTGTTCATTCGTTGAGCTCGGGCTCGAGCTCTGTCGACAACGCTGCCCCAAGTCCCTTTCCGCTTGCTCAGACGCTCGTAGGCAAACTCCTCTTCGTTCTCGAGTCGTGTCTTGCGCATCACATTGGTCATTCTGACAAGCCTCTTCTCGATTTCCCAGTGCAGGTAAGGCATCTGTACCTCCGGTCAGACCATGGGCAGTTGTCAGTGTCATCTGGAGGAGGCTCACTTACAAAAAGCACAACATCTTGCAGCTGCGAGGAAGAATGATGATACGCGTGTGTTGCAGACGCGGCCGGAGACCTGGCTCCCTGCTTCGGCGGAGGGGACGGAATAAGAGCGCAACGGGGGCGTATCTGGCGTGAGTGAGGAGGCATGTGACTATCGCCACCGCCTCGTTCTTGGCCGTGCCACAGCTCGCGCTTCAGAAGCTTCTCAGTATTCGACTCGGACTTCTTGGCCCCCGGCTGGAACAGCTTCCTCTGGTGCAGTCCTCGGTGAGCGTCAAACCGAGAGTCGTCTTCGCCATAGTATCGCGAGATGGCATCCTTGAGCTTGGTTAGCTAGCATACAGCGCCACGGACCGCATGGTCTGCTCCGTACCTCAACCCACTTCATGTTATTAGCCTGAAGGTGAAAGTATCGTAGCTTTGTCCGGTCTTGGCTTCGTCTCAACGGTGTTTGCTTCTTGTCGTACAGAAGCTTCTGCACAGCAATCTTTTGGTGTGGAAACCTGCCATGGCAGAGGGGATGGTCCAAGTCCACGCCGCCTTTGCCCTTCTCAAACTGAATCAGCCAACCATTGTAGCCGTAATTCGACACGGTGTGGTCATCGTCGATGCTGTCTTCCTGCGAGTAAAGGCCCTCAATGTAGCTGTCGGGTGCCACTGATCGCTGAAGGCTGGTATACTGCTGAGTCGGCCATTGCTGCACTTGCTTGAGAATGAGACGGTCCCGGTTATGCTGCTGCCGGCGGGTTCCAGATGACCTGGCAATCTCAACCTCGATACGGGGAAGATCCTCCTTGCAACGACGAGAAGCTCTCTCTCTCCAAGTGGTGTGAGCTCGCTGGAGAGACTCGAGCAGCGTGATCCGGTCAGATTGGGAGAGCCGATGGCCCGAGAAATAGTCCCTCAAGAAGCCGATGCGACGCAGCTCCTTTCTGACAATTTCTTTCTCCGGGCCGGAAAAGCTTGCATAGAGATCTTTTCTCCTGGAGAACCTGGCGGCGAGGAATGCTGCCCATGCGTCGATGATAGGCACGGGGTCAGCGTACTGGTCCTCGACGATGTACGGCTGCATCTGAGTTCACGGGCCTCAACGACGCGAGGGTGGTTTAGGGTGTCCCCAGCATCTGCGACGGAATAGTTGAGAGATGGATAGAGAGGAGGTTGGTGCTGGAGTTGGCGAGATTGTGGATGCGTTGTCGTGCAGAGTTGCAGATGCTGCGGCCCAATCCGAATGGCATGTTGCAGTGCAATGGCGAGACTTGGCGGGGTTCCCTCCAGCTGCACGTCGGGCGTCCTGTCACGTCCTATTCGCGGATACGGCGTGGCATGTTGGGGGCTTTGCAGCAACCATTGATCCACCTTTCCTTCTTCCGGAGGGGGGGCTCTGCAGCATCGTAATCTTGGTCAATTGCTGATCTCGGACACTACATCAAGATACACGATTTAGAATCCTCGACCTGCTTCTGTTCCTGGAGACCTCTCGTCCCGGTGCCACATTGTGACATGACTGTGCTCGAGAAAGGCCCCGAGTCCAGCTGTTTCAAGTCCACACATGTTCTTGCACCTGCTTTTGCTCCGGTTCCCTTGTTCCAAAACATTCCACCCCTTGGTTCATTATTCGTGGCATCATTAGGCATTATCATGTTGCGTTTAATCGTCTCGTCATCCTCCAAGCCGTCGCCGACAACCTTGCTGATCAGACGAATCGCACCCGCGCTGGCGCTGTCGGACCGTCAGCACTAATTCAAGGCAAAGAACAGAAGAGATAGCAGGAAGGAAAAGCTGCAGGTTACCCAGGCTTGACAGAAAGCGACGGAGATGAAGATGGACTGCTCGTACTGGGAACCGTGATGTGGGATTCGCCTGAACAAGTTGAGCAATAGTCGTTGCTATTATTCGGCGCCCACACTACTTCCACAGGCCGAGGTGCAGGTATTGGGTAGTAGGTACCTGAATACCACCACGCGTCCCAGTAGCAGCGCTTCACTGCCCAAAAGAACAAGAGAGCAAACACGGCGCTTCCCAGGACGGCCAGCAGGATCACCACTCCTGATGTCTCTTCGGGTGTCGGTGGTGATGTGGATGTGCCATCTCGCAGGGCGAGTTTGGCTGTGGTCGATGAGGCATAGTATCCTGGTGGCATATTGTCTGTAGTCATCCCCGAGGGCGTGTGCTCGAACAGGGTACTCTTCCACCGGGCAAGGAGAGGGTTGTTATTATCGAGGGCATTTTATGAGGTTGGCCCGAGAGAGCCGCAGCCCGGCCCGGTTGTTTGGTGATTGCCTTGGGAGCACCAGAGTAGCCATTGTTGCGCCATGCTCATTTCTGCAGTGGATTGTTGACATTGGTTGCTAGTCGTGGTCAACCGCATTTGAGGCTACACCTGGCGCCCTTCAGGTACACCTCACGGTTTGTCAACCTTGATGTTGAGATAAGCCTTGGAGCAGAGGGGCACACCACCCACCCTAGAAGGCTGATGGCGCAACTGGTGTGTGCCCCATGGCCTAGAGAGCCAACTTGCACTATCTTCTTCCCTGCAAGATATGGCGCTTCAAAGTTAGCAGCAGATAGTTTGGTGGGTTCTCTTATTCATCTGTCAACAACCCCTCATTGGCTCGCTTGGCCGATCACATCGCCGCCAGCAGATGCCCCCCACTCAGCGCAAACAACGGGCACTGGAATGGATGAGGTGACGATTCCATCCCCTCTTCTCTTCTCTTCTCTTCTTCTCTCCATCCAACAGTCTTCCGTTGGTCAAAATGGACGTGGACGGAAAGCGTCGTCTGCCTCTTCAACAGCCCGTGCCTGGGCGTCCGCGCTGGCAAGGGCGCAGCAGGCCTCGGAGGACAGCTCGGAGAACAGCCGGCCTGTTGCTCTCAGCGTGTTTGTGCTTTATCGCGTACGCCCAGTGGAGGCAGCTCCAACACTCACCATCTTCTGTACCGCCGGCCGGTTCGGACATCACAGTACACGGCCTCTCGGTCAAGCGCCTGCAGGACGACCTTGCCACGTGTAGTGCCCTGCGCAAGAAACCTCAGGATCCCATCGGCCTCGGACGCAAGAAGAACAGCCGCTACATCGACGGCCATGCCCCCACGCTCGTCAAGAACGCCACCGTCTGGGTTGGCGAACCAAAAGAAGGCACCGACCCCGAGGCTGCTCGCAACGGAAAAGGCTACGGCTGGATCCACTCTGATGTCTACCTGGAATACGGACTCATCAAGAAGGTCGAGGCCGCCATCGGCCTGTCCTCTGTCGCGTCTGACACCATCGTGTTCGACGCACGTGGCCGGCCCTTGACGGCCGGCATCATCGACATGCACAGTCACGCTGGTGTGGGATCGCTGCCTAGTCTCTGGGGCAACGAGGATACCAACGAGATGTCGGCCAACATTAGTCCCTTTGTGCGTTCCATCGACGCCCTTCACCCAGGTGACCCTCAGATCCAGGTGATCAAGTCCGGCGGCGTAACCACAAGTCTTGTGCTGCCAGGGTCCGGAAACAACATGGGCGGTGAGGCATACGTGATCAAGCACGCTGTTGGAAAGGCTGATGGGAGAAACGAGACAAGCGCCGCCGACCTGCTGGCTGACCCTGACCGGAACTGGAGGTACATGAAGATGGCGTGTGGTGAGAATGCCAAACGAGTCTACGGAAGACCAGGAGAGGCGGGGCCAATGAGCCGGATGGGCGAGAGCTGGGACTTTCGCCACGCCTTTGAACAGGCAACCAAAGTGGTGCGGGAGCAAGATGACTGGTGTGACGCCGCTGCGGCCCATGGCGTGCACAACCACAGGAGCTACCTTCCACAGGAGCTAAGGTGGGAGTCGCTCGGTGCTCTGTTACGCGGCCAGGTGCACCTGAACACGCACTGTTACACCATCAGCGATTTGGAGGCGTTCATCGACCACACGAACGAGTTCAAGTTCAAGCTCCGAGCATTCCACCATGCCCACCAGACATTTTTGGTCCCCGAGGTGAGTGCTTGTCTGTGACATGATGGGTGTGTCGCCTCAAGACTAACGGTCTGCCAGATTCTCAAACGTGCCTATGGTGGAGACCCTCCTGCCTCCGCTTTGTTTGCGGATAACATGTATTACAAGGCCGAGGCCAATGTTGCGAGCGAATTTGCTGGGAAAATGCTGTGGGACAGCGGCCTGACGCCCATCTATGTCAGCGACAACCCGGTGTTGAATGCCCAGCATGTTCTTTTCGAGGCTGCGAAAGCGTACAAATACGGTCTGCCATACCATGCGGCTCTTGCTTCCGTCACCGCAGCGCCCGCAGAGCGCCTCGGGTTCGGGCAGCGGCTGGGGAAGATCAAGCCCGGATATGACGCCGACGTTGTGGTCTGGGACAGTGACCCGTTGAGCGTCGGTGCCGCGCCAGTCCAAGTTTGGATTGACGGAACAGCCCAGCTCAGGGACCCAGTGGAGTTGGACAAGCCGGCCGTGGAGCTTATCGTTCCCGACAAAGATCTTGCCCATCTCCCAGGCGAGCCTGTTCAAGCGGACGAGGTGGTATTTACCGGGGTGACTCATGTCCTTCTCGACGAGACCAGTGTGGATCGCAAGATCGGTGCCAAGGGCATTGCTGTGGTCTTTTCCAAGGGCCAGTTGACCTGTCTTGGGGACTGTCAAGACGAACTGCAGGCCGCCACCAAGTCGAACACCCCCGTCATCCAGCTCAAGGACGGATACCTGACCGAGTCCTTTACGGCCTTTGGCTCCAAGATCGGCCTCAACGCTATTGATGCAGAGGATGATACCGACAACGGGCCGAATCCCAATACGTTTGTCCGAGCAGAGGACGGTCTAGTTCTCGACAACCAAAAGACAAACGCGTCCTACACGTATGGTGTCACCAAGGCGATTTCAGCTCCCTCATTCAGGGGTGGTTTCAGTCACCATGGCACGAGCGTGGGGTTCTTGACCGGCGCAAAGACGGTGGTGGGACAGGACGCTGTTTTCGCAAGTGATGTGTCAGCCCACTACACTTTTGATACTTCAGTCAAACAGGATGGCACGCCCTCTATTTCGGCCGCTATTGGAAGCCTTCGTCGGAAGCTTTTGGAGGCCCACGCTTCGCTGAGCTCTGATGAGACGACAAAGGATGTGCACTCGGAGTCGGCATTCCTCCAAAAGGTGGTCAATGGCTCTCTGCCTCTTGTCATCACAGTCCACAGCGCCGATACCATCGGGGCTCTGATCAAGGTCAAAAAGGCGGTGGATGAGGTGACGAAGGCGTCTATTCGACTGGTCATCTTGGGTGGTGCTGAATCTTGGCTCGTCGCCGAGGAGCTGGCGGCTGCCAAGGTCGGTGTGGTATTAGCCCCCTTGCAGTCGTATGCTGTCAGCTGGGATCAGAGGCGGGCTTTGACCGGTGCTCCCCTCACCAACGGAACCGCGGTTGACAAGCTGTTGGAGGCTGGTGTGGTGACAGCCATCGGGTTGGAGGAGGACTGGCTGGTGAGGGACTTGGGCTTGCTGGCTGGGATTGTGTACCGGAACGGCGGCGGCAAGGTGGATGAGAAGGGAGCCCTTGACTTGGTTAGTGGTAACATTTACAAGCTTCTGGGACTGAAGCAGCCTGGATCTAAGTCGGGACATTTTGTGATCTCCGAAGGGAGTCCGTTGGATATTGGGTCGAGGGTGAAGGCCGTTGGGGGCGGGGCTGGCCAGGTCACGATGTTTGCCAAGTAAACATTGGCGTGTGGTTTCATTCTTGTCGGTGATAATACGAGACATTCACGTAATGTGTAGGTAGCCACCTGTAGCCGCTTGCTAGGCATCAGTGTCGATGTTCTGATGTCTGTGAACAGTCAGTCAACGTTGGCCGACGCTTGGTTGCCTGAACTCAGGGGATTGGCCAGCAAACAAGTGAACCAGTGACGTTGCGGGGCAACTCGCTGTGGACCCAAATAGCTGTGCTTTTAGGGGTTTGGTCCCAGTGCTCACTCAGCACATTAACTGCTCACGACTTCCAAGGACAACCATCAGGATCCTTTTCGCTTCTCTCAAACTCTTTATCTTTGCATCCTCACTGAGCTTGAATAGATATCAGTCATCATGGAGCAATTTCTCATCGACAACGCCGACCGCTACAAGGAGCTGGTTCAGGCCTTCAACCCCAAGCCCGCGGCTCCAGTCAAAGCGGATTCAACAAACCCCGACTTTCTCGTCAGTACTCGCATCAGACCACTGCTGCCAGATGAGATCTCTCAGGGCTTTCTCGAGGGTGTCTGTTCACGGCCTGGTGGTGCGAATATCGTCGACTTGCACGAGCTCAAGAAGTCAGTGAGGGGGCTGCCTTGTCTGAATGTAAGTCACTGTCAATCAGTGCTTGGAAATAGTGCAAGCTTTTTAACAAGAGCAGTCCTTCAGCTACCGGGTCGACCGCGTCTTCGGCCCCGACAGCACCACTAAGCAAATCTACGATGCCATTATCCAGCCCCTCGTCCCCTGGGCCTGGGGCGGAGGTGTAAGCACCATGTTCGCCTACGGGCAGACAGGATCAGGCAAAACCTTCACCGTCAGCGGGTTGGAGGAGCACGTTGCAGAAACGCTGATGGATGGTACCCTAGAGGGAGAAAGGAAGCTGTGCATGTCTGTTATTGAACTAGCCGGACAGACAGCCTTTGGCAAGCAACCACCCCTCCCCCCCTTGACCCCCCAACTAACGCCAGGCGAGTAGACCTCCTCAACTCCCGCAAGCAAATCTCCATCCTCGAAGACTCCCTAGGCAACACCCAGCTCGCCGGCGCCCAAGAACACCCCCTCACGTCCAAGGCCGACCTTCTTTCCCTAATCTCCACCGCGTCTTCCCTCCGAAAGACGGCCCCAACCCTCAAAAACGACTCGTCCTCCCGCTCGCACGCCATCTGCCGCATCCGCATCGAGAACCCCTCTATTCCGGCAGCAGAAGATGGGCTCCTCTACCTCATTGACCTTGCCGGGTCGGAAGCCGCCCGCGACAAGTCCACCCACGACGCGGCGAGGATGAGGGAAGCGAGAGAGATCAACACCAGCCTCTCTGTTCTAAAAGACTGCATCAGGGGGAGGGCGATGGTTGATCTTGATCCCGGGTCTGGGAAGAAGGCGCATGTGCCGTTTAGGCAGAGCACACTGACGAAGACGTTGAAGCATGTGTTTGATCCGAGCCCGGTGGGGGGGGTGAGGGGGGGAAAGACAGTTGTGGTGGCGTGTGTGAATCCTTGCTTGGCGGATACGCAGGCCAGCAGGAATACGTTGCGGTATGCGGAGTTGTTGAGGGTTACGGCTGGGCCGGCGGGGAAGAAGGTACAAGAATATGATGAGAAGAGGCCGGTCACGTGGGGGAATGGGGAGGTGAGGGAGTGGGTGGGGAAGAATGTGAGTTTTGATGGGTTTCTGAGTGTAAATGATATGCAAAGGCTAACAAGGCCGGATGGGATGGTGACAGTCGGGAACCCCTCCTGTTGATGGAAACGTCCTCGCCCCGACGGAATCGGGAGCGCAGCTTTTACGGTTGCCTGTTGGGGAGTTTGTGGAGAGGTGTCTCAAGACTCCGGGGGTGACGATGGAGCAGGCCACGGCGTTTCAGAGCAAGTTTTGGCAGCTGCATGTTGATAACTTGCGCTCTCAGTCCTCTTCCCAGCACTCCAAAGAGAAGCCTGAGGTCAAGTTGACGAGGATGGAAAGACTTTACTCGAGCGCGGATATCGAAGGGCCGCCGCACGCGAGGGATGTCCCCTTCAAGGAGAGGATTAGGCCGGGCATGGTTGTCTCTTACCGTTCAGTTGGGAAAACTGGGGGGGCGCAGATGGGGACGGAGCAGATGGGGGTTGTGCTGTCGAGGGCTGATGCGGTGGGGGAGAGGGTGAGGGATTTGACTGGGGTGCAGGTTAATCATGGGGGGGAGAACTTGGGGGAGAGGTATCTCTGTGCGATGGTTGTGCCTGCTATCTTGCCGGGGGCGTATGATGTTGGGCTTTGGATGCAGGTGGTGGTTGGGGTTGGGGAGATGGAGGCTGAGGTGGTGCTGGAGTGGGATGTGGCCACTCGATATTATTATTTGACTGTGTAGGGAGGTGTTGGACTGATTTCACGGTGATGGAAGTCATCACCGGCATATGCAGACGATTTCTCATTTCCCCGCTGCCAGTATCGGTATCGATGACGGTCGGTAGGTTGAGTTGTGTTGGCACCACCTTCCGTTCTCTCTCATACTTTTTTTCTCCATAATGGGTGAGAGATTCTCTTGGTGATTGTGATAAAATGGTACTATATCTCGTCGCTACATAAGGTACAGTAGGGCTGCACATCTCCCGCATACGACGCGTGTTTTTTCCCAACAGGATTCATTACCGACGCTTGGTTCCGACATACAACGCGAGCGCCGGGTGGACGGTTCCATATTACTTGCTGCACCGGCCAAAAGGCGTTGATAGCGCTTGGGTGCAGGTTAGAATACCCGGATGAGCTGTCACTGGTGAGTAGACGAGAGCTGGTTGACCGTTGGGTTGGTATGTTCTCGGCACTTTGGACGGCGTTCATTCGGGACAGAGTATTATGTAGGAGAGGTGGGATTTGCCCCTGCATACTGCGTCTTGACCGGTTTGGATCATGGTTGGGGGGTCACTTGCTTGTGCATATTCAATCTTGGGTATGTGGAAAAAAGAGACCTCGGGTGATCTTGAGGCTGACGGCAATCATCATGAGATACTTGTTTGTTTTCGGGATGTGGGTTGTGAGAGAGAGGGAGAGAAAGGGAGGGCAAAGAGACATGTGACTTTTACAAGGGTACAAGGGGGTGATTATCAGTGCCCCTGATCCTTGCCCTGTGTATGCGGGCTTGGCGGGCGCTGATTCTCTTTAGCGCAACGTCATTTGATAACGTTTTCGCGCAAAAGGGGCCGGGCCGTCAGAGGATTGTGTGTGGCTTGCGGGTGCTGAACTGGTTTCGGTCAAGACACGCGAGAGTGGCGTCTTCTAATGCTGCATGGAAGGTTTCGGGGGATGGCTTCGGTGTCTTTTCTAGAAAGAAAAACACGAAGCCGCGCAAGAAAGGAGGTCAACGGAGAGACAGGCTGACTGACACGCTGCTTGCCAGACACCCGACATCTGTCAACCACGAGGTTATCACCGCTCAGACAGCTTAGTCCCAGGGCCTTTAGCCGTACCGTCATGCTGGAACGAGGTTGGCTGTGTATGTACGGCAATCAATTGAGGAAAGTGGTATCTGTTTGGCCCCTGGACGACACTCTCTCACACGTGGAGAACAGCTTACTGCTGGGCAGGCGAGACACCCCACATCAAAACCACCTTGCACAACCATGCCGTGCAGACAGACATGTTGGACCAATCACGCCCGGCTCAAGCGCAAAAGAGCTGGTGGTTCGATGTCTCTTCCCAGCTGCCAACCGGACGAATTTGGTAGCAGATCCGACACCTGTGGACGCCAACCTCGAGAGAGGATGACGGGGCTCCAGTCGAGATCCACAGAGAACATCTAGACCCTGTTGATCTCTCGTTTGGGGGTCACTTTCTGGCTGCCGATCACGTTTGGCGACTTGAGCCTCTTTTCACCTCAACATCTTCGTTAACATCACTTTGCGCCGAGGCAGCTCGTTGACGAGCCTCAAGCAAGACACCTGCTCCTCACAACAGGAGCCATGAGCCAGCAACCATGACTCTCTACTCGTCTCCGCCTCCGGCACGGCCCTTCAGCGAGGACAAGCCGACTCTCTTGACATCGTGGTGGATCACGCTGCTATGTGCCTTCATCATTCTCCTCCGTCTCGTGGGGCGGTTTGTGCGGGTCGAGAAGCTGTTTGGAGAGGACAAGGTCGCCGCCCTGGTGTTGATACCCCTCTTCCTGCGCATGGCCTTTGTGCACCCTATTCTCTTGTTTGGAACCAACAATGTCGAGTTGAACGATGAGCTGGACTTGTCGGACGAGGGGCTCCGGCGGCGGGCCATTGGGAGCGGACTGGTGCTGATCAGTCGTATGCTGTACGCAGTGGTGTAAGGTCCCTCGACAGTTTTGGGCAAGCAACTCGGTGGCTAACATTATGTTTCTCAGACTATGGCTGCTCAAGCTGGTTACTCTCGAGTTCTTTGATCGCCTGGTTGGACTTTCTGGGAGGAACCGCTACACCTTGCTCCTTCGGTCGATGCGCATTGCTTTGGTCGCGACCTTTGTGGCGGTTGTCGTCAGTGATCTTGCGGAATGCCAGCCGTTCGCAAAGTACTGGCAGGTCAGTCCGGACCCGGGACCGCAGTGTCGTCAGGGCTACGCAAACCTCCTCACGGCATCAGTTTGTAACGCGGCTACTGACCTGCTGCTGGTTGTGTTCCCTGTGCCCATTGTCATACAAAGCCGACTGCCGATGGGACACAAGTCGCTGCTGGTTGCCCTCTTTTGTCTCCACATCTTTACGGTGGTGGTGACCATCTGTCGGGTGCCTCAGATCATCAGCGAGCAGGGATACCAAGCGACGAGGACGACATGGGCTTCGGCCGATATCCTGATGGCAACATTTGCGGCCAACGCACTTACCATCGGGACGTTTATGAGAGACAAGGGTGTCAAGAAGAAGAAGTTCAAATACGAGCCGACAGAGTCGCAAAACAGAAGAAACTCGAGGAAGGATTCGATGGCCATCTCGAAGAAGCCGTCCTGGGATGAGGATGATGACATGGAGGCGGATTATCCTGAAGGAAAACGCGGAGGGCTGAGTCGTACAAAGACGCCCGACATCTCCTCGACACCAGGAGAGATCGAGCAAGCCAAGAGGGAGATCAAGTCCCCCAGGGTGCACCACAGCAGTCGGTCAGCCAGCATGGACTCGCTGATTCCTAGGGGTCGACAGACACCTGCCACCCAAGTGGTCAAGACCACCACTTTTGAGATGACAGTCTCGTCGTCTGATGACCAGGAACATGTTCGGTGCAAAAAGCAGGCCCACGTAGGGCTCTGTCTGACACCCATTCACGGGGTGGTGACAGCGACGGCAAACGGACGAGGGAGGGGGTCCAGCATCCTTCTTCGCGAGATGAAACCGATGCCAGACGCTCAAAACGAGGAGACGGAGCAGCAACAGCGCTGACGGGTAGATGTGAGGTACCTTATCCTACGATTAGTTTTAGTGTTTTTAGTGTTTGCTTTCTGAACATGATGATACCTACCTGACCTTTGTCGTGATTTTGCTTTTTCCCAGGTGGAGTGTGCGGCGTGCCCTGAATCCTGCGGGGGTGCGGGCGGGGGGGGATCATCGTTTGTGGAGCTCCCTCCCAGGCATGACACAAGACTCTCCAGCGGCACGACCCTCGTGGCTCGTGGCATACCAGGTCCTGGGCCCACAGGCAGTTGTTGCATCTCATGAAGATCACCTCGGCCGGATCCCACCGCTCTTTTTTTTTTTGTTATTCTATGCCCGGACAATAGCTGATGAGCTGGATTTGGGGGTGGGTTGTTGGGTTGTTGGGTTGTTGACGGTGATCACCACAGTCACTGATGCTTGTCTCTGCTACGGCGGAGTAAGAGACCTCAGCAATCTCAAACAAGGCCTTTGTCATGTGCGCCACAGGCATTGTTCCAAGTATTAGACCCCCCCTTTCCAAGCAGCAGCACGGGCAGCTCCCGTCACCCACACTCTCCCACAGACTTCGGGAGCAGAGGCACGTCCATCAGGTACACTTTGAGGTCTCAGACCCGAAAACCACGCAATCGGTTCCCAAAAGGCGCTAATGCAACCCAGAGCAAACCCCTGTCGGCTTGGTTCAGGCGACTGCAGTTGTTGGTGGAGGGCGGCACGGTGGGGCCACCGACACCTATTGTTCGTCGGGGACCCTCGATTCGCTGCGACCCCAGCAATCTTAGGGTGATGGCAATCATGGTTGGCATCATTTCGCCTTTTATCCTTTCCTTTGTCCTCTTGCATTCTGATGAGATATGTAGACAGCCTGCCGATAGGACAGTGTTGACACCAGCAGCATCAGTCGACACTCCCGTCCAACAGGGGCATCACCACCACCTCTCACACCCTCAACGGCTGGATCGGCAATCCTCCGAGGTGACAGTCAACCGACAAGCACCCCCAACTCGGAGACTCCAGCAGCGGCAGCAGTAGCAGCAGCAGGCAGTGCGGGGCAAATATTGGCAGGACCGCCCATCTTTTCTTATCTCTCTGACGCCGCTAGACGACAAACCCACGACACCCACCCACCCGTCATCTCCTGCTGCAGAAAATTTCCATGTTGGATTCCCCATCTCTCACATACACGCTGTCACCGTCACCCTTCACGGTCCGTTTATTACGCTGTGGAAATTTCATTAGCTGCTGGGACAGACGGCGTTGCGAACGGCAGGCCACCACGGCTCTTATCTCCTAGGGTGTCCCCATCTACAACAGACCCAGCGCCAGGGGTTCTCCACGAACACAACCGTTTATCAGTGGACCCGTCACCTGCCGTTGTCTCCGTTTCTTGCCCGGTATTCGGGGGGCCACTTTCACTCAGCTGCCAGGCCGAACAACGCTATTGTCGACGGTGGGATTCATCGCGAAAGAAAATCAAACAAAACAAACCCGGAGCTCACCAACGCATGGTAATCGCGGGCCGTTGAGAGACACGGTTGTGCAACCCACCATCTCGCCGTCAGACCCGCCATTTTTGATCTCGCTCGCCATCCCCGTCGCCTTCAACATTCCAATGATCCGACAGAGATGACCCTCGACCGCGACATTGAGATGAGCCAGCTGGATCGCACCCGCAGTCTAGCCGAAGGCAGCACCTTCACCGTCCGGGGTCAAAGTCGGGCCTCGGATCCTGATCATCATCATCATCATCATCATCATTATCAGCATCACCACCAGAACCACCACCCTCATAATACCGTCGGTGTAGGTGCCGGAGGGATGAAAGCTCGCGTGGGGAGGTTCATCGACACCTTCCGCCGGGAACACCCAGACAACGTCCGCTACCACGACGACCCCAACTTTGCGCTTCACGTCACTGACCCAGAAGGTGGCCCAGGCGACTCACCGACGACAACCAGAACAACAAATGGGTTTGGCTCTGCTTCGGGGGTGGCGGTGGTGAGGCAGCATAATGGGGAGAGGTACTATGACTTACGGACGGCGAACTCCAGGACGGCGGGGACGTTGCTTGCGCGGGAGCTCAAGGGGAGGCATTTGCAGATGATTGCGATTGGGGGGTCGATCGGGACGGGTTTGTTTGTTGCGAGTGGGAAGGCGTTGAGTGAGGGGGGGCCGGCGGCGGTGTTGTTGGCGTACATCTTTGTGGGCGTGATGCTGTATTGCACGGTGCAGGCGTTGGGGGAGTTGGCCGTGGTGTTTCCTGTCGCGGGGTCGTTCTCGGCTTTTTCGACGAGGTTTCTGGATCCGAGTTGGGGGTTTGCTATGGGTTGGAAGTAGGTTGTTTTTGTTGACCGTTTTTCTGTTGATGGGGAGACATCCCGCGTCACCCTTTTTCTTCCGTTGTTCCGGTGTTGCATGCTAACGTGGTGTGACTGAAGCTATGCCTTGCAGTGGATAGTGGTGTTACCGCTCGAGATTATTGCCGGCGCCATGACTATCGGTTATTGGAACGAGAGTCTGAACAAGGCCATATTTGTGGCCGTGTTTCTGGTGGTCATTGTTGTCATCAACCTCTTTGGAGTAAAGGGGTACGGCGAGGCAGAGTTTGTGTTTGCCATTGTCAAGGTTACTGCTGTCGTCGGGTTCATGTGAGTTTCGCACGGGTGCTTACCTGTTGGTGGAACGTTGCTGACCACCCTGTTAGCCTTCTCGGTATCGTTATCAACATCGGAGGGACCCCCGAAGGCGGCTACATCGGCGGCAAGTACTGGTCCGACCCGGGCGCCTTCAACAATGGCTTCAAGGGCCTCTGCAGCGTGTTTGTCACGGCCGCCTTTGCCTTTGCTGGCACGGAGCTGGTCGGGTTGGCTGCCGCCGAGACAGCCAACCCGCGAAAGTCGTTGCCTACCGCCATCAAACAAGTGTTTTGGAGAATCACACTCTTCTACATTGTGTCGCTTGCGCTTGTCGGTCTCCTGGTGCCGTACAACGAGCCCAGGTTGCTTGGTGCTACTAGCATCGCCGACGCCTCAGCCAGTCCCTTTGTCATCGCCATCGAAAGCGCAGGCACGACTATTCTACCCAGCATCATGAACGGCGTCATCCTTGTGTCCGTCATCAGCGTCGGCAACTCTTCCGTCTTTGGATCCTCCCGAACACTCGCCGCCCTCGCCGAGCTGGGCCAGGCGCCCAAGATCTTCGCCTACGTCGACCGCCGCGGCCGTCCACTAGTTTCCATCCTCGCAGCATCGAGCGTCGGTCTCCTGGCCTTCATGGCCAACTCCAAAGTCCACAGCCACGTGTTCGACTGGCTCCTCGCCATATCAGGCCTGAGCAGCGTCTTCACCTGGGGGAGCACCTGTCTCGCCCACATCCGCCTCCGCAAGGCATGGGCGTACCATCACAGATCAGTCAGCGACATGGCCTTTCGTGCTCAGGGGGGAACGATCGGCAGCTGGATCGGCCTGTTTTGCAACTGTCTCATTCTCGTCGGTCAGTGCTGGGTGGCGATTTGGCCCATTACGAGCGAGCCGTTGACGTCGAGTCAGCGGGCCGAGAATTTCTTTTTGCAGTGTTTGGCGATCCCGGTGGTGTTGTTATTTTTGATCGGGCACAAGCTGTGGTACAGGACGAGCGTGATCAAGGTGGAGGACATGGATATTGATACGGGGAGGAGGGATTTTGGCAGACTCGGGATTATCAAGGCGCAGGAGGAGGAGGAGAGGGCGAGTTGGCCGAAGTGGAAGAGGGTTTATAGGGTTATCTGCTGATGGTTTGGGGGCTGGGGCGTGTACATATGAGTATATAATTTGGGGGAAGGGTGGTGGTGATTGGTTGTAACTTGAGATGAATCTCGATGTCGCAGAGCATTCGTCGTGCTCTCAGGTGTCTTCTTGACTATCAAGATTCCCACTGTATGCCGGCGGTGAACGTTCCGGTAGCCACAAACGCCACCATTCCACCCTCACCCTTACCATCATCACCCGCTCTCACCCTGACAGCCAACACCTCGGACCCAACCACTCGGTACTCGGGTATGAAGCCTAGTGTGTAAGGTATTTAGGTCAGATCTAGGATTGGATAGGTAAGTATTTTACACTTATTGTAGGTTATGCCTTCTGATGAATGGGCGTTGATTGCCACGGCATTTACACATGAGAAAGTGAGTGATGGGTGGTGGGAGCACCTGTCCAGCTTCCTACACCTGGCAACAGACTGGCAGCCGTACACGGTACTTGTAGTACTTCCAACAGCAGCCCACTATCCGACGGCCAAATGGCCAAACGGACCCCGAGACGGCTTTCGTAGCCCATCACCCCACGGGTTGGTGGGTGAGCTTTTGATATTTTCGGCAGACCCTCTTAGGAGGAGTAGAGACTCTTTCTCTTTCGGTCTTGGTCAGTCCCGTCCCTCCACCGCATCACGACATTTTTTAGCTCATTGCAGAAAGGTTTTCTCGGCTCAAGAACTTATATTGTTGCCGAATTCTGTCTCACACTTCCCTAACCTCCAGACGAAGCCGCGGCAGCCCGCATGTTTCCGCACCGGAAAGCTCGACGTGGACAATATTGCACCCAAACGGCCGTCCTCCTGGAGGCGCACCAAACCTCAACATGCGCATGGCATCCACGCACGACCTCTGTCTCTCTATTTTCTCCTGCTGTGGTACACAGCACTGTCGCAACAAACAATTCAATGCCCGAGAGCTGCTGACCGCCTCTGATCATCTGCTTCTTTTTTCTGGAACCCCAAGTCACGGCCCTAAAGGGAAGGTTGCAGCGCTCGCTGTGGGACAGACAGACCCCGGACCGGCAGTTGGAGCTTGGAAATCCGGGGAAAGGAACACGGCCGGGCATCTCATCATGCATTCCTCCCAGCCTCCGTCTTTTTACCAAGCTTTCCTCCTGTCGCACAGGCAGCATTCCCCGCATGCTGTCCCACGGGACGCCGAGGAGAACACCCCATCATGCGGGTGGAGGAATTGGAGACTCTTGGTGGGTTGGGGTACCTACCTTGATGATCACCACGTTACAGCCCAGCCGTGTTGTTCGGTCACGGGAGGCAGCTTGCTGGGACCGCATGCTCACCACATGCGAACACGATGGTTCATCCAATCTATCTTCGCATCGCCGGTGGTGTTGAGGTGGCACCGCGGTCATGATGATGCGATCAGATATCTTTTTGGCGAGTCCAATTATCTCCTCCTCTCCTTGCCCTTGCTTCCCACATGCCGGTCAGCTTGCTCTGGTGTTGTTTGCTTTTTGCTAGCTTCCATTGCAGAATGGCGTTTCTCTGGATCGCCTCTCTTGTGTTGTGCTCTCTGTGGGGGGCACGGGGACAGACTGAACGATGTTCGGGTTACGAAGCCATCAACGTGCTGAAGGCGGACTCGTATCTGATTGCAGATCTTGTTCTCATTGGCAACTGCAGCTCTCACAGCAGCGACATCGAGAACCTGAGGTTGCTTGTCGAGTACCAGACAGGTAAGCACGTCAATGTTTTTGTCAAGTATCACGATGCCGTCTAAGGTCACTGACTCGAACAGACTCACGGCTGCATGTCCTCATCACAGATGCCGATTCCCAAGTGTTTCAAGTCCAGGAACACGTCCTCCCGCGACCGAGAAGCGAGAACGCGTCCTCGAACAGCTCTGGGTTGCAGTTCAGTTTCACCCAAAGCCCGTTTGCCTTTAGCGTTACAAGAGCGTCGACAGGGGAGACCCTTTTTGACACGGCCGACACGCCGTTGATCTTTGAAACCCAGTACATCCGACTCAGAACTCGCTTGCCGTCGAATCCAAATATTTATGGGCTGGGCGAACACTCGGATGACTTTCGCCTTCCAACATGGAATTACACCCGCACGCTATGGAACACGGAATCGCCCATGATCCCAAACGGGCTCAATCTCTACGGCTCGCACCCGGTGTACTTTGACCATCGGGGTGAGTCAGGCACGCACGGCGTGTTTCTGCGGAGTTCCAACGGCATGGATGTCAAGTTGGGCACCTCGGACCAGGGACAGCAATTCCTCGAGTACAATGTGATCGGCGGCGTATTCGACTTTTACTTCTTAGCAGGCCCGACCCCAAGAGACGTCAGCAAGCAGTATGCCGAAGTTGTCGGGCTCCCAGCGTTTGTGCCGTATTGGGTCTTGGGTTTCCATCAGTGCAAGTATGGATATAAAAGCATTGATGAAGTTAGACAAGTTGTTGACACTTACGCGGCTGTTGGGATCCCATTGGAGACGATGTGGGGTGATATTGACTACATGAGCGACCATCAGGATTTCACCACGGATGGGAGCCGTTACCCCCTGGAGAAAGTTCGGCAGCTGGTTCAGAGTCTGCACGATAATGGACAACACTATGTTCAAATCCTGGATCCGGGAATCCATCGAGCTGGTGGTTACCCAACCTACACCAGAGGCGCCGAACAGAACGTCTTTCTCAAAGCAGCAGATGGCTCATTTTATCGCGGGTTTCAATGGCCCGGCGAAGTGGTTTGGCCTGACTGGCTCCATCCAAACACACAGGAATGGTGGACAGATGAGATCAGGAGGTTCTACGACCCCAACTCAGGCGTCAACGTCGATGGGCTGTGGGTTGACATGAATGAGGCGAGCAACATGTGTGAAAGCACCAGCTGCTTTGCTTCAACATCTGCTCGAACCTGGGTTGCCAACAAGGGTATCGCGGTCAGGAAACGTTACGGGGACCCAGTTCCATTTCTTGGAGTGCCAGAGAGAGATCTCTTCAACCCCCTGTATCGCATACAGAACCGATGGGGCGACATCTCCAGCAAAACTTTGTGGACGAACATCACCAATGCCGACGGAACCCACCAGTATGATACTCACAACTTCTACGGCACCATGATGGCTGGCGCCACCCGGAACGCCCTGCTGAGCAGAAACTCGGCTGTCAGGCCCTTCGTCCTCACTCGATCGACCTTTGCTGGCGTGGGGAGAGTGGCAGCGCATTGGTTCGGTGACAACGCTTCTAGGTGGGATCATTACCGAACTACTATCCGCCAAATGTTGTCCTTCACTGCTCTGCACGCGGTGCCCTTTGTTGGCTCTGACGTCTGTGGCTTCAACGAAAACGCGACGGAAAAAATGTGCGCCCGCTGGGCTTTGCTAGGCGCTTTCCAGCCCTTCTACCGCAACCACGCAGATATCACGGCCAACCGTCAAGAATTTTACCTGTGGCCTTTGGTCACCCAAGCCGCCAAGAAGGCGATTGATACTCGTTACAAGTTGCTCGACTACATGTACACCTCCCTCTGGAAAGCGAGCGCTGACGGCACGCCCAACGCCAGCCCGCTGTGGTTCTTCTACCCCTCGGATAGCAACACGTTTGGCATCCAGAACCAATGGATGCTTGGAGACGCGTTACTTGTTTCTCCAGTTGTTGACGACGACTCCCAGAGCGTCAGCTTCTACCTTCCGGACGATATCTGGTATGACTTTTGGACTTTTGAGCAAAAGGCCGGGGGTGGACAAACGCACAGGTTGGACGGGGTACAGTGGGATGAGATTCCTGTTCACATTCGAGGCGGGACTATCCTTGCTATGAGGACTGAATCAGCGAATACTACTGCCCAGTTGAGGGAGAAGAACTTTAGGATTATTGTTGCGCCGGGGAAGGACGGGACTGCCAAGGGGGAATTGTACTTGGATGACGGGGCCAGTTTGGATGTGGGGGGGAACAAGTCGGAGATCGGGTTTGTGTGGGATGGGCAGAGCTTTGCTGCGAACGGGACGTTTGGGTTTGAGACGGATGTGAAGGTTGAGAGGGTTGTTGTTCTCGGAGGGGAGGGAGGGGAGGTTGTTACGCATGAGGGGCCTTGGGGGTTGGGAGGAGGGTTTGGGTTTCATTTGTAGAGAAGGGAAGGGGTGATGAAGTATTTGAATTTTCTTCTTGAACTTTCTGCTGATACTATTGTGAGTTGGTTCCGGGTGTTCTTCTTGTCCATTTTCACGAGAGATTGCCCGTTGTGAAGCTGCTCGTAACCAAACAGTGCAGGATGCGGCTCGAAAATACAAATGGCAATTGTCTTGAGGTCCAATAAATAGCCCGCTTGTTCCATCTTTTTGTTCGGCAGTCAGAGGTTGGTGTCGCAAAGCGCCAATGCTCATGGCCCCTTATTCCGGCCTCTTGCCAAACCAAACGCTCACAATCAACACAGACAGACGTCCACATATTCCACTCCCATATCATCTCCTACATTCTCCCCACTATCAATCATCCACACCCCCCATGCTTCAAACACCTACACCTTTTAAACCCCTTCTTAACTATCCCCTTCTAGGTCGAGGTAGAGGGAGGGGGTGGGGGGGGGGTGATGCTGGGAGAGAGGGCAGGGTTTCTACCAGGTCTTTGGGGGCGGCCTCCGAATCGATGATGGTGACGGAGGCGGGCGTCCGGGGCTGGCGTTGAGAGGACTCGTCGGAGTACTCCGTTATGACGAATATACCAGAAGATGGCGGTGGTGTTGTTATTCTCGGCAGCAAGAAGCAAGACAGTTGTGAAGAATGAGGATATCGTGGGTCGCTATTCAGCAAACGATGCCGAATAGACGATGCTCTCAACAGTAGAGTTTTGTTCCCCTGAAATAGCCTTCCATTCCCTAGAAGAGGGCCATGTGAATCAAGCTCAGATCCACTGGTGCAAAATCTCTTCATTGCTCCTGATTTGGTCCATGGTTGGGAGACGACGGGATAGATTGTGGTAGATAGCGATGCCCTGTCTTGGCAGGTCTTGATGAAGTGGCTGTGGCTTGCTTCATGTGGCGGTTGGGGAACTCAACTTGTGCTTTCCAACTTTGAGCAAAGATTTTAAAACTGGCTTCTGGAAGAGGAGTTTTCTGAACTCTGGAAGCTGCTAACTGTGACTGACTCGACTCCTCAAACTTTGATCCTCTTCACCTTGTCCCCCGGGATATACCTCACCCACGGCTCAACCGACAAATCCGTCACCTCGTCATATTTCCCGTTCGTCACCAGCGTCTCAACCTCAATACCCTACCCCCCCCTCCCGTAGCTCGAGTGTTAAGTTGCGCTATTTCAAATACAAATTATCTGTTGCGTTGGCCCAATACCACTTGTTGTTGCAGGAGGATTTTATGGTGGTCAGCAGCACTCAACGCCGGAAACGGCAGTTGATCAAGCCACTAAACGGCGTCCATCCATGCCCCCTTGCTGTTTTGATGGGTACCTACCTTTAAGCACCCATGCGAAAAGTATAAATATGACCTTACAAAAGCTGTACTTATTACAACTCAAGCTTTATCGTTATACCATCTATACTTTTGAATCGCTAAGGTATCCTCGATGTTTTATCGAGTCAATCTGCACTCGAGTACACCTCGATTCATCTCACCCGGAGATGTCTATTTATCTCCGACAGCTCGGACCACAGTGTATGTGTGTGTGAGCATAGAGGGGAAACCACTCATCATTTCCATCCCCTTTCCTCCCCATTTTCACCCTTTCATCCATCATCACCACACCCCTCAAACCCACCCCCTCCCCCCTAATCCTCATCATGGGCGGCGCACCCCCCTCCCCCC
>NW_001914837.1:576985-743951 GCF_000226545.1 Podospora anserina S mat+
GCACCACCTCCGCCCCGACTCCTACGCCCGCTGGAAGCACGAGCAGAACGTCGCCCTGGACTACTGGATCGCTGTCCGGTTATGGTTCGCTACACCATTCGTCCATTCCGAAAAGCCAGAACTGCAGGAAATCGCCATAACCCTCACAGAAGAAACCCGCGCGACAGTGGAGAAAGAAACCGGGTCGGCTGACCCTTACCGCCAGGAACGCGACGAGATACTAGGCGACTCGTACGCTTTTCCCAGGGTCTACAACGCCGGACCGCCGCGGGGGGATCAGGTGACGAGAGAGAGCTTCACGTGGTGGATGGGCATGTTGTTCGACGTCCACAAGCCGATCATCGACCGGTTTGGGAGGTACCCCTATCTCAATGGGATAACCGGGCGGGACGCAAACGACGGAGAAGAAAAGTGGTTGGAGGAGATCAACCACTTTGCCGAGGCGGACGAGGAGAGCGTTAGGCGGGTGAGGGAAGATGTCAAGGCGGGACGGTGGTCGCCGTTGGGGACTGACACGCCTCGCTGAGATAAGACAGCAAAACAAAATCGGTAGTAATAGTGGTGTTGTTGATCAGTCATTACAAAGCTAAAACAGGTATCACTGCAACAACCTCCTTTTTCCAATCCCTACCCTCCTCCATATTCCCAACACCACGACATGACCAAAGGGTATTATCACCACGCCTCCCACTTTTGTCCCCCAACAGCAATCAACCGATTAAACAACTCATCCCTCAGCGGAATAGCCGTAATCTTGTACACCTCCCCCCTACTCGTCCTCAGCTCCACCCCATCGCTCACCTCCCTCTCCAAACTCCACCCCACCACCAACTTCGCCTTCCACCCATATCCGCCAAGCTTCTTCAACTCGACAATCTCCGACACGGGCACGCTCCACATGGCATGTAAATCCTCCTTCTCCTCCCCATCCGGCCCAATCTTTTCCTTTGTCTTCTTCGTTCCAAACGCCACGACCGGAATTGTTGCTGCCGTCGACAAATAAACATTGCCCTTCTTGCCGTCGTATCTCGCCTCGAACTCTACCGGTCCACTGATGGGCACCTTTTCGGCGGGGGGGACAACTCCTAGTCTGTCCTTGGCGTGATGGCTGATGCCCATCTTGCCCCTGATAGTATCAGCGCCCACGGCAGTCTTGACAGCAGTCTTTGCAGTGCCCCTGAAAAAGTTGAGGAACTTGTTGCTCTTCTTGTTTTGCTCCTTGTCCTGACCCTTGACCATGACACTGTGCCCGCCTTGGTTGCCGCCCTTGTCGTGCTTGATGCTGGGATCGTAGTGGATCGCTTCCTGGAGTTCACCCGCGCTTGCGTTCATGGGAGCATCGGCACCGACAGCGGAAAGGTCATTGGAGGTAAGCTGGGCAGGTTTGTTGGGAGGTACTTCGTTGATACGGGGTGGTGGTGGGAGGGGTGCATGGTTCGCCTCCCCAATACGGAGGAGAGTGATGGTGAGCTGAGCATTGGTGGGAACGCCTTTGAGGAGAGTACTAAAGGTAAGATAGTCAGTGTACTGAGCCTTTCAAGGATGACAGAAATCAAGACATACTTTCGCAACTCCAGCAACTTCTTCCAGTCGGGGATAGTTCTGTTGAGCCAGTCCAGACCACGAGAGATAATAGGGTCACCGAAGAACCCGAACCCAATGCCAAAGGTGACACCTTTGACAAACATGTACGAAGTGACGACGAACGACAAGGCGAGAAGAGGCAGGATGAGCGCGACAAATCTCAGACGGTGAACATCGGTGGGAAACGGCGGCGTAGGAGACAACGCGCTACAGCACTCTGTTAGCATCAGTCCTCTCTCTCAACTTCACCAGCAACGAAACTCACTTTGCAAACCTCTCCCAGGTATCCACAAAATCCCCCAGCGCATGCATAATGGGCTGAAGCTTCGACCACATAGCTGTCTGCATCGGCACCTCCGTCTTGTCCCTCTTGGTCCCCGGCTTCGACCCAATAGCTTTGTGCATCTCGGTCGTGGACTGCTCTGCCGACTCCTGATCCCCCTGAGCATGTTGCCCGACAGCGCCGCTCACCGCCACCGTCGCGATCCCGCTCACAAAATTGCTGGCTTCCTGCTCGACCGCCTCACCCTTGTGGTTCTCTGGCGCGCCCGTAGCGCTGTCGTGGCTACCTAGCACACCAGCCTTGGGTTTCTGTATCCCGCCTGTTTTGCTGTCGACAAGCGACACTGGCGCAGGGGGGAAGAGATACTCTCTCGTCCACGGCACCGCGATCAGCGCCACGAGAACACTAATCAGCAACGGTGTGAGGAAGTCAAACAGCCACGCAAGGAAATAAGCACTGCAAAACGCTGCTGTGCGCCGGGTTTCCTTCCAGGAACGGAGACGAGCAATGTGCTTAACTGCCGCTAGCATCCCTACGCCAACCGTCATATAGAGGCGCTCAAAGTTGCCGCGCATCTTGTCCGGCGAGAACTCTTCCTGTTCCGCAATGTTGAGATCGAGACCGCCGGGCGGGGGGTAGGGGGTGGCTTTGGTGTGGAAGATTTGCTGTCAGAGCGGTTGAGTTAGCTTGAGACCTGACATAATGCGCAGAGACCATTTCTGACGTCGACATACCTTGTTGAACCGGCGCACGAGCATCCAGAGCTCGTCGTTGTCCATACCACCTACCAGAGGGGCTGGAATCTCTTGCTTGGGCTCGTTCCATCCTAGGTCGCGAACCTCTTCGTCGTGGTCGAGTTGGGCGATGCCTTGAGGGTGTTCGGTGGTGCCCTCGGTAGCCAAGGCGTGCGAGAGAGTTTGTTGGTTTCCCAGTTTGTCACTGGGCTCGGGCTTGTGAGGGCCTTCGACAGAGGTGGTAGGGTTGACGGCGGGGATGGGTAAGAAGTCGACGATTTCAGATCCTAGGCTGTTTTCATTTTCGTTCTTGGACGGCACGTCCGGTGCCGTTGGCTGGGATGAAGCCATGACCGTGTAGGTTAAGGTCTGTCCAGTCTAGGTAGGGGTGCAAAAGGGTAGTTAGTATGATAAGGTAGGATGGTGGCCGGGCCTGGGGCCAAGTGGACGACGAAAAGAGCTTTATTCTACGTAAGTTGAGAGCAGGCAGGTGGTGGATGGGGGGTCATAGACATTGTCGCCAGTGGTTTTATTGATGCTCCTGGTGCTGGGCTGAAAGACGGCAATGACATCAATGGCTGCCAATCAGCGGGCGGATAAAGATGGAGTCGGTGACGCAGGTGTGCCAGAGCCATGGTTCGAACCTGCTGGGGGAGCGTCGTTTGGGTGCCATTCCATTTTGAGTGACGGCCCAATCTCAGATTCGAGAATCTCTTGGTCTTGCCAAACACGAACAGGATCATCGACTTTTTTGTGGAATGGACGCTCCGGAATCGATGACGTTTTGTGGAACCCGGATGTGGTTGCGGGAGGCAGTTGCGCGCCAGCTGGCAGGACTTACACAGGTCTTGGCATGATACCAACAACACCAAGCCAAATCAGTTACGCTTCATCAAGGAGATTGGAAGATCACTACATCCCCAACGAAACAAGATTTTATAGCACAAAGTCATTTGTACCCTCTTAAACCCTCATCACTACATGTCGAGGAATCATCTTGCGATGATGCTGGTTTTCCTTCCGCCGTGAAGCTGGGTGGCCGGTCCCTATTCCAATTCATCTGCCGGAATTGTTGAAGACTGGGGTAGAATGGGTGGTTGTCACGTTTGGCATTCAATGGGAAGTTGGGAAATCGTGGTGTCGAAAACCCCATGACTTGTTGGATGGAGAAATTCTGGGGGGCGGGGCCGATGGTCGTGGCGGAGGTGTCAGAGGTCTCCATGGGATTTCCGAGGACTCGGGGGACTGTAAAGGAGGTTTCGTCGAGTCCAGGTGGCTTCCGGGGTGACGAATTTTCATAGGATGTTTTTCCATAGGTCACATGTGCATAGAGACTTTCCATCCAGGTTGCACCGACCTTTCGCAGAGACTTGGCCGGACAATATTACCCTCGTTTATTGATCAAGTCGTAGTGACCCTCATGGACACGAGAACCAACGACCTCCATATTCACAAATGCCTGCTTTATGAGCTCCTCAAGGTCCATCCAGCTCTTGCAAACATCGTACGGGAATGAAACTTTCTTCCTACTGCATCCTTGAACGAAATAGGTACGTCTGTCGTCAAGTCTTCAGATTCTTTTGGGAATGCTTTTGCCTTGAAGTATGGACCCAAATGCAGATTATGCGTGGCGGATCAGAAAGTCGGCATTCTTTCTCCGCTCGGCTTGACTAGATTCCCAATCCTTCTTCTCTGCTGCTGGCTTCTACAGGACTGCAAGCCGCTCCAACAATGCATGGTCGGGGCCACCGGTGCTGCTCAGCGTTTTGGGTTTCTCGAGTGAAGAAGCAGGGGATTTGGCAGCCTCAAGCCTGCCTCCAAGTTCAGTCTTCAGCTGCGAGGGCTTGGCTGAAGTTTTTGGGGACTCATTGACAGTCTGGTGATCCGAACGCGTCGAACCCAGTTCTTCCCCTATGAGATCGACGACTTCCAAATCCACACATGTAGATTCTGAGGTATATCCATCATTTTGATCGAGGGTCGGAGCGTGCGATGGGGTGGATGGAGGGAGAATAGAGCGATGTCCACTGCACAACAGTTAGCCAAATTTCCAAAATAATTCTGTCCAGGTATTAATATCCATACAGGTTCGCTGCGGAGAGCAGAAGATTCAGCGCAGCGAGACAGTTATGCAACTTCTCGCGTAGCTCTCTCAGTTCGTCTTTCCCGTACAACTCCCACCCAATTCTGCACCCACTATCTCGAATAGTTGGCGGCCCGTTACTGGACATACTCTTTTTCAGGGATTCGGTTCGTTTGAGGAATTTCGAGATCGTGTCCAGTGACGATGAGATGAGAAATGACGCCGAGTTGATTGTGTCTCGGGGCAGAAAAACCTGGTTTTGGCTGAGTTGGCTCACAGTGATGAAGGCCTGTTGGGTCAGGACAAGTTTCTTCATTGCAGCTTCATATTCGGAGGGAGCGTCTGCTGAAGTCTTCACGAGGATGTACAGTTTCTGGGCCATCCCGGCGCCAGCGACAAAGTCACCCACGGAGTAACCAGATGACATCTTGTACCATGGGGCGTAAGAAGGATAGTAAAACTTGATATTGTTGTAGTAATCTGAGCTTGAAAAGGCAGCAAAAGGTTAGGCAGACTGGTTGGAAGTATGTTTGACACCTGACAGTGATAAGTAGGTAAATATGAATTTCTGCGGAGGCTGGATGGGCTGTTTTGCTTTATTGAATGGGATGGTATCTGATGGTCAAGGATAATTTTACACAGCCACGAGTGCCTCGTTGCAGACACTGCGTGTTCTCATGTCGAGGCCCGGCCAGTGGTGAAGTCACTGTGGCGGAGCTTGCATTCCGCCTCGTTCATGTTGTTGGTGGCAGGCATAACCAAAGCACAAGAATTGCTGACCTATCATTTGAGGTGTAGACGTGGAACTCGGTCTTGTAAAGAAGTGCGACGTTGCCAACAGCTGCTCGCCAGACTTCAGGACGTAACAGCGCAATCTCCCAGACTCTCCGTCGGCAAGTCAAAAACGCCCACTCAAGCAACAACAGCCATATGCGCCTCCAATCCACCAGGACTATCGATCCGAACCTTCACCCCCGGTGCGACAAAGAAAATCGACCCTTCCTTCAGTCTAAACGTCTTGCCGTCCGCTAGCATTGTTCCGTTGCCGTGTGTGATAATCATAACACCCGGCCCTCGGTGCGCCTCAATGTCTTCTCCCTCTCCCTGGAACAGGCTGAGCCTGAGCATGTCGAACTCGCTCATCGGTGGCTTGTAGATCTTGACCTTTCCTTGGTCCTGCGACGGCAGGATGACGCTGTCTTTTGATCTCGTGCTTGGCTTGAATGTGAGCGTGTCGGCAAACATGTCGATATTGTTGCGATCCGCCGGAGGACAGAAGCCAGCGTTGAGGACATTGTTGCTGCGAGCCATGCACTCGACAATATCACCACTCAAGTAGGCGTGGATGCCGTCTGCCGGAATGTAAATCGCGTCACCCGCGTCCAACACGAGGAAGTTCATGCAGAGTAACGCAACCAGAGATCCGTTATCAGTAGCGCCATACTGGTCTTGGAGACGAGGCAGCAAATCGAGGATGTATGTCTGCTTGCCAAGCTCTTCCTTGGATGCCTTGGCCAAGGCTTCCTCAACGGACTTGACGGTCTTCTCATCGGCCTGGAGAAGGGACCGGGTGACTTCGCGGAGGGTCAACTCCGACCAGTCTTCGATGCCAGCAGGGACAAATTGGCGCAGGACCCCGAGGCGCTTGAAAAGTAACTGAACCTCCTCCAGCGGCTTCCACCCAGCAAAGACCTCGAACTTGGAAAGCGCCACTGCAATCTCGGGCTTGTGGTTCGGATCGGTGAAGTTCTCTGGATCTTCTTTATGAAGCTTGGCGGCGAGCTCCTTGTTGGGGTGAATCTGAAGAGGTAAGGCTTTGGCGATGGAGAGAATTTTGGGCAGAAAAGGCAGCTGTCCACCTAGCTCCTCGATAACCTTCTTGCCGAGGAGTTCGTCCTTGTGCTTCTGGAGGACATCCTGGAGAAGCTCGCCTGTTTCCAGCACTCGAGCAGGAAAGTCTGGATAATCCCCGAACCAGAGCTCAGAGTAGAATTCGTCGTTCTTAATTTCAAAATTGGGGTCGGTCTTCTTGTGGAGTTGGACGGCAAGTGATTTCTCGCCCTGCTTGCCCCAGGGGTAGTTGTTGCAGCTTCCGACGAGCTGGAACACGCGGTCGGTTCGTGTCATGGTGGATAGGTAGATGGGAATGATCTGGGTGTTGTTGTATGCAGTTGGGATGATTGTGGCCTACGAGATTGCTCGAGATCGGATGAACTGCAGGTGCAGCTGTTTTATGTGGAAATGTCAGGAATCTATGCTGTCACCGTAATGCTCTAGAGTGATGTCGTCACTATCTTGGGTTTTTGTGGGGCCGTTGCGGAAGCCGCTGGCTCGGCACGGCATGGCGTTCTGGTGGGGCCGTGGGACCGAGTGGTCTTCGGAGAGACGGGAGACAGGCAGGAGACCGCCGGCAACTTCTCCCCACAGTATTACCTGACCTACCTCAACCTCTGACCTCTTTTTTTGGTTTCCGATCAACATCACCGTGGACAACTCTACGTTTGCAGCCACCAAGAACCTCAATGCTGCTCTTCAACAACCCCGTTAAATCGACACCGGGTGGCTCTGGATTGGACGCCCTATGCATCGACATGGCGGATCATCTGGAAAGAATACGTCAGGTGACAAATATGCACACTATCTGCAGTCTTGCCAACTGAGTTTATCTTTGGTCGGGACGTGGAACTATGTCCACAGATGCTGTCATGGATCACTTTGCAACGCACGCACCGCAAGCTATATTGCTCAGATCTGAACTCAGTCAGCTATACATTCCTAATCCTCGCAATGGAGAGCTGAGGAGAGAGGTTGAAGAATATCTCACGTTCAGAGAATTGGCCACAAGCTCAGCAGAAACGCTTAGCTGCCCGGACTCTAAGCTGGGTGCGTTTTGGTATGACTTCATTGGGGACTACATAAACTTACACGGGGCGATGGACAGGGCCTATCATACATTGTGTCAATGGAGTACTGGCACCGAATATGGATCATTCAGGAGGTGGTCCTTGCCCACCTCCCGATCATCATGGTCGGTGAACCGCATTACATGGCCACAGGCCCGAGAGATATTCTCTGCGGTGTATTGGGGCTTGCACGTCAGATTCTAGGGAAACGCAGTTTGGATATACAGGCGGACTACCATCGGTCGGTTGCTGACGTGTTTACGACTTTGACACGGATCTTTGCTTCATATGCAGTCTTCACGCATCATATTGGGGAAACCCCTTTGGGACTATTCTTCTTCGGATCAATGCCCCCCCTAATGAGCCCGATGGCTCACAAGGACTGCCTACATGGGTCCCCGATTGGAGTGACATCGGAACCCAAGGTCTCACACCGTTTCCCATTAACCAGGTTTATTCATTCAAGGCGAGTGGCTCAAAGCCCCCGTCCTTTGAGGTCTCGACTGGCGTTTGGGAAGATGACGGGGTTCTTTTTTTGAGCGGATGTGACGTGGATGAAATCGAAGCTGTCATGGAGTGTCCACCGTTCGAAGGATTCGACAATGAATGGAATCGGCATCTTGTGCAGATGGCTAGGTTTATTGAGCTTGGATCTAGGTCCAGAGCTGAAGAGGAACAGATTTGGCGTACTGTTACATGTCACCATCGGGGTCATTATCCAGCAGACATGGAAGGACGAAGATTGCCACTCATTCAGGAAGATGGCCTCTCTCTCTGGCTGAGAATGATGCGGGGAAAGAAGATCAAGAGTAAAAGCTTGACAAAAGCCGAGCTGGACGTGCTGGAACGGCTCAGATCAGAGTCGCCAAACCCGATAGCATTGACCAGCCGACAAATCGCATCCTTTGCCTTCCATGCGCGACAGAAGGATCGTTTTAGACACGTAAATCGAAGGCTGTTCAAGACCAGAAAAGGAATGTTGGGGCTTGGCCGCTCCGGTCTTCAGAAGGGTGATATTGTGACGATACTCTGGGGCGGTAGAACTCCCATCATTCTTCGCAGGCGTGACAGCGTTGGTGAGGGCTACTATTCTCGGGGAGATGCATACATCGATGGATTGATGTATGGCAAGTTTCTCGATACTAATCCGTCAGAGAAGACATTTCGCATCTACTGATCAAAACCTGGTTACAACGTCTCGGGTAAATCATCCGGTACCAATCGCGCTTCCATCGGGAAGACACCTGGCTGCTCCAATGAGACTACACAACTGTGGTCGGCTAAATGCACACTCTACCGTGGCGACAGCAACAATGCAAGCTGTCAACATGTCGACTTCTAGTATCGGGTCTTCGATTCATGACAGAAAGTTACAAGCACCATTTTACAACGTGAGCCTCCACAAGCATTCACTTTCACGATGGCTTGCCTTGCCCTGACAACTTTCCTCACGTCCGCTCTCACCCTCTCCCACTTTACCACAGGCACAAGAGCCACATCAGAACTGCCAGATGACGATGAGCTATGCGGCCGCGGTCTCCCAACCACCCCCTTCAACCGCACTGTCCTGACCACCATTGGACCCTACTCCTACGACCCAGCAGCCTGGAGCCCCTGGACACATAGGCCCTACTGCCTCGAGGCTAACGAAGAGCCATGGTGTGTCTACACCAATGCTGCCTCTCCAAAAGGCCACGGCATCAGCATCATCACTACCCCTGAGATTGCCGGAACTACCTTGAACATTCTCGAGCACCCCTTTGACCAGAAATTCTTCGCCCCCGAGAAGATCTACCTGCCAAGACCATACAAGGTTGTTGACATTCCTGGCAAAGGAAAGGGAGTGATTTCCACGCAAAAGATTGAGAAGGGGAAGGCTATTCTGGTGGATCATGCGTCGCTTATTGCAGCGGTCGAGTACCCTGCTGATGTGATGAGGGAGGAAGTGCAGGACTTGTTGGAGACGGCGGTGCACCGGTTGGGAGAGCCAGAAAAGGTGCTGGGACTGTCGAAGAAGGGGAGGGGTGACGAGGCAACCGAGATTGAGGATTTGTTGTTGACGAACAGCTTTACGGTGTTGATTCAGGGGAAGGAGTTTATGGCTTTGTTTGCGGATCTGTCGGTGAGTTTGATGGTTTTGGAAGGATGGTGCCTCGAGATGCTAACATTGAACAGAGGTTTAACCACGATTGCAAGCCAAAGTGAGTGTGAAAGGGAACCATAACTGGACCACCACTGACATATTGCAGTGCTTTCATCTACTTCTCCGAGACAACCCTGGCCATGACAGTCTGGGCCTCAAGAGACATTGAACCTGGGGAGGAAATCTCCATTACATGTAAGCCGCACCACCGTACCCTTGATTACCTCAATACACACTAACATACCTATCTCACAGATTCCACCGCCGGTCTTCTGTCCAAAGAAAGACAACAAGCCCTCGAAAATATCTGGGGTTTCAAATGGTCAGCCCCCTCCTTTTCCCCTCCATCCCCACAACTCAGCTGCTAACCTATCCCAGCTCATGCGCCCTCTGCACCTCGCCCCCCGAAGTTCTCAAAAAGTCTGATGATAACCGCGCCCAAATCCGCTCCTACCAAGCCTCCATCCCCCAACTCGCCCAAGAGGAAAAGTTTGAAGAAGCGCTCCAGCAAGCGGAGCACATGTTCCAGCTCGTCGAGGAGGAGGGTCTCACCGACCAGATGTCTGACATGTATGAGTATCCAGCCAGGATGTACTACCACGTTGGCAACCTGGACAAGGCGTTGGAGTATACTCTTAAAGTGAAGAGGGAGATTGATGGGTTTGGGGTGCCGGGGAAGTTTGGGCAGGAGAAGCTGCAGGCGATAGAGGGGATCATCAGGCGGTTGGAAATGGAGATCAAGATCAAGAGGGAGAGAGAAGAGCAGTTTGGGAAGCAGGCGAAGTTGAGGGGGAAGGCGAGGAGGGTTGTGATGGGGATGCCTTGATACCTCAATGTAGGTTCATCTTGGTGGTAATGCCGTTTTTTGTTCTGCTCATATCTTCCCATACCTTACATGACGATCTGGTTTTGATACCGTTCTTGACTCGCAGTCGTATCCAAAAAGAGGCAATGGCATTCATGCTGAACGATTGCAACTTACTACTCTAGCGACCCTATTAGTCGATGTTAAATGGTCGTATATATGCTGTGTCACCATGGTAATTATTGCTGTATCACCCTAGATATGGGCCGTCTGCATCCCGACAACCCACAATGGTGTGTGGGTTTGTCGCCATCACCAACTTCCCCGCGATCAAGTCTCAAGACTGATTTTCACAACAGCACAACAGTATCCATGAGTAAACTTTAGTGCTAATCCCTTTTCCGACTTGACCCAAGTTCTCACATCAAAGTAGCATTCTCGCAACGCTGATCCGATCGGAAGACATATTTCCACCACTCAGGGGCGATTTCAGGGGTGGCCTTGGCGCGATCTCTTGGCCAAGACGGATAAAATCACCACCACCATGTCTGGAAGGAGGTCTCACGCCGCAAGCCATCGTGTTTTTCTAGGCAGGGTTCCCCGCTGGGATGGTAACCCATTGAGCTTATTCACCGTCACGTCGCGTCATGACAACACTGGCCCTCTACTATAAGAGCTTAAGCAATCACCGCAATTTACACAGGGCTGGTCGCTCACGACTAGTTTGAGCCATCACCCACAAAATGCGGTTCAACCTTCTCTTACTGTTTGCTCCCTTATCAGGGGCTCTCCCCCTCCTCCCCACCTCCCTCTTCGGCCTCGCCTCCTGGGACGTGGAAGGCTTCGCGAGAGATAACCCCCTCGGCCCTACCACCGGCGGCAAAGGCGGTTCCACTGTCACCGTGTCCACCGTCGCAGACTTCAAAGCAGCAGTCACCGGTGATGAACCAAAGATTGTCCTCGTCAGTGGAGAACTAAACTTCCCTTCGAGGCCCAAAATCGGGTCCAACAAGTCAGTGATCGGGGTGGGCAAGACAGCGCAGATAACCGGGTCAGGGTTGGATATCGTCAACGCGACGAATGTGATTATCCAGAATCTGAAGATTAGTTTTATTCTGGATAACGACTGCATCACGATAAGAAACTCGACGAGGGTGTGGGTAGACCACAACGAGTTTACGAGCGATATCTCCAAGGGGCCAGATGAATACGTGGGTGGTTTTCCTGTTCCCTTTCCCTGAGCCCAACTTGCTGATGCTCCGTAGGACGGCCAGGTCGACATCATCCGCGGCTCCGACTGGATCACCGTCTCGTGGAACTACTTCCACGACCACTGGAAGTCCTCCCTCGTCGGCAACGACGCCAACTTCCGTGACATTGACTTTGGCCACCTGCACATCACCTACCACCACAACCACTGGCGCAACGAGGGGACTCGCGGTCCGGCCGGACGGTTTGGTCATCAGCACGTCTACAACAACTTGTATGAGGACTTTTTGTACCAGGCTATTCACTCGAGGTCGGATAATCAGGTGCTGGTGGAGGGGAATGTCTTTAGGGGTAAGACAAGGGAGGCGTTGAGTACGTATGGGTTGGTGATCCCGGAGGATTCGCCGAACACGTGTGTTTGTGGGGATGAGGAGCTGGATGGGTTTGCGAATTTGGGGGCCAGTAAGTGTTTCCGTCTTGTTGTGGGGTGGGAATATGGTTGCTGACAGGAGTTGTGTTTAGGAAATGACTGGGGCGGGGCGACGGTCAACATCACGCAGGTGGGAGACTTTTTGAAGGCGCCGTACAAGTACAAGTTGACGCCGCTGCTGTTGGTGTCTCCGTTGGTGAAGTTTGGCGCGGGAGTAGGGAAGATCTGAGTGAAGTCGCAGTAATATCAAGTGATTTGAGGATACAATGGGGAAGAAAAGCTGATATTTTGCCTCGCCTGTGCTTGGCCGCCACTTCAGTCCGATGTAACCACCTCCCGGCAGGAGACAAACGGAATACCAAGCATGTTGTGATTTGCTCATCGGGACCATTCATCGTCATGAAAATTCAAAACATGCAGCCTCCCACCTATGGGGAGCTGGGGTTGTTGTTGATGAAAAGCATGAAGAGCAAGGCAATGAATAGCAAGTTGGACCCGAGTTCTCGGCCTTTACATGAGTTAACATTTGCCTGTAATCGAGACGAGGCGGTAGGGAAACAGAGAGAATACAAGCCTGGCATGACTGGTCATCTGCAGTGTCGAAGGACATTTGCCAACCAAGCCAGCCGGCAGGGTGAGGCCTACAGCGTGCCCCACCACAACAAACAGATGAGAAGACGTGACTGGCTCTCTCCTCACAACCAACGCCAGACTTGAGTGCGGGTGGTCGCATCGCCTTGTATTACCCCCAACTGACAGAACAACTGCTCAAGATCAAAGAGTCGACAATTATCTCTGAAAGCTGTTTCATTTGCTCCTTTTGTTTACCTGCAGAGATCATTGTCCCAGTATGTCCTGTCACCAATACCACACTGTCTCAGACACCCATCCAACCACCGCCTCCACCACCACCGCAATCACTATCACAGGGGGGTCAACAACAACCACCACAGCAGCAGCAGCCACAACAGAATCAACCGCAACCCACACAGCAGCAGCAGCAGCAGCAGAGCTCGCATACCAGCAACATGCCATCCCACAGCAACCCCAACAGCCCATAATCCCCCTCGAGCCCCCACCCCCCAACTTCGTCATCAACTCCCGCGCAGCCATGCAAGCTACCCTCGACGCCTGGACCCTCTCCCGGGGCTACTCCATGCGCATCGCCGGCGCCAAAGTCACCGGCAAGCGAAAAGTCCGCTGGGTCTGCTTCCGCGGGGGCGAAGCCCGCCACCACCGACCCCCCGTCGACCCCTCGGTGTTTGTCAAAGCTAAAGAAGAAGGCCGTCGGAAGCCCACCACCGACAGAACCTCCAAGAAGTGCGGTTGTCTCTTCAAGTTTGAGGTCATCGAGACGGCGAAGGATAGTGACGTCTAGGTGCTACACTATCCGAACGAAGAGCACAAGGTACACAACCACGGGCCGAGCACGGATACCAGCGATCCACGAGCGAGGAAGCTGCCTGATTTTGTGAGTGCAGAGGTGGACGGCTGGCTGAGGGAGGGGAGGTTGGTGAGCCAGATCCAAGAAGAGCTGAGGAGGAGGAGGGGGTATGTAAATGTGTTAAGTACGGACCTGTACAACCGGAAAAGGTTGCTGAAGAAGGAGGAGAGTCAGTAGCAGGGGAATAATGCATAGGGAGGCGGTCAGGGTGGGCAGCAGCAGGTTGTGGGGTGACTTTCTCTATTCTGTTATGTGTTTTTTCATTTTTTCTTAGAGTGCTTTAGAAGGAAAGTTTTTTGCTTGGTTTTATTTCCGGAGCTATAAGAAGGAAATGGAAGGTCATTTTGATATCTGGTTTGTCTTTTCCTCTTTTCTTGTGAAGAGGAAAAGCAGATTATACTGGGGCCAAGGGGGCGGGTTATGATTTACGAAGTGATGACAAGTTTTTGATCATTTCGAGGCTAGACTAGGTATTTAGAATGAAAGGTAATATGACCTTTCAGAATTTCTATCAATTTCTTTTATTTAGCGATTCTTACACTGGACACAAGAGGTGTGTTAACCAACAATAAAAAGGGGCTGCCAAGAATACCCCTGAGTGAAAGTGGATCTAGAGTTAAAATGTTGTGGTTGAACTAGGTAACTAAGGCACCTCACCATCCATTATAAGTTTTTCCACGGAAAATCTATAAGATATGTTGTTTCTTTTTTAACTACCTGGTAAATAACAGGACACATATATTAAACCTGTGTAAGACCCGAGAAGATCGATAGAAGCGTTAAAGTGGGCTGTACCCCAGGTACGTAAAAAGGGGATTCGTTATAGATGACTCGTCCACCACACTAGAGATAAAGAGAAAATAATATGAGGGCTAACAAAAGAAACTAAGCTATTGAGAATAGAAAGATAAGACTAGCTAAACACCACCATTAAACGCATATCGTACACTGTCCATGATCCTTTTGTACTACTTAGACTTAGCCCCTGTCCTTTTGGTTTCTATGCTCTCTCACTGCGGTATAGGTACCTACCCACTTTAAGAGCTGTGGGGGTGGCAAGGTCTAGACTTTTGTGATGGACTTTAATATCGTGCTAGCAGCTAATTATGCATCGACTTTTCTCCCCTACGTTAGCGTCACTCCGTCGGCGAACCTAAATAGCAAGACTTCTCCTGACCGAGACCCGATAGCTACCCGGTTTCCTTGGACCCAGGCGCTCAGGGCTTTAGGACCCGGCCTGTATTGCTCAGGGAGACATAGGATGCCTTTGTCCCTCCACATGATCCATCCTGAAGTGTTTAATGATATCGGGAATTCGTTTGGTGGCGGACGTTGTGCGGTGTTGCTAGCTATCTTGTTATTCGTGTCGATATACTAAGGCCTCCTCTCTATCAGAACCTAGTTGCTGGACGAGGGATTGGGTTAAAGAGAGCGATTATTTACTGATGGATAGACTTGAAGAGAGCGAAAGGGCCCGACACTAATGACGGCCTGACACTCGCCGCTCTCGATATGCCAAATCCTGATGCCATCCAAGGACGAGGAGAGTAAACGCAAACCATCTGGATAGAAGGTAACTTCCAAGAAAGCCTCTTTATATGTTAAGACCTTGTAAGCCTTATTGGTTCCGTTTTCGGACTCTGGCTCCTCATTGGAGCTGCTGTCTTGACCTGTTGTGATAGTATTTGTCGTCAAAGTCAGCTGCCAAAGGTGAATTGTAACATCGTCGCCGCATGATGCGAGGAGATAACCGGTGGGCGAGAAACAAACTTTGCGAATATAGTCGGTGTCGCCCTTAAAACGCTTGGTTCTGATGACGATTCTCTCTGCCCTCTTCTCAGGAGCAGTCTTGTTTGCCTCTACTTTGATAGTATCACCGTAGTCCGAGTTCCTGTCGTCCGAGTCACTGCTGCTCGAGTCACTGCTGTCCGAATCACTGCTATCCGAGTCGCTGTTGCTGTCCGAGTCGCTGTTGCTGTCCGAGTCGCTGCCATCCTGATCACAGTTCCCTTAATCAAGGTCCCACACACGTACCGTACCGTCATCACACGCAGAGGCTAGTTGCCGGCTGTCTGAGGAGAAAGCAGCACTGCGCACCCTGTCATCGTGATCCGAGAACCTATGGGTACATGCTGCCGTTCTTGTGTCCCACACTTTGACGCAATAATCATTTGATGCCGAACTGAACCATTTGCCGTCTTCAGAAAGACAAGCCACTGGATTTGACCATGATGACCTTGCATTGAACTTTTGAGCTCTCCCGTATTCCCATCCCACAAACAGATTCTTCCGCGTGAGTCTCCGGAGGCCAAGTGCTGTCCGTCGAGGGAGAATCGGACAATGTCGATACGGCCTGAGTGTTCCTCAACATACTCGGGTTTGTCACTAGCTACATTGCTTCCAGGCCGTCGTTGATCATACTGCCTGGCTGCTTCGAGATCCCAGAGACGTACGGTGTTGTCAGCTGAACTTGACAACGCTGTCGATCCGTCAGGAGAACAAACCACACACTTGATGCGCGATTCATTCTGAATTGTCCACCCCTGCTTGTTGTCAGGCTCGTTCAGATCCCACATCTTCAGTATTCTGTCGTCAGATGCCGAAACAAGACAGGGCCGGTACCCTGCAAACGACAGACTGACTACTGCATCCTTGTGACCAGAAAACGTCTTTACCGGTGCTCCTCTAACGCCTAATTGTCAAAGGAAAATATGACCATCCTCTGAACCTGCAGCAATCCATTGCGAGTTGGGAGAGCAACAGACACTCCTCAGCTTTTCGGTCGCTTCCATCGTGTATCGTTCCTGACCGTTGTCCGGCGTGCAAACGGCCAATACCGTAAGCCACCACAAGATCACCTCCAGGTGTAAAGCATATTACCATGATGCAGGATGGCAGCTTCCACGAATGCACTACGCTATACGACGGGAGACTCACCACACTCACTACGTCTCCTGCACTCACCGCCAGCATAAGGCTTTTGCTATCCGTTGAGAATGCAATGCCACCAGTCCCATTCAGTTGCGCATTGCTTTACAACCCCAATTCCTCCATCCCAAACTGCCTCTTCCACGTAGGGAGACCCCCGCGCCAGATGATCAGTCTGCCGCCCACCACGCCGCCAATCTCCAACTAGTTTAGTCGTCTAACATAACTACGGAGCCCATTGGGAGTAAGGCGTTGAGAGAATTCGTTAAGATCATTGCTAACGAGGAGGTATACCTTTCTTTTGAGGATCCAGGTTAGACATCGTCAAACACCAGCAAGGGTTCTCTCACAAAAAAGTGCAAAATGTTACATTGGAAAACCAAAAGCTAAGAACAACGCCGTTTTACCGCACCGCTTACATCGGCAACTCTATTGTTATCCCTATTATAATAGGCTTTTTGGACGCCTACTAACGGAAGCAGCCCGCTCCGCCGGGACCATCTCACACCCAACTCCTAACCAACATTTTAAGAAGCGTCGAGCACGATCATGAGAAAACCGCTCTCAACTTAGCAACTAGAGACGTAGATACACCTGCGAAGCTCGAAACCCTCACTGAGCTCCTGAAATAGCCTGAGATCGCTGATAGTCCCGACACAACTTTTACGGATGCATTGCTAGCGGGAAGAGTGACTATTGTAAGGGAGTTTCTTAAGATACCCGATCTGGTTCAGAAATTTATTACAGCGGACAATATTATTAAAGCCCTAGATATATAACATGACTTATAACCTTAACCTATCAAACTAAAGTTACCCGACCGTGGGGAGCCGGAAAACGGGGCCCTGGGCGACAGGAATAAAAATCTTGGATCCTGGGAAGGCGGGTCTATCAGTTATCGTGACCTCGATAACCAGGATAGCGGGAAGGAGGATAACGTTGAGGACGAGGACTAAGTTCACTAACAAGACCCCCAACAGAGTATGTTCGATGGTCAAACCGAGATCCTACGTCTCCTGCTAGAATCTGCAGATAAAGACAAATACACCCCCGGGGTGATTCATAAGATCGTGGAGCTCGATGCCATGGATATCTGGGCAGGAATATGGGAAACGGTGCTGGATTCTGAGCTTGACACATCATGGCTGCTCCATCTCGCAGTATCTTATCAGAACCTTCAGTTCGTGAAGCATTTTATTAAAAATTATCCGGATTCTGTTCTTTCGACGGCCCATATATACGACTCCTTATGCCTACATGCAGTGTTAAAATCTACGAGAAAAGTGGCATTGGGAACCACCAACGATGCGAACATCCAGGAACCAAGAAACGGTTCACATTACCCGCTATGGTACAACAACAGAACTTGGTCACAGACAGGATGGATGAAGCGCACTGCTGATGGCCAAGGGACCCAAGCTGAAATCCGGCGCGAACTGGTTATGGAGACCATCAAGAAGACCCAAACAATGCAGAAGTTGTTGGAAATATTGGAAAGTTCAGAAGGTATATTTTCCCAGCGATCGCGGTGTGAATGCTTGAAGTTGAGTTTAGTTAACGTTTCCCCTTGCCCTTAAAACCCAGTAAGTAACACCAGGACACCACAAGCGAGGTACCTAGTTTGATCGAGTTTTAACTATTTCTTTTTCCTACTAATAGTTAAGGAACTTTGCTTCGACATGTCACAGTTCGATTTCAAATCGTATCGCGTACGGGACTTCGTCCATTCCTTAACCATGCACCAGGAGCATCAAGAACTTCTAAGCTACGAAGAAACCATTAAATACGCCAGGTTCCCAGCCCTTGATACCTACCCGGACAGTAGCAACACCATCCTGCTTCCAATCCGAGAAGAGCACAGTGAGGTGTTTGACATACTGGACTGGTTATATCGAACCAAGCATGTCAGAACGATTTTGGATCTCAAGGTTCTTGACCGACTTATCAACCCACACAGCGAACGCGATATTGCACAATATGTCCAGGATTTCGGGGTTGAAATCCTCGATTGGCGCTTTCTGGACATGTCGCTTTCCGTTTTCAGTGATGAGACGAAGAAGAGAATTCGTGGTCTCCATTTGTACTCCAGCGGGAAGATGGCAGCGATCAGTCACTGGCTGAATGAGAAAGATGGGTTGAGGACTTTTGAGAATGTAAGTCACCACATGAACGGATGCCGTGTGACGTCGGGGAATGGCCAGAGTCTGGGTACTCATGTGCGGACGTCGTCTGCCTGATTTGAACTGACGGTATTATAGCTTGAATTTGTTTGGATACATGTTGTTCAGGACATGATGACAAAGGAGAAATATTTTGCGACTCGAAACTACATCAAAAAGAAGCTCAGCGCTTTTAATAAACCAGGTTGGATAGTCCCTCCGGCTCGACCTTGGAATCCGACACAGGAGAAATTGCCCAGCCTAGAAGATATGTAAGTACAATCCTCATCTATTTGTCACAGAATTCAACTGACCCATGGATCCGCCTACATTAGAGCCCAGAGAGCTTTTCCCAAATTATCACGGTTTATCCTAAGTTATCGAGACTATGCGACGGGGACTGCAATTTCTGAGGAAAAGTGTTGGGCTGGTGACCTAGGAAAGTCACTGGCTGCGAAAATGAGGCCAAAATTGGCCAGAAAAAATGGTAAACAAATTAGTATTACTGTAGTTGGTTGTTTGTCAAGAAGAAAACAGTAAGAAAATCCAGCCCCAAGAGCAAACCGGTGTGGGTCTGGGAAAACCCAGGCCCTTCAGTGTCCCACAAAAAGCGATTGGGACATCGACCTATAAAGATCGCAGTTATTGATAACGGTATCATGAGCGTAACACCTGCACCTCCAAACACCATCGTCAGCAGCAAACCTCGCCGAAACGGGATCAGATCCCGAGAGCCAAAAGGAACGAGCGAAAACATGAAGAGAAGAACAGATGTAACCGCAGGGAAGATTCGCGCTAGCGACCAGCTGAGATCGATCAATGGTGCAGGTATCAAACCTGGCGATGACGAAAACCCCGAGGATGGAGAGAAACAGGCCCGTACCCTGTGGTCCCGCGTACAGAGCGGGCGGTCGTTTGTCGACGACGAAGGTCAAGTGAGCCCCTGGATGTTCGCCTCCGACCCCCACGGCACCCAGATGGCCAATCTTATTTGCGCCATCGACCCGTTATGCAAGCTCTATATTACCAAAGTAACCGACAGTAACAAGTACGGCATCACACCGCAACGCGTGGCTAAAGCCATCGTCTGGGCAGTCGATAATGATGTCGACATTATCTCAATGAGCTTCTCTATAGTGGAAACTACGAATAAGTTCGACGCGGTTATCATTCAGGCTCATTCTAGGGGGATTATCTTGATGTGTAGCAGCCATGATGAGGGGGTGGTCGCGCCAAAGAGCTTTCCAGCAAGTTACGATGAGACACTCACTATTGCTGCATGTGACGAATATGGCGCGCTGCTTCGGGAAGTAAAGGATAAAAACGGCTTCAAATATAAGCTCAACGCCCTCAACATTGCCGCCGGGTCAGTTCCGTTTCTTAACTCAAGTGAGCGTATCTCTGGCAGTTCGGTTACCACCGCCATAGCATCGGGCCTGAGCTCTCTCATTCTGTCTTGCGTTAGTCTGAACAACCCAGGTTGGGAGCAAAGCATTCCTGATCATAGCAACCAAAAGGAACAAGGGAAGGTGTTTAGGAGGAAAGTAGTTCAGAAATACCTACAGGCCATAGTAGTACCGGGATCAGATTGCTATCTGAGCTTAGAGAAGTTTAGGAATATAAATGTGCGATTTCAGGATGGTCAGCTTATCAAGGCTCAGACGGTACTTGAACACGCTTTTACGAAGTTTCATGTTGATCACGCTATTAATAACACAGAGGGGCTCACGTTTTGAAATTTTTAGTCCGAGTTGCTCGGAGCATGTTTGTTTTGGACCACTCTCGGTATCAATTAGGTAGATAAAGAGACTAGATAGCAAGGAGCTGGTTTCTTGACATCGTTAAACAAATGGGCTCTACCGTAACAATTGACAGAGTGTCATTTTTTCTGGACGGGTATAGTCAAAGCTAAAAGCACTGCCATATTGAAATATAAAATTGGGCCCATTGGTAAGGTCGAACGAGAGGTTAGCGTTCTCGAGCAATTTTGAGGATCTTTTGGCCAAATTTTATGCAATCTCGCACAGAGCAGAGCAAACTGTCCCCCTGCCATTGTTCACAGATTTCTCAACCTCAGCAACAACAATCATTCCTCTCACCTGCACCATTCTTCACTGCTGTCTGCGAAATAGCTTCGGCCAAAAGAAAATGACACCAACCCCCCTTCCAGAACTCCTCGCCACCCCCACCCGCCAACCCCTCTCCTGCTGCTCCCTCTCATTACCACTCCTGTCCACCCTCAACTCCCTCCTACCCGCCCCACCACACCTCACTCTATCAATCGGATCCGGTCCCGGCCTTTTCGAAGCCCTCCTTCTGCGGCACCACCCAGCTCGCTCTCACGGCTTCTACGGCGTCGAGGTGGCGGTCTCGTCTACACAACTAAACCGGAAACCGGTCAATATTTTCCTCCCGGAAGAGAACATCCTGACCGTGAATGGAACATGGGCTGTAGTGGATGAGGAGCTACTGGACAAGACCGGGGGTTTGGTGTTCGTTTACCCACGACAGCCTTCTCTGGTCAGGGCTTATCTGGACAAGTGGCAGGGCGGCGAAAAAGGAGAGGCGGTGGTGGTCTGGATTGGACCAAGGGCCGACTTGGAGATGTTTGCGCCGGTGTTTGAGGAGTGGGCCGGTGGGAAGAAGGGAGAGTATAGGGGGGAGGGTGCGGTAGAGGAGGGAGAGGGGGTATGGGTTTACCGGAGGAGATGAGCAATAGCTGGCAGATGATGTGGAAAATACGATGGAGGCGTCGGGTTCCCTGCCAGGCATGATTTGCAGTCATGGAAAAGTATTCAGTATATTTGGCGCAGAACTTTGCGCATTGAATCCACGTATGATCTGGCACCACAGCCACAGCGTTCGACTGCATCCCTGTTACTTGTGCTTCTAAGGTCTTCCCCTCGGCTTGGTTGGGGGAGGCATCTTCTCAAGCGACCCGTTCTCCCCCAGTTCCATACTCCTTCCCGCCTCCTCGTCCCGCACCAAACCCCTCCTCGCCCTCCTCGCCCTTCGCACAACAACAACCCACATCAAGAGCCAAATCGACACCAGCGGCATCAACGTAATCACCAACAACAACGTTCCACACCCTGGCTCATTCTCATAATCGTCAAACTAATTCAAAATCGTCAACGCAAACCCAGGCGACGGAGCAAGTGTGCCGAAGGACACAAAGCCTTCGACAGCGAGTCCGAGCTCTTCATCCGTCATGCCCGGCTCGATGGGTGGCGGGTGGAAAACCCAGATGGATTTTGGAATGCAAAGAGCAGACTCGACGCGCTGGCCGAGACGGATGATGGAGGCGCTGCGGGGGATGACGAGCTTTGTGACGAGGTTGGAGATGGAGTTGAGGTACCAGCCTAGAAAGAGGTCTTTGATGGTGTCGTCGGGGTTGGTGAAGCCGTTGCTTGGTTTGGGGAGGAGACGGTTGGGCATGGTTGGTTCTGCTCTGGGTGGGTATGTAGATGATGACGGGACTGTAGTGTGTTGGAGGGGCTAAAGGTTTGATGGTTTTTGGAAAGTAGGTACGGTGAGGTCGTGCGGTTGATTTAAGGTTGGAGTCACTCAGGTTGGTGGACACATGGCTTTACAGTCGGTGAAGTGGCGTTATAGTTTCTTTATTCAGGGTTCATGAGGTTTCTTTAGTGGGCTTCTGGTTCAAGATACCTAAGACCTCCAATCCATGGTTAAGTGAAACTTGTCAGCCTTGTTGCAATACAAAAGATCACCACTTCTTCCCCCCAGACACTCCAAAACCCACCACCCCAAGCGACCTCAGCCTAAACCCTTGCTCCCCCACCGGGTAATCAACCCCGATTCTCTTCTCCCCTGACACTCCCGTCATCCACCCAAACCGATACATCCGCCCCATCCGCTCAACCCTACTATCACGCTCGCGCCGCGCCAGCATTGACATCTCCTCGAAATCTCTCAGCATGGCCGAGTCACAAACGTAATAAACACAGCACGCAAGCGAGTCCGGCGCAGCGGCCGGCATGTAAGGCCACTTGACAATCACCGCGTGGCTTAGCAGAACGATGATCATGACAATCAGGATTGAGACCGCGCCCCATGTGCAGATCTCGTGAGTGACCCAGGTCTGCGCTGCTGCGAATGGGATACTGGCGAGAAACAGGGGGAGGAATTTAGAAAGGATGCCTGCGATGGCTATGGACCCCATCAGGGAGTCCCTCTGTCGGATGGCTCGCCAGAGGCCGGTGAAGACGTTTGTTGGGCGTGTTTGGAGGATGGAGAGGGCGGCAGGTTGGTTCCTTTGGGCCATGAGACGGTAGGTGGCTTTTTTGGTGAAGTCTGGTTTGTGTTGATGAGTTGGCAAAGTTTATAAGGTCTGAGATTATGACTTGTACAAGACTGAGGGTATCTGGTATGGAGAAAGTTCACTTACTCGAAAACAAATGGTCCCACATAAACGACACCAAAACACCAAAACCTGTAAACAGCACCCGTGGCCCCGGCAATTGGCTGTCCATAAACCACTCAAATGGTGTCTCCGCCGGGTCCTCAAACACGGTGAGCTCATAGTACAGTATGAGTGCCAGCAGCCCACAGAGAAAGAAGAGATACAGCCCTTGGTCCACTCGTTCCCAAAACGGAACGTGTTGTTTCATCCTTTCGGGCGTCTCTGGTGATCCATCCATCAAAGTCCTGGCGCCTATCCTCGCTGCAACAGGCGTATCACCGTCATCACCATCTCGTACACCAACAAGGCCATACTCAGTCGTCCTCCGCCCACCATTTCGTTCACATGCCACCCTCCCCAGACGAAACCGGATCTTTCTGTACCGCTCAGCAATCTCCTTATCTAATCTCCCGCCGTTTGAATCGATGGTAGTGAGTTGAGCCGCTTGAATCAACCCCCTCGTTCCTGGGACCTGGAGTAAAGCGCAGACCGCCGCTATGCTGGTGGGGTGAGCAGGGATGCCCGTCCTCCATCTGCTCAGCATTATGGCTAGCACTAGTATAAGAACCAGGAGAGCGCTTAGAAGCCCCTGTGCGGCTCTTGCCATGGGAGGGAATACCGCCACGGTGGTGAAGCATGTGTTGAGGTTGTGCTGTATGCAAGTGCCGCGGAGTTTTAGGCCGATGGTTTCGCCGGAGAGGGAAACTATGGCGGTGGTGCAGAGAATCATCAGGTCGCCGAGGAGGGAGAGGGGGTCCTTGTACCGGAATAGGAGAAGGCGGAGGCCGTTGTAGCGACCAATAACGCCTCCTGTTCGCATGGGGAGGGCGTCGGTGCTGTTTCGCGTTGTGTGAGTGACGTCGCGAGGATGGAGCAAGTCAATCTGAACTTTACCTTCCGTCTGGTCTTGTCAGGAGTCTAAAAGGCATGAATAGCTTGATCTCGGCATCGATAGCCTGCATGGGGAGGAGGAGCAACGCTGTAAGAAAGATGGGGAGGAAATAGACCAGGAAGTAGGTACTGTCAGTGGGCACGACAATGTTGGCAAGCGTGGCGTTGGGGATGTTGGGTATGATGGGGAAGAGGGTTACTGTTGCTGTGGGCTTGCCATCATTTGGGTTGTTTTTCGTTAGGACTACTGATGCTCCAGTGGGAATTTGAATTGTGATGGTTGCGGTGGGTGACCCGTCCTGTGGATTTGTCAAAGTAGTGATGGTCGTGCTGCCTTCCACTAAATCACCACCGAAATCAGTTACTGTGGCAGTGGCTTGACCTTGAGCGTCGGTTAGAACCATCGAAATCTGGGCGGTGGCCATGATGACTGGAACTGGTAAGAGCCAGGCTTGTGGGAGGGTTGTTATTTGAACAAGAGTAGATTCTGGGCGGGTGGATCCTTCCCTGGTAAACGCCGAAAAAACAGCCTGGAATGTCCTTGTTTCCCCAGGCGTACCGAATCTAGTATCCGGGATATAGAAGTAGCGATCCGGAAAGTTTGGCCCTCTGACCTCTTCTTGTACGTGTGGCTGGACAGTACTGTAGGGCTGAGTGGAGAATTGACTGGACTCTGTAATCGCTGTGTGGTATGGCGTGGTGGTCAGAACTTGGGTAGTGGTAATTTCTTCGCCAGACTTGTTCTCAAATATGCTAGATCGTGAGTCGGATGCCGTCATTAAGTGATCAATTTTGCTGCTGGTTTGTTCTGAAGGCGGCCGATCATTCACCGATATGGCAGTTGATTGAGATGGCCGTGGTGTCTCTGTGATTGCTTCTTCAGTAGTTTTCGTTTGAAGTAACGTTGTGGTCGTTGGGATAGGTGTCTCATGAGATGTTAGTAAAGATGACTGAGATAGCTCGGGTGTTGTTTGGGCCAAGGCTTTTCCGGATGATGCCTCCTGAAAGTGAGAATGATGGGTGGTTTGAAATGTCTCTTTCGATATCTGTTCAGTTGCCTCTCCAAATTTATTTCCCGAGGTCTCTTGGGTAGATCCTTCCGTTGTTTTAATCCCGACACTTGAGGTAGTACGCTCAGTGCTCGTCTCAAGATACACACCCACAGTATGGTAAATACCCTTATCTGGACGAATTGCTCGCAACTGAGTCAGCTTTTGGACAGTCTGGGATGCTACAGCACCACCTGTCCCAGTTTCCACCACAGGCCAGATGATCCGTCCATCTGGTCCCCTCGGAAAGTCCACAGCGACATAGTGATGAAGGACAGCATCGAACCACGGATTTGAGGGTCTCACTGTCGCAGTGTATGGGGGCCGTGAAATCGTAGGAGTAACCCCGTTGTACCAGGTACATCTTGCCATTGGAATCATGAGAGACTCAAAATAAGAAGGGTAGACGAGCGAGCGAGTAGGCTGTGGAAAAGCAGAGGACTGATTCGACGGCCAGCCAGAGTACCAGTCATCATAGTTCTCGTCACAGCCACCTCCTTTGGGGAACCAGATGTCTTCCATAATCCATGTTCCTCGCTTCCATCCTGAGGGAGGTTGGCGGTCTCCAAGGCCAAGGAGTGCCCTGCAGCCTGAGCTGTTTGTCGTCATGACAATGCCCTGGTAGTTGTAAATGCATTTTCCGTTTGGATCTTCGCCAGGAAACAAAGGAGTTCTGGAATCGACTGTAGGATGATCTCCCCATTCATAATACCAGCTATTCACCCATGTGACGTATGTGGTGATTGGCTCTTTATTGGCATAGTGACTGGAGGGTGGTCGAGGATCTGGATCCGGAGCTGCGACTTTGATGGCTCGTGTTTCGGGCGTTGTCCTTGCTATAATTGCGGTATGCGTTGCATGGTTCAAATGAGTTTGCTTGGGGGACAAAAGGTTTGTGCGCTCGCGCTTTTGGGGTGCGGTATCAACAGCGACAGTCGGTTCCTCAGTCCGATGTCTAATAGGTCGCGGCCTGTATACAAAGTCCTGTGGTATCTTAGTGCGATTAGCCTCTGCAGGAAGAGTGCGGATCATATGCTCAAGCAAGCCAATGATGGCGCAGATGAAGACAAACAAAAGCGACAAGAAAGGCAATTTTAGTGAATGAGGCTTAAAGTCCGGGATATTATTCTTGAGCCCCCGCTCTTCCCAGGAGAACCGTAGGCTGTAAGCTTTGAAGACCGCCATGACAGGCTTGGGTAACTGGGATAGATGAGACACGGCGCCGAAGAGAATTTAGGACATGGAGGAGGAGCTACAGCCTGTCCACGGAACACAGACCAGCTGCTATCAGCAAAGCTTTTATACCAGAACATGGTTTTGTAAGCTGGGATGTGCTGGGTTCTCGCCACCAGTTCCTCCTTGGTGGTCGTGGTGTGTTGCATGCAAGATTTATCCTGACTACAATACGACTCTATGATAATGGTGAAAGAAGATAAAATCTGTGGGGCAGGATACACTGCAGCTTTAGCCGTGCGGCGTAGGCAGTGGCCCAGCGAAACTCTTATGCCGGCAATTTCATTTGGGCTTAACTCGCCAGAACAGCCTTCTCAAAGTCAGCCTTGCCATCGCAGACATCCGTAGATCACTCCCAAGAAAGATTCCCCGTGTTGATCACGGCATTATTCGAGTCCATCGAAAATATGCCCGAGGTTACAACTCAGGCCCAATCTTCCCCCGCAGAATTGAATTCCCAGACTTCAAGCTGAAAGTCACTCAGGGCAGCGTTTTTGGATTGCTCCTTCTTGCTACTTGCTGGCTGCTGCCTGGGTGCCTGAAGCCTAGGTTTCATCTGCCCGACTTTCGGAAGGAAGGCACATTAGGTTTCCATGTTCCTTCTCAAATTGGCCCACTTGATAACGGATCGAGGAGCCCAAGCTTCATCACTTGATTTGCACTTTCTGATCACATCAATTGGCAGTTCTGATGATCAAAAGACGACGAGTCTTTAAACTACCACGCCCAGATACATTCCTACTCCATTGGGAGTTCAATTTCCAGTTCATTTTCAGATACTAAAACTTATTTAATGGCTATTTCTCACGTATCTAGTATTTCCAAGTTCGTGGTTTCAATTGTGCCATTGATCAGGTTATATATACTTCATGTTACAAGAACGTTGCAGCCAACATTCATAGGGCGTGCTAAGTTTACCCCTAAATTCCCCCGAGCTTTGAGACTTGGCAAATAATGACACTAACAACAACAGACTCTGCCTCCCTTCTCAATATATAGAGGTGCGAGTTTCGTCTCCGTCATGTTTGCCGAGAAGAACAGCCGATGACAGCAGCCAAGTCAATAGAAAGCAGTTGGACGCCTCAGGTGTTAATATTCGGACGTGGCTTGCTGACTCCTGTATGAGTGCTGACGTCCTCCAATAACTCTGTCTATGATCTCAAGAAATACAGTCGAATACTGGAGGAGGCCGATGTGATCGGCATCACAACAACAGGGCTAGCCAAGAACATCGCCATGCTGCGCGGTATTGGCGCTAAAGTGGTTATCTGCGAAGAGGCAGCCGAGGTTATGGAACCTCACCTCATTTCCGCCATGATGCCTGGGATTGAGCACCTCATTCAGATTGGCGACCATCGACAGTTGCGGCCCCAGATCAACAATTACGGTTTCAGTGTGGAAACTTCAAGAGGCAAAAAATTTCAGCTTGATCGCAGCCAGTTTGAACGTCGGGCCGAGGGGGAGCCGGGCCTGGCTCCCCTTCCCGTGGCACAACTGAATGTGCAGCGAAGAATGAGGCCTGAGATTTCGTCACTGATCCGAACAGTGTATCCAGATTTGAAGGGCCATGACTGTGTTCAGAACTTCCCAGGGGTAACAGGGATGCGAGAGCATTTGTTTTGGCTCAATCACCAACATCCTGAAGATGGCAGATACGATGGCGCGAAGGTGAAATCACACAGCAACTCTTGGGAAGTCTCCATGTCAACAGCCTTGGTCCGTCACCTCGTTCGACAGGGAGAATACAAAAGCACAGACATTGCACTCTTGACGCCCTACACTGGCCAGCTCCAGAAGCTTATGGCTGCATTGAGCGGCGATTTCGAGGTCTTCCTCAGCGATCGTGACCTCGAAAAGTTGGCAGACGATGGCTTTGGACATGCTGATGGAGTCGAGTCCGACTCGGTCGACTCTGTCGATGACGCCCCGAGAATTGAGCACAACCGAGGCAGGATGTTGCAGAAGACAGCGTTGGTTAATGCTATCCAGCTTGCCACAGTGGACAACTTCCAGGGAGAAGAGGCTAAGGTGATCATTGTGTCACTGGTTCGCAGCAACAGCAACAACGAAATTGGCTTCCTCCGAACAGAGAATCGTGTCAACGTACTCCTCAGTCGAGCCCAACATGGGATGTATCTTATCGGCAACGCGAGAACCTACCGAGGGGTCAACATTTGGGACGACGTCTACCAACAGCTTGCAGAGAGGGGTGCGGTCGGGGATTCGATTGCGCTTTGTTGTCGGCATCCTGATATCCCAATCGTGTGCTCCAATCCTGACGAATTTCTTAGACGCAGCCCGGAAGGGGGCTGCACTCTTCGATGCGATCAGCGTCTTGACCCATGCGGCCATCGTTGTCCGGCAATGTGCCATTCACAGGCACTCCACGACGTCTTCAGCTGCTCACAGCCATGTCCCCGTATCCGAACAACATGTCAACACGCCTGCCCAAAGCTCTGTGGCGAGGACTGCGGTCCTTGTCGTGTCACGGTCACGGACGTTGAACTTCCCTGTGGCCACATCGCTGATGAGGTGGAATGTTGTCAGACACCTCATCCGGAAACGATCAGATGTTTGCACCCTGTGACGAAGATCGTCCCTGATTGTAAGCACAAGGTTAAGGTACCATGCGAGACGGATGTGTCTCAGTACTATCACTGCCCAACACCTTGCGAGGCGACATTGGCTTGTGGGGATAGATGTACTGGTCAGTGTGGCACGTGTCAGCACTCCCATAAAGAATGTCAGAGGATCTGTAGGCTTCCACCGTCAACCTGCAATCATCTCTGCGCCAGGAAGTGTCATAGCGGAGAGCTGTGTGGAAGCTGCTGTCAGCCATGCCAAGTAAGTCACACTTCCTAGCTTAACCCAGTCCCCATGGCAGATAAATCTGACTTGCTTAGGTACAATGCCCCCATTCTTCTTGTCCCCAGCCTTGTCACAAGCCCTGTGCCCCTTGCATCGAAAAATGCGGCTGGGCTTGTGAGCACATGGGACAATGCTCGCTACCATGTGCTGCACCATGCGACCGTCTGCCATGTGACAAGCGATGCTCAAGAAAGCTCAAGTGCGGGCATCAGTGTCCTAGCTTCTGCGGAGAAGAGTGCCCAGAGGATCTGTGTCAGCTGTGCTGTCAAGACGAACGGAGACAACGTCGTGTTGATGTTCTCGAGTGGAAGTTGTATCGCGAAGTTGATCTTGACGACAGTTCAATCGTTGTTCTCAGTTGTGGTCACTTCTTTACAGGCGAGACGCTGGACGGCTCGCTAGGAATGACCCAAGTATACACCACCAATTCGAACGGTGAATACAACGGACTTCGAGATATCGCAGGCACCTTGTCCACATCTGGGGTGCCTTCATGCCCGGATTGCCGCATCCCCATCCGTCAATTCGCCACCAGACGTTACAACCGGGTGGTGAACAAGGCAGTGATGGACGAAACGATCAAGCGATTCTTCGTGGATGGTCGTCGACGCCTCCAAGAGCTCCAGCAAAGACTGGCTGCGGCAACAGCCAAGCTATCCTTGGACAACATCCCGGAGTGGGATGATACAGTCCCTAGGTCCGGTACTTCGTCGGTCCTTCGCGACAGGCACCGTGAGTTAAACCGCATCAACTTGACACTGGGAATTGCAAAGCAACAGATGGACACGGAACATCAACCGGCCAAAAAGCTGTTTGACGCCATCGTCAGCTCTCGACGTCGCCAGCTGAAGACATTGTCCATGGAACAGAGATTGCCTGAGCTCAGCTTGACTGGACCACCTCCGGCGTACAACTCTCAAGTTCTCCTTGAGGCTGAGGCACTCCACTTGCAAGTTCGGGCGGCAATCCTCCAAGACAAGATGAGAATCGCGGCCAAGGTTCCTGAATTGCAAGAAGGTCTCAAGAATGCTGATCGCCCTGGGGCTGATGTGCCAGGACTTATGAAGGATTGTATGGAGGGCATCAAGAAGTCGAGGGAGTGGAAGCTTCCACGGCTTGTGATCTCCCTCAGCCAGCTTTACGCACAAACCAGCCAGCTGGCTGGTCGATATTCTGCGCAGTACAGAGCTCGTACTGTGGAGTGGAGGGATTACGGTGCTACTGCTGGAGAACTGCTGATCGAGGCGCTGCAGCTTTGTGGGACGTTTGAGGATGGCGAGAGTTTTAGGGAGGATGTTCAAGAGGCGCTGAAGGCTTTGAAGTCAACGAGATACGAGAAGGTCAGCAGGGAGGAGGTCAAGGCTATCAAGTTGGCTATGGTGAGTGGGTTTGGGGGGATGAGTACGAATTCGGGACACTGGTATAATTGTCAGAATGGGCATCCGGTACGTTTTGACTTGTCTCGAACTTTGAACAACAGTGACTAACGAGACCTTTCAACAGTTTGCCATTGGTGAATGCGGGATGCCCATGGAGGTGGCCCGCTGTCCGGAGTGTGGAGCTAGGATTGGGGGCTTGGATCACGAGCTGGTGGATGGGGTGTCGCGGGCGCAGGGGATGGAATAAAATGTGGAATAAGATGTCGATGCCATGTTGCTTTGTGTATGATGTGGGTTTTCTTTTTCTGTCTTGTTGTTTTGTTTGTCTTTGCTTTTGGTTCCACCTTGACACATGTGGAGATTTTTCTAGATAGCCATCTTGTCAGATCAATGTCACCCCTGAATACCCCTGATCACCCTGACAGCCATCACCAATCTTGCCATGGTCTCTTCCATTGCACAACCTCATCGTCTTGATTCATCCTGCAGCCCACCAGCTGAAAATTTTCAACGGTTGCTTTGCATGGGGGCTGTGAGCAGCCACCGTTACATTGATACTGCGGCCTTGACGAAGCCAGGGGTCCAAGGCTACTTCGTGAGAGGATGATAAGCATTTCATTTCCGGGGATGTGACCGCGAAAGCTTGTTCCCGCATTTCCCAACCTCGTCTCCGCGTTTCCTTTTGGGGCCTCTTGGCGCTGCATTGCCAACGGCTAGCGCGCCACACTATCGAGGTCTGGGTCGCGATGGATTTGGGTTTTGATCGTATGGGTTTCGGCAGGCGGATTCTCCTTGGGGGGAGGGTCTATTGGGCGGGAGAGGGGATGGTATATATTGGCCACGTCGCGCCGGAATGGGTTGATCGATGAGGAGGAGGGCTATTCGTGTTCTTTGGAGACTTCGGCGGTGATGGCTCCGCTTGGATGGGCTGCTGGCATATCTGCCATTTTGTTTGGTCTTGCCTCTTCGGTTTCATCTCAGGCTGGGGTTGATGTTAGCTGTGCCGATAACGTCAGCAATGGGACTGTCTATGAATCGCCGAAGGGGGTGGAGTTCTTGGTGCTGTGCGGGGTGGACTATGGGGGAGGGGACATGAGCGCTGCGCAGACGGGGACGTTTGCAGGATGCATGGATCTTTGTGCTGAGACGTCTGGCTGTGTGGATGTTTCTTTTGTGGGGGGGTCGTGTTATTTGAAGAGGGCATTGGGTCCGTTGAATACTGCGGGACATGTCTGGACTGGGAGGAGGATTACAGGGCCGAGCACCACGACGGGAGCACCTCCTGCTGTGACGGGGAGTTTGGTTCCGAGTTCTGACCCGCCGAGTTGCGTGGAGGGGAGAAGTGATGCGACGGCGTATTTGGCGGAGTCGGGGGCGGTTTATGAGATTATTTGCGGGAGGGAGTATTATGGTGGTGATCTTCAGATGGTGTATACGAAGACCTTTCAGGGGTGTATCGAGGCTTGTGAGGAGTTGGTAGGGTGTGTGGATGTTTCGTATGTTGGGGAGGCGTGTTATAGAAAAGGGCAGGTTACGGTGTTGGTTGAGGCTGGGCATGTGTGGACGGCGAGGAAGATATTGGAGGCACCTGTTCAACCTAGTGTCAGTGAGAGTGCTAGTGTGAGGACGACAACCGCGCCTAATGCTGGACCTACGGTGGTGCCACTGACCTGTGCTGGTGGCCATGCTTCTACACCCACGCACACGACGTCAGAGGGGAGGACTTACGAGATACTTTGCGGTGTTGATTATGGTGGAGGAGATATTGGAGCATCGTCCCAGGCGACGTTCAGCGGTTGTCTTGCTGCCTGTGATACCGCCAGCGGTTGTTTAGGGGTTGCTTATTCCAATGGCCAGTGCTACCTGAAGGGTACACTGAACAATCCTGCGGCAGTTGCGCATGTGTGGGGTGCTCGTCTTCATGGTCTCAGCATCGAGCCTTCTAGTTCCTCTGCACCAGTGGAGTCGACCGACATACCTGTCAGTACGGCATCAGGCAGCCCAGAAACATCAGCAACAAGCACACAGACGGAAAACGATCCTCCGTCAGCAACCTCGACACAATCACCAACAATAACCTCAAGCCTGGACGAATCGTCAACGGCTGACACGAGCACAGCTGGTGCCAGCACGACGGGCTCGTTCTCGCAAGATGCAGTATCAACTTCTAGCCAGCGTGACGAAGCGAGTGCTAGTTCTAGTATCACGGCTCCCGCAAGCCCTGAGCCGACAGACCTTGTCGAGTCATCGGCAACGGCTACACTGCCGCCCTCTCTCACCTCCATGACTACCAGCTCTTTGACTACGACAGCCTCTGCTTCTTGGCCGCCTTCCCCTGAATGGACCTCCGACTATACCTACTACGAGGCCACTCTGCCCGCCTACAACTATACCAGCCAGGTCGCTCCACCTGCCACTGTTCTGCCCACCTCGTCCAGCTGCATGCTCGATCCAGTCCAGACGCCTGGGGCCCTATTCGTAAGTATACTTTGCCTATGCAATACTCGCCAACTGTCCCAGGAGTCATCTTGCTAACCCATGTTTTCTTTCCAGCACCTTCTCGATCCCCTTGGAGCGCACATCATTAACCGCGACGGCCGTCCTGGCACCCCCCAAGCACCCGAAACGCAAGAAGAAGCCCTTGCCATCCTGGTGACAATCGACGAATGGCAGCCCCCTCTGTTCAGGTTCGGAAGACAAGTCGGGTCCTTCCATGTCCTGGAACTCGTGGAAGGTACCGATACCTACGAGGTTGCCTTCTCGCTGTCCAGCGAAATCATCTTTCAGTCGTCGCCTAGTACCAACCCTCTGCTGTTCACCGTCGACTGTCGTGGCAGACTTCTGGAAACAAGCGCGGGCATTCCTCGTTACTGGCACACTACCGATGATGGAATCCGCACCACATTGGCTATCGAAGGCTCGGAAAACGCAGAGTTACACGGCATCGTCGCTATACGGCCAGATCTTCGCTCCCCACGGCCAGTTGAAACCTCGGGTATCAGCTTGCGTCGAAGTCTACAAAGTCGAGAGTTTGCACTTCTTCCCCGGTGCCCATATGGCCCAGATGCCATTCCAGTGCCGAAACCTGGCCGCCGCCCCGAATCTCCCAACGGCTGTGGAGCAGCAGATGCCGCGGTCGACCTGGTCCCTGACTTCAACTGGGGCGAATGCTGCAACGACCACGATGACTGTTTCGACAACTGCGACAAGAGCTTCTGGCAGTGCAACACCGAGTTCCGGACCTGCATGCGGAACCAGTGCTGGAAGGATGCCACTGTTCGGTGGCATGATGTTTGGAAGTTCCCGGCTTGTGCTGACCTGGCTGGGTTTTACTTCACTGCTGTCAGCTCGCCCATCGGGTGGATGGCGTTCAACTCTGCGAATTCCGATCGCTGCGAATGTGCTTGTGACAAGCCGACGCATTCTCTCTGCCCTGTCGAGGCTGGTGGGCCTAGCGGTGGGCAAGAGACGTACTTGGCCTGTCAGAATGTCAACCTGAACGACCCTGAGATGTGTGGAGGATGCGATTTCAAGTGTCCGGAGCATACCAAGTGTATCGGAACACCCAACAAGTGCCAGTGCGAGCAAGACCAATGTGGGAACTTGTGCCTTGACCTCAAGTCTCACCCCAAGAACTGTGGGACATGCGGCAACGTCTGCCAGTCGGGCTACTGCTACGATGGAAGATGCTACGAGCCTGAGCCGACCAGCTCGCTGCCACCAGTGCCTATCACTTCGGCTACCCCAACCCCCACTGGTTGTTCAGTAGGCCAGGCGATCCGATCCGAATGGCTCACCCTCCCAGAAATATACCAGCCCGACATGCCCGAGTACACCCTCACCCGCCTCGGTCCTCAACCGGGTCTGCCAGGTGATTTCTCGGTCCACGTCGTTTCCAACACGCAAAACGACTTCCACCTCCGAACCCGCGCCATTTTGTGTCCTAGCGTCCAGTACGAGATCAAGTTCAGCATCCGGAACGAGGCGATCGCGCCAGAGGGGTACGTGTACCCGAATGGGATTCCAGGGGTGTGGATCGGGAACTACAACGTGCCGTTCCTTGACACGCCCAAGATCCCGCCGCTGGGGGAGTGGATTGAGTACAAGCAGACGTTTGCTTACAGTGTTGGGTTCGGGGGGTCGCAGCCAGTGGAAGGGGGGTTGATGTCGTTGCATTTTGATTTTTATGTGCTGCTGACGAGTGCGGGGGCCGAGTACACTATGGGGGGGTTTAGTATTTTGGCCACGGGGAGGCGTTAGAGAGAAAGAGCTTGGTGCGGAGCAAGAGGGGAGGAGGGGGGGGGCATGGTTCCAAGGTAGTCTGAGCTTGTGATGCTGATTTTTTCTTACAAATTTAGCATTGACTATCTGTTTCGGGTGCGGCGTACCTAATGGGTCAAATAGCGCAGAGTAGAACAGAATATAAATCTAAGATTTATTGTCTACGAAGGACGACACAGAGCAGCCTGTAGCGAACTGTCAAATAAACAAACAAAGTGATATCTCTCAAAACAATCAGACAGCTCTGAAACTCGTGAACAAGCAAAACACAACAGCCACCATTGACAGACCGATAGAAAGACAACCAAAACCCAAACAAACGCGCCACCACCCCGCTAAAACGCCACAACAAAAGAACCCCTTTACCTCCCCCCTCCCCCGGCCGCTTTCAGGTCTGCTTAACCCTGGGCGTCATATCCCTAACCACATACATCTCCCCGTAAACGTCAGCACTGCTCACAAAAACCCCCAACCCCTTCATCACCTTCCCCCCCTTTGTCCCCCCCAGCTCCTTTTCCAGCTCTTTGAGTGCCAGATCCAACATTTTCCTTTCAACCCCGGCGATCCCCATCATTTGCTCTTTTATATCTACCGCGCCCTCAAACTCGGGGAAGTTGACCGCGTTGACGTTGTTCTCCTCCCTGTCTCTGTTCAGGCTGCCCAAGTCGTTGTAGATCCTGCAGATGGCGGATAAATGCCGGGAGATGGAATTAAACAGGTGCTGGACTTTCGGTGTGGGAATGAAAAAAGGGGAGAGGAGGCATTGGAAGAGGGATATGGCGAGGGGGCCGGCGGTGTGGGTGCCTGAGGTGGTGTGGAGCCAGTCGTAGAGTGGGGAGGGGGGTGATACAAGGGTGTGTTTGTTTGGTTGGAGGGAGAGGGCGTGGTTGTATTCCATTTGGGTTAGGTGGGCGGAGAGGTAGGCTTTCAGCTGGAGGCGGAGGTTAGACTGGAGGATGGGTGGGGCGGTCTGGACATAAGGGAGGACGGAGATGGTGGTGAGGAAGTGGGAGAGTGTCTGCTTGATGGTGGCGAGGAGGGGGGTTGGTGGAGGGGTGAATAGGTTGCCCAAAAGGGGGATGGAGCTGAAGAGGGATGGGGTGGTGGTGGGTGGTGTAGCCGGGAGATGGAAAAGAGTGTCGAGCTCTGAATGGAGTCTGGCGATGGCTTCGGGTGGGAGCTGGGAGACAGAGGTCTCGATGAACTCGTCTACTTGGTAGGCTAGGGCTGAGATGACCATCATCTCGAGAAGGATGTGGGAGCCGAGAGGCCGGCCGTGGAGCTCGTTGCCTGCTACCCAGGTGAAGGGGATGTAGGCGAGGTGCTTCTCTTTGGTGGCTGTTCGACCGGGGAATATCTCCAGACAACGCTCGCGTAGGCGAGAGACGAAAAGAGAGCTTTCGATGAGGGAGATATCAATCCTGGAGGTGGAGACCTCGGAAAACATGGGCAACTGCCGGAACAATTTGGCTGACTTGAGTGTGGCTTCGAGGTTGGGAGGAACGAGCTCTTGCAGACGGGGCGGAGCGGGCAGGATTGTGCACTTCATGGCAGCGAGGAGAAATGCCTGAGACAGGTTGCGTGACCCGTATGTCACCTTTTCGATCCAAAGATGTTCGGGCTCGAGGTCGCAGTTGAGATACTGTCTAAGGAAACCCTTCGCACGTTCAAGGGCTGCATTTATGTGGGAAAGAATCGGCTTGACGGTAGGAAGTGAGGCAATGCGGGTAATGGCAATGACGGCGTAGGCTGTGCATTCGCGTTCTCCATCCCAAGAACCATCGTCTCGTTGAAACCGCAGAAGATGGCCCATAATCTGGTGGGCGACGGTAACGGCATCAACAACAACCTCTGTTGGTAGGTTGGGTAGAACCCCTCGTCCCCAGCTGTCTAACCCGCTCATGAGTCCTTGTGTCATGAGCATCATTGGATACAGCGAAGATAGATGCTGTGACCAAGGTAACCAGTTAGCACTTCTGTTTGTGTCCAAACTGTTTTGGAAGCAAGGTAGACTTACCCATTTGTCTCTTATGCCAACAGGTTCGGTATTCCACTTGTTGCAGAGGTATCGCATTGCCATCTCAATAACATCAACATGCTGACTGGCATCGGGGCTTGCACACAATGAGGTCAAGCAGTTGCAGTTAGTGGTGATGCTGGCGTCTCTTTCACCGGCATATGTCCTGAAGTGAGCTTCCTTGGCTTTCCTGTCAACCAGGGTGACCAATTTGGACGCTGGGGTTGGTGATCCCATTAGGTTCAAAGTGGTGATACCTTTGGCTGTATCGTCTGCATCCAGCTCCATTCCCTCAGCTACCGGGGTTAGCAGTCATTCTTGCCATGCGTGTCGAAAGGGCAACTCACCGAATCCAATGAACCCAGATCCTGCCTCAAACGCCCCTTCAAGAGTCTGACCAATCTTTTCCAGACTCTCGGTCCCCAGGTCCTCCCGAGTGAAGCCGTTTTCCAACAGAGTGGCCACGACCCAAGTGTATTCGAAATACGTCGAAGGAAAAGCGCTTGGAACACCACCACTACCATGCCCAGCACCGTAGAGAACAACATGTTGAAGATAGGCCTCAGCTTCGTCATCCCATGTCGAACAGTTCATGAGGTATGCTGCGGTCGACGCAGGCGAGGCCATCATGCTACCCATTTGCTTGTGCTGACTGAGACGGTCAAAGTCGACATCTCCAACAAAGGCCTCGAGTGAGTGTAGGAGTGTTGATTTGTGCCCTTCGTATAGCTTGTCCAGCCTGACTCGTGCCATCTTCATGGCCCGAATCTTTTCCAACATGGCGCGTGCTGGGAACTCCAGGTTGATTCCCTCCTTGGCGAGAAGCTGGAGCAGTTTCGGTAGTAGCATCTCGAATCCCACAGGCAAAGTGGTTGAAGCGTCAAGCCAAAAGGCTTTCAGCTCCCTGTCCAAGAATTGGGTTGCCCGTGAGATCCGATCATTGAGGTCAGCAGTGTTGGACTCTCCCCGATGCTTGCAAAGGGCAAGAATGGCCGCTGCCGTGTTGAGGATGACATCTGTCTCAGTGCCGTGACCAATCCACCCGCCATTCTCGTGCTGCTGGTCGAGAATCAGGGTGAGACTGGATGGAAATAGCCACTCTGTCTGGTCGCCGACGACCTTGGTGATCATAGAGATCCATGCTGTGTCATAGATGGAACAGGTCATGGACCCGACGCCATAGGTGGGGTGATGGCCTCGGGCGAGACCCTCAACGAGCTCTGCTGCCGCGTCGATAAGCATGGTGATGTCGATGGCGTCTGCAAAGAATGTGCAGCGGACTCGTCAGATGCAAGAACACTCGGGAGATGTCTACATGTACATAACTCTATCGGCACGGGGATTAAACGGACGTGATGACAACATAGCAATACATCGAGGCAGACTCACATCTCTTCCCTCCAGGCTCCTCTCTTGCCATGGCACAAACCGGCATGTGAGTTGGCTCCAGGTGGGCCGGAGGCGGCGCAAGTGTGAAAACCAAGACGAGGTTATCGCACTGGCGGTTGGTGCTACCTCAAACCGAATCAAACCGAGGCAGTCCAAATAAAACCCCCAGGGGCTGCGCAGGTAGTTACAGCTAGGCAGGAAGGCCCGGATCACACGTAAGGCTAACACACGGCATGATTGCTGCCTTGCCGCTTTCAGAGTCGCATTCCATCATACCCACCGCTCTGGTCCAAGCCACTCAAGATGCGTATCGTGCCTGGAGACTGGAGAACAAAAAGACCCGTTCCTTGCCGGCATATGGTCTCTACAAAGCTGTCGAGTACCTTTTTCACTCACCCCTGCCGCCCAGTCACATGCACCCTGTGCGGCGCAGCTGGGGTACAGGTACATCAAAAGGTCCACCCGGCATCTTGCTTCCAACAATCTTGCCGGTTCACCGGACTGTGACGGTCAATGCGAGATCTATCCAACCACCATGGCCTTGCTTGTTGACTTGCTGGATCACGCGCCATCTGGGAGTGGACGAGCCATTGTTGGCTTGGTCGCCCTTGTTTTCGTTTTGAACATATTGTTCTGGAGCACCAAGTACTGCACTGTGTCTGGTTCGCCAGTCGCTGGTCGAAAGTGGTGGTTTGAACCCCTGATTCTTACAAGATATCGTTTTCTTCTCAACGGCTGGTCGGTCACCCAGGCAGGATGGGATCAGGTGAGCACTTCTGTTGTTAGCTACTCCTTCTGGATGCAATGCTAATCGGGTTTTCAGTATGGCGATCGCATCTTCACGATTGCCCGTCCTGATTCCAACGTCACGGTGCTCCCACCGCGGTACCTGGATGAGCTTCAGAATCTGCCGGATACCAAGCTCAATGGTATTGAAGCGCTCGCTGCGGTATGTATATTTTTTTACCCGTTGATGGTTGCAAAATCGAGACTGACAACCACCGCAGGACATGGGTGACGAGTACAGCGGAATCTCAATCCTCACGGGCACTCATTTGACCTTCAATGTTGTTCGCAACAAGTTGACCCCCAAAATGCCCGCTATTATCACTCCGCTTATGGAGGAGCTGGAGGATGCCTTGAAGATAGAGCTACCGGACTCCAAAGAGTGGGTGGCCGTTGATCTCGGCAATGTCTTCACCCGTTTCGTGTCAAGATTGACGACACGTGTGTGGGTGGGTAAAGAGCTCAGCCGCAACGACGGCTGGCACACCGACAATATCCGGACGGTTGAGAATATCTTCATGACGGCGATAGTGCTCAGGTTTGTGCCGCCAGCTTTGCACCCAATCGTGGGGGCGCTTCTGCCCACGCGCGGACGCATTCGCGAAGGCATCAAAAAGGTGCAGTCATACCTTGTGCCGCTCATCGAGGAGAGGCGGCGTCGTCAGGCGGAACTTGGGACGGTGCCTGAGGAGGAGGAGGATGTTCTCCAGTGGCTGATGGACGGCGCAAGCGAGGAGGAGTCATCTGCCGAGAACCTGACCGAGCGTTACGTGTACTCGGTGATTGGGTCCCTGTACACGGTTTCGGGTGCCCTGACTGACTGCCTGCTCGACCTGGCCGAGCATCCCGAGCATGTCGAGCCGTTACGCCAAGAGCTCAGGCAGGTGATGGCAGAGAGCGGCGGGAAGTGGGAAAGGGGCACAGCAGCCAAACTGGTAAAGATGGACAGCTTCATGAAGGAGTCACTGCGGACGAACGCGCCGAGTCCCTTCAGCCAGAAACGGATCGTCAAGGAGGAGCTTACGCTGTCGGACGGGTTGAAGCTGCCGGCTGGGGCGTACGTGTGCATGATCGATCAATCGGCGATCGGGAGGGGGCCGGACAAGTTCGATGGGTTCCGGTACGCAGGGATGCGCCAGGACCCCGGGTTCATGACCAAGTACCAGTACACTTCGACGGACCGCGACCATTTGACATTTGGGCACGGCAGACTGGCCTGTCCCGGACGGTTCGTGGCGTCCCTGGAGATGAAAATGGTGCTTGCGGCTATGCTGGAACGGTACGAAGTAAGCTTTCATCCGAGTGGAAAGGGGGGTGTCAGACCTCAAAAGATACAGCTGCTGGAGCTTGCGTTCCATAATCCGGCCAGTCGTGTCTACCTGCGGCAGAGACATCAAACAAAAGAGTAGGTAGTACTCGCTGGTGGTATCGGCGTCTAAGCCCGAGCTATCCGCTGTGAGGTAGCTAGTCAGAACATGAAGTCAGCAACAAATTGATCAGATGTCATTTCTCACCCACCTACCTTAGTCTCAGCGGTCCGTCCAGAACTCCTCCTCCCGTCTCGCGCCGCGCCGCAATCCTGCACGGCCGGCAGTGCTAAGGGCATTATCGGCTACTGGCTCCGCCGCCTGTTGCGTTGCCTTGTGTAGATTGAATGGACCGCTGCAAACAACCAACAGATTGGAGCGGCTGCCCATGTCACCGTGCCCGACACAGTACCCCTGCAGAAGGGCCCTTGCTGACGTTACACAGGCACCGGGGATGGGACACCCGCCAACTGGACACCTGCTGCCAGTGGATGCCAGTGTACCGCCCCTCCATCGTCACCTGGCATCACCACCTCCTGGTGGCAGGACATCAAAGTTGAAAGCATCACTTTTCCTCCCACCGGATCCCGTTGCTTGTGCATTTTGCTATCCTCCCAACCATTTCCCTACCGGTCATCACCTTCTCCATATTCGGCATTCTACCTCTGCTCTAGTTCCCAGTTCCACACACCTACCTGAACCACCATGGACTCTGAGCACGATTTCATCATTGTCGGCGGCGGCACGTCTGGGCTGGTGGTTGCGGCCCGGCTCACAGAGGATCCAAACACTTCGGTTCTTGTCGTTGAAGCCGGCACCGAGCACACCAACGACCCACGCATCCGGACACCGGCCTTTTGGCTTTCTGTTTTGGGATCACCTGACTTTGACTGGGCTTACAAGACCGTCCCCCAGGTGCGAACGCCCCAATCATCCTCCTCATCGTCAGCAGCCACTAACTGTCGCCTAGAAAGGACTTGATGGCAAAGTCATCCCCCTGTCGCAGGGCAAGCTCATCGGTGGCTCAAGTGCTATCAACGGCCTGGCGTTTGTGGCCAACTCCAAAGCTGCCGTTGATGCCTGGGGTGCTTTCGGCAACCCAGGCTGGGACTGGGAGACCTTGGGCCCCTACTACAAGAAGTTCCACACTTTAGCACACCCATCCGACACTGCTGGCAAACACCTCCGTCTTTCCTATGTCGATGAAAGCGTCCGTGGCTGCGACGGCCCCATCAAGGCATCCTTCCCCGAAGAATCCAAAGATCCTCTTCCAAACGCCTGGGTCGACACCATCGGGGCCCTGGGCTTCCCAGCCTCTGGAGATCCCTTCAGTGGGAAATTCTCTGGCGGTTATGTCAACGCCTTGAGCGTTGACCCCGAGTCACGCACACGCAGTGATGCGGCGACGGCCTATTTCGAGCCTGCCAAATCCCGTCCCAACCTCCATGTTGTGACCAGTGCCCTCGCAGAAAAGATTTTGTTCGACACTGCTGGCGCGAGTCCGAAGGCCGTTGGGGTCCAAATCCAAAAGGACGGCAAGACTGTCACTCTCGCCGCCAAGAAGGAGGTCATCCTCGCCGCCGGAGTCTTTGGGTCGCCAAAGCTTCTGGAGCTGTCGGGCGTTGGTAACAGAGAGCTTCTTGAGAAGCTAAACATTCCGGTAGTTGTGGATAACCCCAATGTGGGCGAGAATCTGCAAGATCACCCCGTTTCCAGCGTGAGCTTTGAGGTTGAGGAGGGCGTCAAGACTATCGATGCTCTGACCCGACAGGATCCCGAAGCCGTCGGTGCCGCGATGCAAGAATACATGACCAACAAGTCAGGCCCCTTTGCTGTGGGCAACTTCACCGGGTCACTTCTACCCGTGGCCGACTTTGTCGGGCCTGATGGAAAGTCTACCCTTGACCAGGTCATCAAGCAGATAACGGCTTCGAACCCCAGCCCGTCATCTGGCGATTTTACGCCTCATCACACCGAGTTTGTGCACTCGGTCCTGGCAAACCGAGCAGAAGGTGCCGGAAACCTATTCATGTATGCGGCCTGCGCCAATGTGAATCCTGACAGCGTGGGCGCCGACATTATTGTAAAGGATGCGTCCCCGGCCAACTTTGTTACAATCTGCGCGGCGCTGTGCTACCCACTTTCACGTGGCAGCGCCCACATCACGTCTTCCAACGCCGCGGACCTGTCGGTCATTGACCCCAGATATCTGGAGCACCCTCTGGATCTGGAAGTCCAGGCCCGTCTTCTGCGGTACGCAGAGACCATTGTGCGCACCGAGCCCCTGAGCAAGTTCATCAAGCGAGGTGGACGCCGGAACGCGGGGGCTCCCGCTGACCTCAGTGATCTGGATGTGGCAAAGCAATACTCCAAGCTGTCGGCGCTCAGCTGCTGGCATCCCACGAGCACCTGTGCCATGCTTCCCCGTGAGCGGGGAGGTGTTGTGGATGCTCGGCTGCATGTTCACGGCGTCGAGGGCCTTCGCATTGTCGATTCCAGTATCATTCCTCTAGCCACGCGTGGCAACACCCAGACGACAGTGTACGCGGTCGCAGAGAGAGCTGCTGACCTTATCAAGAAGGAATACGGCATTGGAAACTGAAGAGTTTCAGCACATATGCGGGTAACCGCTTGGATGTAACGAGGTGAATGCAGGGCGGCCTTCTAGAACTATTTTCTCTCCAAGCAATAATCTGACACCGAGTTCCTACAATATTTGCTTCGTCCACTGCTGCATGAAAAATCCTTGCATTTAGACCACCACACCAACTGGCAACCACACAGCGGAGAAACGAAATAGCGACACAATTCGGGCCTATCTCGACCGAATTCTGTTCCACTCCAGAGCGGCACGGGTACCGGGTTCACCGCGGAGGCTTCCGACCCCGTGTGTACTGTGCAACACACCAACCAACACCAATACCACCCACCCAGCCGAACGAATTATTGGACGGTTGTTGGTCGTGGAGGGTGCAGCTGGGCGGCACACAACCACTCAACCCTCTTGGTTGCTATCAGCTGCGCCACAGGACTGCCTGCTTGTATTGATTTGACAAATGCATTGCAAAGGACGGGAATAATTACTGTGACGCTGGGGAAACAAGAGTCCGATCCTTCCATACACCCTCCAGCTCCCACCTTCTACAGTCTGTCTTTTCAGGACATTGCCTGCAACGCCGTGCCCTTCTATTGCGTTTCTCTATCGCTCGCTGGCAGGAGCGCCATCAAAGGAGAGGGTCGGTGTGGTATTGGGGATTTTTTCCACATGCCATCCGCATTTCGCCTCTTGTAACAACCGTCGAGCTGTTGTCCGTCTCCTTTTATTCTTCACAAAGTTGCGTGGGTGTACAACTTCTTTTTAACCGGACGAGCTGACTGCTACACACACACAACAAACTCTGTTTTTTCTTTTCTGTGCTTTTTTTTCTCTTCCGAGCTTTCCGGTGAGGTGAAGAGGGAGCACAGCCCGTTCACCACCACAACCACCGCCGCCGCCGCTGCCGCCGTGGTAGCCTAGACATCACCCCCAAACCAAGGTTTTTTTTTTAATTGTTGGAAAAGGCGAACACAACAACAACGCCGCCGCCAACCGCCAAGATGGATGGACCAGACGGGATGCCGATGGATCTTAACCTCATACCTGCGATGGCGCCGCCGGAGGGTCAGGTGCCCAACTTTGAGAACCCGTCGGTGAACCAGGCGCCTGCGTACATCGCCGTCGCGGCCGTGTTCATGGCCCTGACGGTGTTTTTTGCTGGTGTGAGGTTCTGGGCGCGGTTTTTTGTGCAGAGGGCGCCGTGGTGGGATGATTGTGAGTTTTTGTTACTGATCAAGTCATGATGGATTGAGGCTGACGAATGCGATAGTGTTTATCTTTTTGGCGTTGGTGAGTGATGCTGGTTCGAGGCTGTTGGTGATGATGGGAGTGACTGACTGTGATGTGATAAGTTGTGTCAAGGTGCCTATATTGGGTTGGCTATCTGGCGTACGTTGTTGATACCTTTTTTCTGCAGATGATCTGAGTGATGATTTGCTGACCATCAGACAGTCTCCCTCCACGGCGTGGGCAGACACATGTGGGATGTCTCCGTCGCGAGCGTCATGAAGCTCATCGAGCCTGGTCGAGCCATTGGCGATGTCACCGAGCCCGCCATCGGTTTCACCAAGCTTGGTCTCTTGCTCTTCTACTACAAGCTCTTCGCCGTGAATGACCTCACCAGAATCGGCTCGCTCGTGGGCATGGCTGTCGTCGTGCCGCTGTACACGGCGCTCTTTTTCGTCTTTGTCTTTATGGATGAGGCCTCGGCGTGGAAGGCGAACAAGGCCATGGCCGTGTTCAACATCGTCACCGATTTCTACCTTCTCGTGTTGCCTCTCACTGCCGTGGTGTGGCTTCGCATGGAGCGCAGAAAGAAGATTGGTCTCATTGTTATTTTCTCCAGTGGTTTCCTGTATGTCATCTCCCCATATCAAGGTACCATTGAACCGCTCACTGACAAACCAAAAAAGCGCCTGCATCCTCAGCATCGTCGGCGCAGTCTACCGCTTCCGCGCCGCCGACGACCCCGACTTCACCTGGGTCCTTTCCAACGTCTACCTAGTCAAGTAAGCCCCCCTTATCTCTCCTTTCTATCTCATCTCATCTAACCCCGCCCAGCACGATCGAATGCTGCGTCGGCATAATCTGCGCCTGCGTCCCCTTCCTGCCCGCCCTCGCCAAAAAGTCCCCCATCACGGCCGACTGGATGATCTCGCTCAAATCCCTCCGCGACCGCATCCTCTCGGCCGGCTCCCGCGGCTCCCGAGGCAACCGCTCCCACCCCTCGGCCAACGACTACGCTTACTACGGCAACTCCAAGGACCGCAACGCAAGCGGGGAGATCGACCCCGAGCTTGGCGGTACTGCTTCCCTCCGACCGCCCACGGGCAAGAGCAGCAGCAAGAACACCACGCAGGAGGTGGGGTTGGACACGATTGACGTGATTGATTCCATGCCGGGGCTGTACGGGGATGAGAGGAGCAAGGAGAGGAAGGTGAGGGGGGAGATGTTTAGAATGGATCCGACGTTGCAGACGCAGACGGAGACGAGGGTGGGGAGTGACGGGGAGAGCGGGGAGGGGGTCAAAGGGGGGATTGAGGTGAAGAAGGGGTATGCGGTTACTGAGGGGAGGTGAAGAAGGGTGATTTGATGGAATTGGATATATCCGGTCACTGTGGGATTGGATAGGAGCTTTGGTCACGCTCGGGTTTATGAGTATTTGATGATGCCAAATAAAAAACACATTGTCCTTGAGATCTATCGTCACGCGTCTTTCTACAAGTCTGTCTCTGGGTCCTGATGTTGGGTTCCTGATGATTGTGACAGCTGGGCGTTGAGCTGTTCATGATGAGATTCTCTTCGTAGCTAGCAGTAAATCTACCGCGTGATCTTGTCAAATCGTTTTGCTCCTCGTGAAACACGTGGAATCAATCTCCAACACACGGTCGTAAAAACAGGGTGTGCCCCGACCAGTTCTTGTTCCAGTGCCGATCAGCAGCGGCCACCATCCGTGCAGGTGGAAGCCATGTGGCATCCCTCTTGGCTGATCTTTGCTCTCCCCCCGGGTTCATCTTGGAGATCTGTCCCGCCCCCTCCCCCTCGATCACTTCCCCGTGCTCTTTCCCCATTCATCACGGTACCTCAATCAACACTGCAGCCATCCTCTCGTCTCAATCTCAAACATTATCCCCCGTGGCGCACGCGAAAATGACACCCACATCACATCAGTCAAATTTACCCATCCAGGTACCTAGCTTACTGTGTTGCAACGAGAATGGAAGGGGGACACCCCCCGGTGAGCCGGGCACCTCCCAAACCAACACCCTCCATCCATTCCCACCACATGCTGTGATGTATATTGCTTTACCTCTTCACGTCATCCAATCGCATCCTTTCTTCTTCTCCCTCTCTATTTCCCGTGCGCCCATCCTCTCCCACCAAACATACGCTGTAGGACCCACCGTAATTCCCGGGCGCCTAAGCACCACTGCGGCACAGCCCGTCCGTTGATCCCCGAACGCGTACAGGTGCAAATCTCGGGGTCTTCGGGATCGCTTGTTGGGAGGAGGAGGGGCCCCGGGGGGATCTCTGCTGCCCGCACCGCACCGGTCACTGTTCACAAAATCCCACAACAAGACTGCGCCACCAAACGGTCCGAATTCCCTGAAGCGCGTGTTTTTCCCCCCTGACAAGAAAGCGGGAGTGGCGCCATAACTGCCGGAAGGATCTGCGTTGGCCAGGGGGGAGAGGGAGGAAGAGCCTTATGGGGCAGGTTGTAGTAGACTGTGCCTCTTGAGACGTTGCGGTGGATGTTGCCGGAGTGTCGGGTGGTGGACTGGGAATGAAACTCTCGAGCAGAATTGATCGCAGGCTGCAACCGAGCGAGACAGCGAGCTTGTTGGTGATGGGCTTCTGTGATGGAAGGGTGACACTGGGACGAACGGCTACCGGTGTTGCGTTCGGAGGGAGGGGAGTCGATATCACGTCGGCGGGTTCGTGTGTCTCATCTTTGCTTGGTTTGCGGTTGTTGGCACCGTCAGCCGTGAAACCCGGTGTGCGTGGCTTCTGAGGTTTATCCGTGGCTTGTTCACCGGTGGTACACTGTAGCATCCAACGGTTTGCGAAGCCTAGCCGGAAACCAAATCCCGGGGGGCGTAGCAGGGCACCCAGGCCCCCAAGTACCGTGACTTGTGCTGCCTGTACCTACCCAGGTTGCCGCGTTCATCTAGGCACAGCCAGATCGATCCCTAGAATCCTTTCAACCATCACGGGCCAAGGTCAGGTCATCGAGACGAACTTGGTTCCATAAATGGACGGCAGTGTCTCCATTCGTCCGTCAGTTGGTGATGGTTTGCTGAGGCGGCGCAGGAGGTGTTCGCTGCTGCGACGGCTTAGTTCGGTTCTGGGTGACACGATGGTGACGCTTTGTTTGGAAACAAGGCACAGGTAGGCAGGCAATGAGCAAGCGGGCAGATTTTTGCGGTGCTGGGTTGCCATCGCCGGGTAGCGGTGGTTCTTGTATGCGTCGTTGGCTTTCCTCTCGAGCGGATGCTTGAAATCCCTATCATCATTAGACCAGACTGTTACCACACGCAAGTCAGTACCGAATTTTGGAAAGATTGTTCGCTCAGCTTTGCCTCATTCTTTCTTTTCCACCTTTGATACCTACTCTGATTCCAAGCATCATGTCCATTCTTGGACTCGTCACGCTTTCCCAAGCGGCCGTTGTTGCTGCGGTTGTGAGTCTCCCCCACTCCAACAACAAAAGATAAGCTTGCTGACCACTCTCGACAGTGCTTCGTCGTCGGTCGAGCGCTGTACAACGCCTTCTTCCACCCGCTAGCCGTGTTCCCAGGACCACGGCTGTGGGCCTCGTCTCGCGTACCATATGCCGCCAACCTCGTTCGCGGCCGGCTGCATCACCGGATCAAGCAACTGCACGACCAGTACGGCCCGGTGGTGCGGATAGCCCCCGACGAGCTGTCCTTCACCCTCGACGGGGCCTGGCACGACATCTACTGCGGCGGCTACGGCAACAAGGGCTTCCCCAAGCACGACGCCTACCGCAACGCCCAGACCTTTGTCTCACTCTTCGACGCCGACGATGAGAACCACACACGCCTTCGCAACCTCCTCGGCAAGGAGTTCTTCTCGCTAAACTCTGCCCGTCGCCAAGAACGCATCGTGCAGGAGTACACCACTCTGATGATCAGCCAGCTGCGCAAGCAATATGTCAAGACCAAGCAGCCGGCAGACATGCGCGAGTGGTACAACTTCTTGACGTTTGACGTGGCGGCGAGGGTGACGCTCAGCGAGGATTTTGGCTGTCTGGAGAAAAGGACGTATCACCCTTGGATCGAGATGGTATTGACACACTTTAAACTGTCAGCGTTGTTGATGATCTCGCGGTTTTATCCTCCTTCGTCTTCCTTGCTTTTCACCCTAGCACCGGCCAGACTTATGGAGATGAGAGATACTTTTATCAGGCTTGTGCGGGAGAAGATTGAGCGTCGAATGAGCCGCACTCTTCCGCCTGACGACAACGATGATTTCGTCACTGCTGCTCTGGGCAAGGGGGTTGAAAAGGGGCTGACGAAGGACGAGCTCGAGGCGAATTGCATCTTGCTTCTGTTGGCCGGGAGCGAAACCATGACGACGTCGCTGCTGGGGGCTACACATTACCTGTGTGAAAACCCCGCCGTCTTGCGTCGGATGACGGCCGAGGTTAGGGCAACCGTCACATCCGAGGAGCAGCTTACCTTTGGGTTCATCACTGAGAACATGCCTTACCTCAATGCTGTGCTCAAGGAGACGCAGAGGCTGTGTCCACCGGTCGCGAATGGGCCTGCTCGTGTGGTCAACAGGCCTGGCACCATGATTGCTGGGTTCCCTGTACCGGAAGGGACCGCTGTTGGTGTTACTCAGTTTGCGGCAAACCGCCAGACGTCGAACTTCACTCGCCCCAACGACTTTGTGCCCGAGAGATGGTTGTCAGTGGAGCAGGCGGGGCAGATTGGTGAAAAGATTGGCGACAGCGCTCTTGCGCAAGATGTCGAGCAGTTTTCGGGGGATGTGCGCAGCGTTGTTCGTCCGTTCGTGGTCGGCGGCCGCGACTGCATCGGACAAAACCTCTCATGGGTCGAGTTTCGCGTTGTGTTGGCTCGGATGCTGTGGAATTTTGACATGGAGGTGGTCAGGGAGGAGAAGTTTCCATCTTTTAACCAGTGGACAGATCAGAAGGCGTTTGAGCTTTGGCAGAAGGAACCTTATCATGTCAGCTTGACAGAGAGGACAAGTTTGTAATATTTTCTCATTTCTTCGGTTTAAGTTAAAGGAATAAAATAGCCTACAGAATTCTGCAGTCGGGGACAACAACTTCTGTCGTACGTTTTGCATTCAACATGGATTATTAACGGGTGAGAGCCTCTGTTTCTCAGCAGTAGGAGAATCATATGATTCAGGTTTTTCAACCCTGGGGCAGCACGAGCGCGTTGCAACGGCGCCAATCCATCCGCACCTATCGTTTCAATATCGGCCCCCTTTTTGAGGAGAAGTTCGACTACCGAATGAGGACCATCTGCAACGGCACTGAAAAATGCCGTGCGGCCACTTGCGTCCTTCCTTTCCAGGTCAATCGTTTGGACATGACTGCTTAGCAATTCAGAGTGGCTCTTCTTTTTAACCAACCTCTCGCCTCTTTTGAGCAGCACCTCGACTACGGTCTGATGTGTCCTTCGATTCAATATTGACACCATGCTCAGTCAACAACCGTGTCGCATCCAAATGCCCACTTCCGGTAGTCCACGATAAACAGGTTCTGCCATCGTTGTCTTTGGATTCGACATCAGCCTTCTCGCTTGTCAGAAGTTGTTTGAGAATGGCTACATCGCCAGCCTTCGCAGCCTTCGCAGCCTTCGATGATAAAGTTTGTCCATCTTCATCCTGCGGCTCAACACCAATCGCGCCTCGAGCCAGTAGTATTTCCATCACCTGCTCATGGCCCAGTTCTACGGCGCGGAAAACCATACTAGGTAGTTTGTCGCCTCGTGCCGGACGCCCTTTGCGGATACACATCCTTCGAAGCGGAAACATTGACCGTCAGTGTCTGCTCATGATGACGGGCTCGAAATCGTTACTCAAAACCCGCTCGAACTGTGTCATACCGTACCGAACAGGCGATCTCGAAGATAGATAGCGATGGGTTTCTCCTCGACCTATTTTTGTCGACAATTAAGATCGATACCGATAAAACGAAGCTCTATGTGAATTCCGCGGCCGCTGGCAGTCAAGGGAGTGTTGCCTAGGCTTCCAGGCGGCATAAATCCAACGATGTTGCCAGAGTTAAATAAACGCGTCCGGGGAAGTTGCCAAAAGTCCACCGCGAGTGTCCAATGACTTCCATACGAACAGACTGTGATCATCCGAGATCTTCATTATTTCCTATTGTAGTCGGATGAAAGCATTTTCCTTCTCTCCATACATTAGCGGCATATTGATATCGAATATTCCCAATAAACTGTAGACACGATCCTCGACTCTTGTTGTTTCCCTTCCAGCTGCCCATGACATCATCTTCTGAGCGACACTGAAGCCATCAATATCACTCTCCCCGGCAAAAAGCACCGATGGTATCCGGATGCGGTTTGCCACGGCTCATTGTAGGCTCAGCTTTCCACCCAGATTTGTCCAGTTTTCATCGAAAAAGTTCACTTTGCGTGGTGCAATGAGCTCCTGGAGGGTCCACGCCCTAGAATGGAAAACCACCTGCTATCGGAGAACTGGGCTTGCGACGGTACATCGGCCAGGTAAGCGAGACAGACTTTGGCTTCTTGATACCAGCGCTACATGGAGTTGATAGCTTCTGAGAGCTCGGCGCTGCTCGTCTTATCGATGCAGCAGGTGTCGACCCAAGCATATTGGTATCGCTCTCTGGCGAGGGCGCAAAAGGCCTCGATCTTCCAGTATCTTTATTTCTCTATGGCGCAGCCCACTTCCATGTCCCAAAACGTTACTTCCTCGTAGCCCCAGGTGTGTAACAAGATGGTATAGGGGGGCACATTATTGTCTGTAAACTCCGCAAGTTTTAGGGTGGTTGTGTGCAGCAGGCGCATCCTGACGAATACTGGACGGACGGACCAAGGCGGTACGTTCTACGGTAGTCGGTGGTCGGGGTTCAGTCGTCCGATCAGATGAGGGATTAGGAAGGTATGAAGGGTGAGGGGATCACGGGGGAGTTCAGCCCAAATGGCCGCAGTGCTATCAGCATGAGTGGCACAGGACAAGGCGATTCTTCATTGGCCGCCTCACATGTCCCGTGATGAAAGGTGAAGAAGATGGTATGCTTTTTGCTTGTTTCTGAGCATATCCTCAAGTGTTACACTAGCCACGTATCCTCATCAGTGGGCATTGCCATTCTTCTCGTTGTCATTGCAATTCCCATGCATCTTCTCCCAAGCGCTCCTCTTCATCCAAATCTCCCCAATCGGACAACCATCCTTCTCAACACAGACCCAATCGCCAATACCATGCTCCTCTCCAGCACGCCTCACCCCTCTCCCACCACCACCAATGATCAAATTTCCTGGCCGATATTTCTCGTGTGCCTTCATGCGGCGGATCACACTGCCATGGATACGGGCATCCTCAGGAATGTCACGAACTTCCCCGCAGGGGAGGGGCCAGCGAATGGGCTTCCAAGAGCCATCTTCTTGAAGGTCCATACGGCGGAAGGGGAGATACCTGGGAGGGCAACTGTTAGCCGGCCGGCATACACGGTAAGGCAGAAAATAGTGGCTACGTACTCCATAATCTTCCAAGCTAACACTGAAGTCTTGCTCAGCCCGCAATCAAACTCGAGGGAGTCGTGAATTCGAGCCGTGTGCGCTTTGTGCATCATTTCTCGGAACGACGAAGGCTTCTGCTGCCCGCTGCAGTCACCCTCCTTCTCGCCCGACCTTTTGGCACCACTGCTCCCGCCGTTGGCCTGAGAAAATGAGTCCTTGAAGCTGGATTGCTGGAACAACTTGGGTGTGCTCATACTCGAACTGCGGATCATGATGTTTGGAATCGGTGGGTTGGGCTCGCCCGAGGTCTCGTGAGGGGCAATCTCGTCATTGAGGGGCTGTTCCTGTCCTGACGACGGCGGCCTATACCCATGATCCTCGGTGTCGGGCTCGTCGTGGTCATGGAGAGCCTCGACGCAACCCATCTCGCGGACCTTCTCCTCGTCAAACGTCAGGCCTGCCTTGATCGCTTCGTGGACCATCCAGACCAAGGGAACGTGGCTGGCGACCTTGGAGTCCTCAAAGGTTTCCTCCCACCCACCACCAATATCCGCATGGCCTCCTGAGAACCACACTTCGTCGATGTCCTGATGGCTTTCCTCCTCGTCGCTTTCCTCACTCTCGGCAAATGATTCGGCGTCCTCCAGATGAGGATGGGGCTCGATTGATACCTCGGATTTGACGTCGTTCTCCGTCGGGCGCGCCGAAGCCTCGGTCTTGTTGGAGTGCCGTGATCGTGTCGAGTGGGAGCGCCTGCGATATGGTTCTGGATCCGTGGGCACGCCCAACGTGGGCCGTCGCCCTCTGTCGTCCTGGCCCTGTTTACCTTGGTGGGCGGGAGCGGCAGCGAATTTTCGTCTGTACTTCTCGTGGAGATTGTGGAGACCATCGGACACTGGGTGATGGTGGTGCTGCTTCTTGCCGCTCTTGCTCTGGTACACCAAGTCCTGCCGGAACTTGGCGCGGCGCTCATCAATACTCACGGCGTGACGGACAACCTTTGCCGAGGTGCGCGCCGTGTAAGGAAACTTGCTCCTTTGCATCCAGGCTGCCTCAAACTGAGGTACACTGTTGACTGTGTCGAAGAGGCCGAGAAAGCGGATGCGGCGGACAGGGCGGGAGAAGGTCTCACGAAATCCCTTCATGAAGGTGTACATCTCCCTCTTCTTCTGGTTCCCTTCTGGAGTGTTGTCTCCCTGCCTGCTCTGCCAGTTGGAGAAGGCTTTCCACGCAAACACCACCATCTCCTCGTTACCGTGCGACAGCAGTCCGACATAATCCAACATCTCGGCCAAGAATCGCGCAATGTACGCCCCACGCGAGAAGCCAAAGATGTAGATCTCATCTCCAGGGTTGTAGAACCTCATCAGGAACCGATAGCCTCCCACAACATGATGATCGAACGAGGACCCAATGGCACTGTCTTTGGCTTTCATGTACCAAGACTTGATACGCGCCACCGTTCCCGTGCGAGTCAAGCTGCTCGAGACAACATAGGTGCCAATTCCGGCTTCAGGATACAGTTTAGTACGACGCCCTACAACACAATGTAACACAATTCTTTATCACTCACGTTGATAATAATGAACTAATCAGGTTGTCAGCACTCCAGTCAGATAATAGACGGTATCGAAATACTTACATTGATCCCTCGCTGTCCTGTCGAGCATTCGAAATATCTTCAAAATGTTGCTGTCGCTGTCGTCGCCATGGAACTTATTGCCTGTGCCATCGAAGCACAACACAATCTTGCTCGGCTTCCGGTGGCGAGACTGATGGTCTCTGTCTGGACCCATTGGAGTAACAGGACGAGATGGCAGATGTGTTGAGAAAAAGTCTTCGTGTGCGTCAATGTGGGACTCCCGATCTGGACTGGAGACTCTGACACGGTTGCCCGGCCTCTCGGGCATGAGGTGCGACTTATCCATTTCTCTACAGTGGGCTGACCTCACAAAATTCCGACGCTGGGGTGGTGACACAGAAAGTGAATCAAGACGGCGCAAGAACCCGTGATCGCATCACCAATGTTCTGGGACAACACCAGCATTCCCCTTTTATCAATGCCACTTTCTCGAGGACCAATCCACGACGCCAGCCTACCACCCCCTTCTGCAGGATTCCGTCATTTGAACGAGAGCCCCCGCTCTTGACACATTCACCTCCCTTCATGACTCTTTGAACCTCCCAATCTTTTTCCCCGACGCACTGATGCCGATCGCTGTGAGAGGTGAGACACTCTGCGAGGAGAAACCAGTCGTCCTATCAAAAAAGGAGGCACTGATGTCCACGATGCCGGTTGTCGGCTCATTTGCCATTGGTCGATGTGGCAGAAGGATGGCAGGTCGGGCATTAGTCCGTGGGTAGCGGTTCTTGATGGCCTATCACGACGAGATGGGTAGTTAGAGTGCAGCAATGACCCCGGCCTTCAGCTGCTATGCGGTCTGCGCAAGGGGGCCGGATGGGGAAGTCAGGACGCCGAACCACGGCGGCAATTGCGGTCTTCAAGCCGAAGCAGACGGCTATCATTGGCTGGGTTTCAGCCTCTCCATGCACCAGATCGATACTAAAAGCTTTTTCAATCCCGGCCCGCACCCTGGGTGCTCGGATCGTTCCCGGGAGGAGGAACGGTACGGCGATCTTAGCGGATCATGGTGTCTTGGGCTCGACGCTAAACCGTCTTGGACAGCGATAATCACCTTGTAGCGGGCTTGGGTAGCGTCTTGATCGACCACAGTGACCCGCCGTCCCACAAGGTCACCCTCGTCGGTAATTGGCAGATGCACAACCCTGCAGCCATTTCGACGACCTCACTTGACAGACCTGCATGCTCCAGTGGCATGGCCTGCCTTCCCCTATCCACCACTCATCGGCCATCAATGTCCACCAACTATTAGTAATTGTATTCCGCGGTCCATCGGCAGAGGTCAAAGTTCCTCAGCCATTTGCTGTCACCGCCTGGGCCCAAGAGCTACCGTTCCCCTGGCCGACACGTCGGTCCGCACAGCAATAACCATGTAGGTAGTGTAGTACTTTGATATGCGGTGCTTCGTTAAGGGTCTCTCGTGCTGCAAGGTTGATGTCCGCGTCTGGGTTGAACCCCTTCAAGCCACTCTGAATTCGGCGAGCACCCGAGTGCTGTGCACCTGAATAGGTTGGCCAGATAGCTCCCCTGTTGTTCAAGTCAAGCCACCAAGCAAGCCCGGCGGGGTTTGTCTCACCTGAAGATTTTCCCTTTTCCAACCATTCGATCTCCAAGACAAAAAAAGTGCGCGAGAGGCGGCATGGGGGGGCGGGTCGATCCCAGCTAGGGTGACATCACACAACACAGTCTCACGAGCTCAGGGAGACCGGGCCTCTCCTCGAGCTCTCGACATCCCTTCTTAACCGGCCTGTCTGCAGCACTCTGTGCTTCCATTGCTTCATCTCACATCTCCTCATGACGTTTGGGAAAGCTACCATTGTTATCAATCCCATCTAGTACTTTTGTTGTTTCATTTTATACCCATTATACCCCTTACAAGCTTTCATCATGTCAGATTACAACGGCAACGGGCACAAGGCCTCGAACGGCACGGGAGTTACTGCTCTCAATGGCTCAAGCTCGAGCCACGGGAGCTCGTCTGCCCACCAATCACGCGAGGGAATGGAACTTGTCGCCAGTCAAGCAAAGCCAAGGCCTACTCCTCTTGACTTGAAGCCCACGGGTGCAAACAGAGCTGGCGTTGCCAATGCCTTTGAGCGGTATGGCCAAGTGATGCAGTCATCAGTTGCTCCGTTGCCAAATCAGCATGGCGCCGACACATTCAGCCGATCGAAGAAATGGGGCAAACTCAGAGACGATGTCAAGCAACTGCGGCTTGCTGGTAAGTGTCATGTGATGATGTGGTGACTGGTCCGGTCGGAACACCGTTACTGACCTCGAGACAGACTACAAGACCCTTCTTGGTGTGGTCAAGGCCAAGGTCAAGGGCGAGAAGATCAAGGATGACAAGACTATGGCCATGGAAAAGGTCATCCAGCTTGTGTCCAACTTGCCTAGCAACTCCAAGACACGCACAGAGCTCACCAACTCGTTTTTGAGCGAGCTGTGGTACACCCTTGAGCATCCCCCTTCGATGTATGTGGGTGAGAAGTTCCAGTATCGCCAGGCTGATGGGTCATATAATGTGAGTTTGGGTTTGTCATATCACTCGATTGCTCATCCTCATGCTGACGCCTTTCCAGAATGTTATGTTTCCCCAGCTTGGTGCCGCTGGCACTTCGTACTCCAGATCGGTGGCTGCCAATGTCGTTCGGCAGGGCGCTCTTCCAGACCCCAATCTCATCTTCGAGTCAGTCATGAAGCGGACGGAGTACACAGAACATCCGAACAATGTCTCTAGCATTCTATGGTACTGGGCCAGTATCATCATTCACGGTAGGTGTTCCTGTCAGCTGCCGGTTGTCGACATAATCACTAACGCACTGTGCAGATCTGTTCTGGACAGACTACAGGGACATGAGCAAGTCCAAGACCTCTTCGTACCTGGACCTGTCTCCTCTGTACGGCAGCAACCAGGACATGCAGGACACCATCCGCACCTTCAAGGACGGCAAGATCAAGCCTGACTGCTTTGCTGACAAGCGCCTCCTGGGCATGCCACCCGGTGTCGGTGTGTTTTTGATCATGTTCAACCGCGTCCACAACCATGTGGCTGAGAACTTGGCCCGCATCAACGAGGATGGCAGGTTTTCTCCCCCCAGCCCCAACCTTGAGGGCGAGAAGAAGGAGGCTGCGTGGAAGAAGTACGACAATGACCTGTTCCAGCATGCTCGGTTGATCACCTCTGGTCTGTACATCAACATCACACTGCTGGATTACGTCCGAAACATTGTCAACCTCAACCGTGTTGATACCACCTGGACTCTTGACCCCCGTGTCGAGACTGGCATAAACGTTGACACCAAGGAGGGTGCCGAGCGTGGTACCGGCAACGTGTGCTCGGCCGAGTTCAACCTCTGCTACCGCTGGCACTCGTGCATCTCGGCCAAGGATGACAAGTGGATTCAGGATTTCTACTATGATCTCTTCAAGAAGCCGGGCAAGGACCTCTCTATTCATGAGCTCATCATGGGCTTCGGCAAGTTCGAGGGCATGATCCCAGATGACCCTGCGGAGCGTCCCTTCAACAAGTTCCAGAGAGGGCCGGATGGCAAGTTCAACGACGATGACCTTGTCAACTGCATCTCAGACGCCATTGAGGACCCCGCTGGATCTTTTGGCGCCCGAAACGTGCCCGAGTCGATGCGGGCGGTTGAGATTCTCGGGATCATTCAAGGCCGCAGATGGAATGTTGCTGGCTTGAACGAATTCCGCAAGCACTTCGGCCTGAAGCCCTACGAGAAGTTCGAGGACATCAACTCCGACCCGGGTGTTGCTGAGTCTCTTCGTCGCCTGTATGATCACCCCGACTTTGTGGAGCTGTACCCTGGTCTCGTGGCGGAGGAGAGGAAGGAGCCCATGGTTCCTGGTGTCGGCATTGCGCCTACCTACACCATCTCCCGTGTCGTCTTGTCGGATGCTGTGTGTCTGGTGAGAGGTGACCGCCACTACACCATCGACTACACGCCACGAAACCTCACCAACTGGGGTTTCAACGAAGTTCAGTATGACTTGAACATCAACCACGGTTGCGTCTTTTACAAGCTCTTCCTCCGGGCTTTCCCCAACCACTTCAAGTACAACTCGGTCTACGCGCACTACCCCATGGTGACCCCGTCGGAGAACAGCAAGATTCTCAAGGACCTCAAGCGCGCTCATCTCTTTGACTTCTCCCGGCCAGGCAGGATCGCCACACCCACCGAGGTCACCTCGTACGATGGTGCCCAGCGCATCTTTGCTGCTGAGGACAAGTTCAAGAGCACCTGGAATGCTGGTGTCGCTGGCATCCGCGCCAAGGCGAGCCCTGAGCTTTCTGGCGATGCTGCTGTCCACGACAGGCACCGCACCACTGCATCTCGGTCGCTGTTCACCCCTGAGCTGGGCACCCAGATCAAGGCCTTCTACGAGAGCTTGACCGACAAACTGCTCACCACCAAAAGCTACACTTTGGTACCCGGCAGCAAGTTTGCTGACCTTGTCCGCGACATTGCCAATATCGTGCCAACCCACTTTGCCGCCAGTGTCTTCGGCCTTCCGTTGACAACCAAGGAAAACAGAAAGGGCATCTACACCGAGCACGAGCTTTACGCCGTCCTCCAGATTATCGCCTCTGCCCTCTTCGTCGACTCGGAGCCTGTTAAGCTCTTCCCCGTGGTGGAAGCAGCCAAGACGGTGGCTGGTCAGCTCGGCACCCTCGTCGACAAGACGGTCAAGAGCCCCAAGGCAGCCAAGAACAGCGTCCTCAACACCTTCGGCGTCAACTTTATCAAGGAGCTTAAGAAGGCCGGTTTGGCCACGCACGACATCACTTGGAACCATGTCCTCCCCACCGCTGCGGCCCTCGCCTCGAGCCAAGGGGAGCTGTTCACCCAAGCAGTGGATTACTACCTCTCCCCCGAGGGTGCCGCGCACGTAGCGGACATTACCGCCATTGCCTCCCAGCCTTCATCTTCCCAAAACGACGCTCTCCTCTTGGGTTACGTCCTGGAAGGCATCCGCCTGTCAGGTTCAGCTCGGTCTCACTTTGAAGCCACAACCGCCGGCACTGTCACGGCGTCCAATGGCACGGAGCTGCAAATCCAGCCCGGCAGCAAGGTTACCATCAACTCTGTATGCCCCTCTTTTACCCTTTTTGTCCCCTCCAATACTAACCTCTCTTGTTTCTAGTCAACCGCCTCCCGCGACGCAGCTTACTTCCCTGAGCCAGAAACCGTCAACCCCCGCCGTCCACTGGACAAGTACATCCACTTTGACGCCGGTCCCCATGCCTTTCTGGGCAAGGAGATCAGCCAGATTGCCCTCACAGAGATGTTCCGTGCTCTGTTCAAGAGGAAGAATGTCCGGCGCGCGCCTGGTCCGCAGGGAGAGCTAAAGAAGGTGCCGAGGGCGGATGGGAACGGGGTGGATTACCTCAGGGAGGACTGGGGTGCTTTGACGCCTTTCCCTGTTACCATGAAGGTGATGTGGGATGAGGTTTAGAGAATGGAAATGCGTTTAGTGATGGGCAGGAGGACGTAATAGGTTATGCACCCAGACTGTCATTTCCAGGGAAATCCAACGCAGATTTCGGATGTCATACTGCCAAAAGCTGAGGAAGATTCCTCTCCCTCTCTTCTACACTCACACCCCTCAGTCTTCCAATAAACCTAAAGTATGTAAGCGTCAAAGAAAATAAAAACCGAAAATACAACGGGCGGTAAAAAGATGTAGGTACGTCGGTACATCGAGCTTGTTATTTTAAGCTCCTAGGCGGAATTATAAAGTATAGCTCTTTACATTTCTGGACACTTACTATTCCAATCTCTGTAGCCGAAATCATGATTATCTATTTGCCATCGCAAGGAATCCGTTTTGCTGAGGATTCAGCTAAACAGCTGGATCGCGCTTGGATGTCCGTGCGCGTTTGTACTGGACTTGGCTCATCACTGTGGGCACAGCCCAGGTCAGCCACCTCAGGTATATAGCTATTTTGCTCCCTCTGGCCCAGCCACAAATCTCGGGTCTTGGGATCTTTGATATCGGGGCGATATGCTATAATCCTGTAAGATCTGGACGGCTTTTGGGATACCGGCGGTAAGGGGCTGAGAAGCTAAGGTGTAAGAGAACGAAACGATGGAGCATACCCACAGAGGCAGTGTTTCGTTCTATCTGGGAGGGAAATTGTCATCGGATGACGAAGACTGGACTCCGAATGTCGAGGCCGTTTGGGCAACGATTCGGTTCGCAATGACCACGGGCCGACTAAAATACCTGTCCGGCCAACCACCACTCTCCACCGACCCTAAACCTATCACCTCGTGCCACGGACAGCAGGTACTGCTTCAGCCGCCGAAGATAGGACGTTAAACACTTAAAGAACCAACTTCAAGCCAGCCTACTAACAATCTTACTAATTGATGAGAATCCGTAGAGAAATGATAAAACAGAGTACATAAGCTAGAATGAAATTTGCATGGGCTTTAAGGAGATTAGGGTATATTTTGGGAAATGTATGTTTTAATCGGTAATAGTTGCCCTTTCGGCTTAGCCGCCGGGCGTTAATAAATTATTATTATTACTATCATTGGAGATGCTGACTAAGGCAGCTGGGCGCCTACGTGATGTTTCTCATAGCGCAATGACAAGTGAAGGTACCAATTAGCCCCTACTCAAATATGTGCTATTCAATCGCAAGCTTGGCATATCTCCTTTCATCCTAGTTTATCATCTCCCTTCGCTCACCTATCCAGCATATACACTTCCTACTCGCTCGCACTCGATTCTCATCCTATTATCAGCTCGACATAACCTGACTAACACTATTCGGCCCACCGTTTCGTGGAGCTAATTATGAATTTGGCACCGACGACTTTATAACTCGCAATAAGGTCTGGAAAGCCTTAATATATATCTATATCCAAACTAATGCGGCCAGCAAAACGATTTCGAAGCTGATAAAGAAGAGGGCGTTATTAAAGGTGATGTAGCGGGTATCCCATATCAGTACTATAACTCAATATAAGAGACGAACGGTAATAGAACTATTATCTCGGTTAGCTAAAAAGCGGGCGAGGATAATGATTATTCCTACTTCCCACAAAAACGAGGAGGGGAAATAGCGTTGTATAGTGGAGTCAGGTTCAGAGCAGTACGATGATAATTTTAGAGGGGGGCTAATATGCTCGCCCCAACACCAGACGAGGATCTCGTTGACGGCTCCCGGATCACTCACGTTCAGCGAAAAAAAGTAGGGGGAGCGAATTATTAAGTCGTCAGATCTCACGAAGAGACGCATACCCTTGCTCTCTAAAAAACGCACACTTGCGCTCCAGAAAACGCACTTCCTTGCCACCTACCAAGGAAAAGTCCACACTTTCTTCCCCTCCACAGCCCGTCAAGCAGAGTCCGCAGCTTCCCCAGGAAATAAGAGTTATATTTAAGATTTGGATTTATAGCTAAGAGCGAAACCGGCGTCCGCTCTTGCACTCTTTGAAGTGTTTGGCCACGGACCAGCCGTACTTGAGGAGCATCGAGGTACCAAATGAATTGCCAATAGTGCTGACATTTGCCGGCGTTTGCGTGTTGACAGCCTGTCAAATGTACGACACCGTAGCCACCAGGTAAATAGACCAGCCATATGTTTATATAATTTGTCCCACAGTGCGATGGAGAGAAAGGTCTAAACCTGTTAAAGCGAATATCTGCTGCGTTGTACAATGTAATCTTCTGCTGCTTAATGTAGTTCGACCACAATAACGTCGAATTATTTATAGTAGTAGATTTAAACTATATATGTAGCGAAAAAACAAAATATTCTAAAGCAACAACGTCGCCGAAACCCTTCACTTAAGCCAAAATATTGAAACATATAATGTTATAAGACACTATGACGTCCACCCTTCCCATTAAAAGCAAATCGAAAGAGCAAAACCTGGCCAGAAGCATATCCTAGGGCGATGGTACAATTGTATACAGCTGTACATGTTGGCCGATAGTTAGGAGGAAGCCAGACAAGGTTCTTCCCATCTCGTGTAATCCACTTATCACTGACAAAGAGAAGACCGCTGCCCGGTTCTTGGTCGGTAAAGTTATTTGCTGAACTCGGGGTTATCCTCAGCAATCCTCGATTTGTTTCAAGGTTGTCATTATCCAAAAACGATAGACGATTAAAAGTGCTATGCCCCCTGAGGGTCCGCCGGTGCTCGCCGGTCGCCACATCCCAGAGCCGTACCGTCGCATCGTATGAAGCTGACGCCAGTGTGGCACCATCCGGCGAGAACGCTACCGCTGTAACAGAATCGCTATGCCCCTCAAGGGTCTGCAGACACGCGTTCCACTCTAAGTCAACTATTGGCAATACTGGAATCCATTCAGGAATATAACCACAGAATATTCCCCTGATTATGCTTTTCATTGGCGCAAAAATAATTGCGGAAGTATAAGTCTGAAGGGGGCAAATGTCGATAATCTGGCGGAAGTTAAGAATAAATCGTGTTGCATCGTGTAAAAACGCGGAGATCGTGGAACTAATACCGGGCTATATATTTCGTGTTAGCGAATATTTATAAATCTACTTTAGTACGCCTTACACTAAGGAGACCCTGTAAATCCCTAATCATTCCAACACTTGTAGATACTTTCCCAAGGAGACTTAGAGCTTCCAGCCAGTGGAGGAAATGACGTTCGAGGAAGGTATATACTTGATGGTTATCGCTTATACGAGAACTGCTTTGCTGAACGTGATAGACCCAATATAGGCACGCATACCGGACATCTGATGGCAAATGTGAGTCGATGACTGACGACTCAATGTCGGCACGAGCTGTTCCAGGCATTCTCAGATCGCAGATGTCCTTCTTCAAGTAACCAGAAAGAAGCTCCAAGCATCTAATCGCAATTTTTTCGTGGGTTGCACACCTGTCTATCCAGAACGAGTTGGTGCCCTGTTTGTTGGGATCAACGAGAAAGTCATGGAATGACAAATGAAACATCCTAACCGGGGATGTAGGAGAGTCCGGTACGCTAAGGACGGAGTGAAGTGGTTCAAGTCTGCGAATAACGACCTTCTCTTGTATCCCAAGAAGTCGGGCTAAAGAGCACGTCGGGAGTGGTTCGGCTAAAAGCACAATCGGGCCCACGACCATCCGGAATTCATAAAGAAGGGATCTCTTAGATTCCTCGGAACCGACAAGCAACCGATCAAGGACTGGGCGATATGTTGCGTCTAGCTTGTCGATCTCGGATTGCTGTGTTCCTGACTGATATTCCAGGATCTTTGCTAATTGGTCACCGGGATCACACCATGCTGGGTCCCGGATAAAACGGCAAACAGTAGCTGCAAAGATAAAGAGGGGAACGGCCATCTTGACCAAGTCTTGGACAATCTGGGGACCAGGCCAATCGTGCGGAAGTTGCCGGCCACCAGGAGACAGATCATTATAGTCGTTTCGGATTTTTGTAAGCTCAGAGTCCAGATATGTAGTGATGTCGTGCTCGATAATTGACTCTGGGATTTCATGCAAGACTAGATCCTGGTATTTTCCCTTGATCTTATTGAAGCCAAGTCGGATTGGCAACTCAGGCCGGCTTGTGAGGAAAGCTCTTAGCCGTACGGAAATCAGACTCTTTGCTTGTGACAACAGGGAAATGATAACCCTGATATCATCGTCCCGTTCGCACTCATCAAGGGCATCAATCACCAGGACAATTGTCTTGATATCGTCCAAACTGCCCTTTAGGTTTTCCAACGGCTTTAGGATCAGCTTCTTAAACTGCTCCTCCAACCTTTTGCTCGTGACGTAAGGGTCAGCCTCAATAGCAGCCTTAATATACGATACCAAACTAGGCTCTTTGACAATAAGCTGAGTCGCAATAGTTGTAAACAGCAGGGCGGCATTGCTCCGGTCTTTCTCGCCTCTCTTAAAGAAGAAGCTGGCACCGAGAAGATTTTGGTCCGCAAACAATTGCGCGACTGTACGTGATATGGTGGACTTCCCAGTTCCTGCCATGCCGTTTAGCCAGAAGATGCATTCGCCCTGCGGATCGTCCGCCCATGCCATTATGTCCCGCTGGAGGCCAACTCGGGTATCAGGGTGACATCGCGCGTCGTGCTCGTCCGTGTGGGAGTCAAAGGTAGCACCGTTCACAATGGGGAGCTTGGAAAGGATGGCATCGCGGATCGTCTGTGAATTCGAGCGTATCTCGTCAAGCACACCACTACTGATAGTTAGAAACCTTAGAACTCGGAATTGGGGGTAGACCATACGTCAACTTCCTGTTAATCCACTGTTTAAGATCGTCAATGGAGTTATATCCCTCCGGCGGAATCTCAAGCGCTTCCAGAAGACCGTGTGGGGAGACGGGGGTGTCAAAAGACGCCCCTTTCGTCAAACTCTTCCTGAACCTAGTGCCATCTCTTGCAATTTCTTCGGTTGCCGTTGCCAACTCAGCTCTACCCCCAATATTATTTGCGCGCTTCTTCAGTTTATCCTCCATGTAAGCCAAGCAGAGCGCATAACAAAGAGCGTTGCCATGCGCCATGTCTATCACGATCTCATCCTGGCGAGTAAGAGATGAACCCTTGTACAAGAGCGGGTGTGCAAGCTTGTTGTAAAGATCTTCCGCGATAGTCGTGACTTGTATCTCGAACATCACGTCGCAGAACTGAGAAAGGGCTCCGCATTTCGCTTTTTCCAAGCTGACGCGATAGTTGCGAGTCTCGTAGGCACCGAACCGTGTTTTCCAGGACCGGCCAACCTCACGGTCACGGACGAAAATAACTGGCTCCTCTTCCTTCCGAAAACTTTCGTTGATGAAGCAAACGGCTCTCTCCATATCGTCAGCAAATTCGAGGATGATCCTGAGTCCGACAAGATCATGAATGTTAATCAATATGTCAGAGAAGCTCTCGAATTGCTTTTGGCTGCGATCCAAGAGCGCTTTCTCGCGCCGATCGAGTGACTTTCTGATTGAATCGACCTGCTTAGTTCTGCTTTTGACTTGGCAGTCAATAGCTCTGCGCTCGAGAGCACTTTTGCAAAATTCCTCCAGTCTCTCCCTCATAGCGTCGTACTCATTTAGCAATTTAGGCCAGACGTGGTTGACGAAAGCGCTTTTAGGATCTGGGCTAACAGGCCCCTCGGTCAATTGATTGATTTTCACCCGTAGTGATTGATTTGGAGCATCACCGTCACCGGCTTGAGGCGGAGCTTGCGAATGTGCATCCATGGTATGCTGGCGGCGTAGTGTTCTACCAATCGACCAAATGAAGTGCTGATCGTGGAGGTGATGGGGCTCGCATAGCCGCCTGTACAGGCAGGATAAATAGAAAGGAAGCAGTAAATACACTAGCAGAGGGTGCGAAGGGCAGTGTTCAAACTGCGATCGGGCCTTGTCTCAAAGGTTGACGAACTCGTAGGTAGGCAGTACAGAAGTTGGATAAGGGAGATAATTTGCAGTCAAAGGCTCCTGGAGCGACGACAAGGAGCCAGGCAGCTGTTCCGCCATTGCATTGGGCATCAAGCTAATGCTGCAATTCCTGCAGCTACCTGTGTCTATCGGCCTACATGAGCGAATCACACCGTGCCCACACGACGAAGATAAGGCCTGTGCTGGGTTTGAATCATGCCGTGCTACGCGACGCACATGGCCAGCCTGCAACGAGGCACTTTGCAAGGCAGCCGAGGGCGGAGGGCCTACTGCGCCACAACTTCAAGCTGCACGTGATATTAGCGACATGCATATGGCACTACATAAGGCAGTCGAACAAGGTGCATTAGTCTCAATCGTTGGACACTGAGAGTTCTTAACAGAACTGCAATCTGAGGTTTGGAGACTTCAACGCTTATGAACTTGTAACGGGTATCTACAAACCTCAAGCTGGTTCTTACGCACACTTCTTCCCTCTCCTTCAGATCGCTATCCTTATACAGGTTGGACGAGGAGGATGAACTACGAAAAAGGATCATACAGAGATTTTGTCCGATCTCGATGTCAAACCAACCCTTGCGTCACTGGATTAGCCGACTATTTGAGATGTGGGCCTGGAGCTGCCAGTACCATCGTTACTCTCGACTACTCCCGGGACGGACAATCGGTACCGAATCCTCTAACGGTATCCGAGGTTGATCTGGCCAGGCTGATGGGTGCCACCTCTACAACCGCTGCCCGGATTGTGCTCGTTGAAAACATTCAACCCCATCTGGTCAGTTTTCTCGGCGAGATTTTGGATGTGGATCCAATCTTCTTTGCCGGCCACGTCACCACCGACTTCAAAGACATCGAAAAAGCACCACCTCCCCCTTCACTTGCGTTATTTCCATCCCAGATTGCTGAGAATGGCTATCTCCATCTCCACTATCAGCAGGTATTGGACCTGGGAAGCGCAGACGTGTTCACATCTTCGTACAGTCTGAAATCGGACTCCAACGTTCCTCGAAATGTTAGACGCCTACCGCATCTATCAGGCCGACAGCTTGCTTTGGCTCGAGCGTGCTGTTCTATTCTAGTGAAAAAGATCAAAAGCATATGGATTTGTAAGTCTTGCTCAGATATTCGGTGCATCTTGACGGCATCTCTAACAATAGTAGGCCTAATCCTGGTGGATCCCCCTGTAAATATGGTTCTTGAGACGTTGAGGTTAGGCGGCCGAAAGTCATATCCAAGTATGATGTTGCATGGAGGATTCGAGGAATTTGAGCAACCGACGTCTTTCGCGTCTTTCGGATCTACCACGAGCGATCGTTTACCAGATAAGAAGTCGATGCTCAGCAACCTGCTCCGCTACTTCCGCCACCAACCACCTGGGTTCATGATAGCCGAGCCTAGCATCTTGAGCCTTGGCTACTACCCGATACGCATGGTCTTAGCTGAGTGGATTCTTTACACGCTCCTGACGAGTCGTTACTTGAAATATTATGAATATACTCTGCACGACATCGAGAATCGACTGCACGATAGCGATATTATCGACCTTCAACGTTGGCGGCGGCGGAGCATGCAAAGCCGACACAAACTAACTCTTCTCTCTGAGTTCATCGATTATTGGTTACAACAGGAATCCAACAAGCAGCCGTGGGATTTTATACTGAAAGATATCAAGCATGTATCGTCACAGCTAGAGCATTACAGCCGCTCGCTCGAGCTTACGGTCCCAGTAGCAACATCGATGGTACAGCTGCTCGACTCGCGGCGGTCGATACAAGAGGCTGCCAACATTAGCCGGCTCACTTTTATTGCGCTGGTGTTTGTGCCGCTGTCTTGGGTCGCCAGCCTTTTCAGCATGTCAGAAGATTACTCTCCAGGACACAAGAGCTTTTGGGTATATTTTGCTACTGCACTGCCAGTTGTGATTCTAGTCTTGCTCTTATCAACTCTGCAAGGGGATCGACTGAAGGAAAAATTGGACAGGATTTGGGTAGTTTTACGACGGTAAGCAGGAAGACGAAGGACTGAAGCAGTGTTAGCGTAGCTATACAAAATTTAATAATTGTTCTATAATCTACACGTTGCGTTGCGTTTTCCATTTACTTTCCAGACAGTTAATGTGAATCTTAATGGATCACAGTTCGCGGCCGTACATTCGTTTTGAAATACAAAAATATAAATATCACGGCACCGGCCGGTATTTTCGAAATTCCACCGGTGCCGCCTTTTTTTTACCTTTCTCTACGTTATTATAATAGGCGTATTTATTAACCTTTAATATTTCTACTAACGTTATTAACTTTACTTTTTCGATTTTACCGCCTATATGTCACGGTTTTGGAAGACAGTGGGGACACAAGGAACCAATCAGGGCTGGACCGGGCGATCGAGCGGGGCTCACGGTCCAGGTAGACAAACGGACCAGTAAGATTGGGACCGGGGACCGCGGCGGGGATCACGGCCCACGGTCCAGTATCGGCCAATAAGGAGTGGACCGAGGAGCGTCTGTAAGTTAACGGTCCACGTTTCCCAGGTCTATATATACGTAGGAACTGGCTGGTGTAGATAGGCAGTTTCGCAGTATGCAATAGTCACAATCGTTGGTATCTAGACTGTTGTGATCGAGACAAGCCATTGTTGTACACTGTTTAGCTGTACCGAACCAGGATTGTTCAGAAATGCCCTCAACCAGTATCCCTTTCAGAGGTTCTGGATAGGGGCTCGTCACACCCTGATTATATCCTGATTAGCTACTTCCTATCTAATATAACGATTAGCTAAGCGCGCCCTGCGCCGCTCACACTGTTTGACCTACTTGTTGGCTTATCTGTGCACACGCGTATGGAGAAAACGGAGGTTATAATTAATTTTAGTTACGGTAAGTATAGCCGAACTGTCCTTAGGCATACTTTAGCTTAGGGTAATGCTATCTACGCTCACCTTTTGCTCACCTTCTAAGACTAATACGGACAGAGCCCCAAGATATTGTCGGGTGTGACTGTATAGGTAAATGTACTCTCGAAAAGTCTGACGAGAAGCTAGATGATGATGATGATGATGATGATGATGATGATGATGATGATGATGACTGGTTGTCTCGAGGATGAAGGGTCTTTTGACTTCAGACAGGTACTCCGATATGACCATCTCCTGTGGCACCCAAAGCTGGAAGGTGCACCAAGCAATCGTCTATCGCGCTTGTCCGCTGTTTGAAAAGGCGTTGGCTGGAGACTGGAAGGTAAGTTGTAGAAGCTGTGAAGGGTGTTGTTGAAGCTTCTGACAAGAATTGTCATCCAGGAAGCACAAGACAACACCATCGACATGTCGACTCACGCCCCTTGGATGATTGACCATCTCGTGGAGTTCATCTACACTGGAGAATATTCGACCTATCAACACACGACCAAAGGCGACGGTGATGTCAATCGCGATGACAATAGCTGCTCCACGCTCCTCACAAAGGACCAATTACTCCATGGTTTTGATCAGACCGAGCTGCCCACTGCTTTCACGACTCCCGACATCAGTGAGCGTCTCACGGGTTCGGGTTATCCTAATCGTGGACTTTCCCCGGACCGTATCAGAGAGGGCCTTTGGATCTCACCGTAGATGTATATCCTGTGTGGAATCCAAAAGCTTTGTACCCTTGCCGCAGTCCGCTTTCATGAGTTCGGCTCTCTTCTCTCACACCCAGACTGAGCGTCAGATAGACACCAAAGGATGGAACATTCATCTGAATTTGTCCAATGGGTTGGAAAGATACTAGTTTCGATGATCGATCCACTTTATTCAACACTGCCGCCCATCTCGAGAGAAAAAAGGGCATGCTTCACAGAAAGCTATGTCACCATTTGATGCGGTATGCAAGGGTTGAGGAGTACAGGGCGCAAATAGTGCTCATGGTGCAAAAGCATAACGAGTTCGCCTAAGATATTCGGAACATCTATCACAAACTGCACCTGGCGGCCCTGATGACCTTGACCACCACATGTTGCCAAGTGTTGAGCGCGTTGATTACCTCGTTCACAATCCGGAGCTTCCGGGGATTTACATGTAGCATGAGGGGTTTGATAGACTCGTTAATAAAATAAAATGGGTTACCAACCGTCTTATTCCGGCCTTGGTCAGAGTGAATGTTTTCTCCCTTTCTCTCCAAAAACTGGAATCAGCCCATGGTTGTTATCAACATTTGATGTCGAGAGAAGAGCCAGTATCTAACCACAGCAAGAGCAACTGAGATAAACTCCAGCCTAACATGAGTTAGCAATGTCTCACCTCCAAGCGTATAGACAGAATATAGCAACCTACCAGGAAAGCGATTGGGTGTCTAAGATACGAAAGGCCACGCCGCTATACACCAAGGTTGATTTTGGGTCCAAGCCATGGCTTTGATGGTGCGCCTATGTTGCGGATCCCATATGTACCTGTCATTCGAGTGGTGAGCTTGAGAACGTGACCGGATCCAGATGGCCGAAACGTAAACATACCAATGCGATTGCCGAAGCTTTTGGTGACCCTTTATGTACCCTTCCACGTTGCTTCATCACTCTGTGATTCTCTAGTTCTCTCCCTTGCTCTTCACAGCGGCCACTGTGAAGGCGTATTGTCCCCACGGATCGTAAGCAGCTGAAGCATTGGACTCGCCGGCGCAGTCAACATTGGTTTTGGAGTCGCTGTCCTGCTCTCCAGCACCTTGCCCCTTGTCGCTGTCCAAGAGAGGCTTGAAAAGGGCGATCTCTCTATCGGTGGCGTAATGATGCCAAGGATCAAAGGTAGGATCGTTGGTGAAGTGGACAGTAACCTTGGCTTTGTACGACTCTGGCGAAGGCCGCTTGTCGGCCGGTTGGTGGCGGAGGTCAATGTTCAGCACGGCCTCCTCCATTAGATCCTCTTCGGTGAAGGTTGTGTCGCCGCAGTAGAAGCACTCGGAAGGCTTGAGATAGTGGTAGGTTGTGCCTCTCTTCTTGGGGCCGCGGCACTCGTCCCAGTTCTTGCGCTGCTTGTTGCAAGGCCTGAGGTCGATCTCCTGCGAGTCGATGGCAGCGCCGCAGTCCTTGCAGGCGTAGTGGCAGAGGGTGAAGGTGCACATCTTGGCGGTAGGAGTGACGGATTGGTGTGTAAGTTGGGTGAAGGCGATGAAGCGAGACGAAGAAAACAATCCTCGTGGCGTTTGTGAACAAAAGAAGTAAAGAGTCGAGGGACAATAAAAGAGATTGCTATTTATGACATCATCCAGCGGCCCCGGCACTCTATGCTGCAGCGGGGCTTTATTCACCTTTGTTCACCTGGTCTATTGTGATTGAAGACAATAGCTTTGTCGCACCGGACGGCCAATTGGAATTGGCAGTATATAAGTTGCTCCCAATCCCTGACTCTGTAACGGACCGACATTCATACATTATACACTTCACTGAATCTATCTGATCAATCACAGAGCAACCTTAATCAGTCACAGGTCATCTAGTTCAGATAACAGTGAGTCATCTCGGTCAAAATGGCAACCAATTCCACATACTTTGTTGCTCTCTGCTCCTTTGTAGCCACCCGCTACGCGGAAGCCGGGATCCAACTTGACGATATCGAGCGCGAAGAATTGCCCCTTACCCTCAGCACCTTCCTCAACACCATCTCCAACGGTCTTCGTGACCCCATTCCGGAGAAAAGAAAGCGCCGAGGTATTGACTTCGGCACGAAAACACTCAACGAGATTCCTCCTGCTAACTTGCATTACAGCACCAACAAAGGCCGCCAATGCCAGCCACACATCAGCCGGCAGCGGCATTCCCGCTTGCGTATATCTTCAGGCCTTGTTCCCGAATACTTCGGCTGCCCGAGATGTCAGGGCACTGGAACCACCTGCCCAAACGCTAACATGACCGCCCTCATCAATCGTGAAAGCGGGCCCATTGCCAAGCTAGCCTCCGCAATCTACGCAGTCGACCAGGTCTTTCACAAATGGGTAGTCCACGCCTTCCCCCCCGGCTTCTCCTGGGCCTCCCCCTTGGACAACTCCTACTCCCAAGCCGAGCTGACCACCTTCCTCAACCTCATCACCTTGTCCTACAACCTCCACACCCTCCGCACCACCCTCAAGGACCTCAGCACCCACATCAAATCCGTCTCCAGAAAAATCACCGCCTTCTCCGCCGCCCTCTCCTTCCTCTTGGGAATCCTAATCCACATCTCGGAGAGCCACGGAGTCCAAATCCCCCCTAACCTCCCCTTCACCTTCAAACCAGTCGACGAAACCGATTACCGCTGCCCCTTCCCGGGCATCACCAACCAGTCCAACACCAGACCCCCACACGACCATTACTTCACCCTCATCAAGAATTCCATCCTCCTCCGCCACGCCGTCACCCAACTCTCCAAATTCATCACCACCACGCTCGCCTCCCACATCCGCCTCGCCGTCATGTCCCTCGGCGCCTTGTCACAATCCCCCCCAGGAACTATCGACCCTTCCCTCCTCTGCCCAGGTAGGCTGGACCAGTTAGCGGACAAGCTGGGAAACATGGAGGTCATCTCCATGGAGCAGGAACTCAAGCCTTTTCTCCAACGGCTCGAGGACCATGCCGCGGCTGTCAAGGAGAAGCTGGTTGGCTGGGATTTGGGGGATCAAGCGCTGGCGATGGATACCACCAGCCTGTCGGGGTCGTATGTCGAGATGTTGGCGGGCAAGTTTGGGGAGGTTCAGACGGCGACGTTGGGGAGTGGCGGGTGGATGATCCAGGTTGCGGAGGAGGGGGCGAGGGTGGTGGGTGAGGTTGCTGAGGGGTATAGGCTGTTGAGGCTGAGGGAGTATTGTTGATTGACATAGAAGTGGGAGATGGTGGGTGGACAGATCAAGGTATAGAGTGTGGTAAGTAGGGTGTGGTTTTCTTTAGGTTGTTGGGACTGTCACGACTGTCTGATGCCGTGCTTTTGGATATCACCTTTTACCAATTTTCTTCTTTTATAACACATGAGCCCAGAAATGCTTACTACCTAATTTATTCTTTTACCACAACACACACAAGTCCCAGATATGCAACAGTGAAACGTGACAAGTAGCAAGAACCAAACAGCACCATGGTTTTATTGTCAACGGTGGAAGGGATGAATCCCGTGAACCACCACGTCAAAAGCTATGCTAGGTATCTATCTACCCAATAACAAAGCTCATCTTTCCCTTCCATCCGTGACGTCAGTTCAGAGACTGACATGTCCAATTCCCAGTGCTGACTGATCCCTGCCTTGAAAAATGTACCCTGGCCAGAGTAGAGAAGAGAAAAAGGAAAGAGGTATAAGAAAACAGAAAATAGAAAACACACTCATTGTTCGAGTGAGACTTGTGTTGTACAGGCCCTCCCCAATTGACCTCGACAACAGCAAAGAAAATGGAGCAAGAAACCCCCGCCGTCACCCGTCCCAGTTCCGTGACATGCTCCCAATTCCCCCATGTATGCATATATTTGTCCAAACCTTTCACTCTGCATGCCGCTCTCTTAGTTCTTGATATACCAATCAGGATGCTCACCAACCCACTTCTTGACCTTCAACCCAGAATCGATCTTGGGGAAGGGGTTAGTAGGCCAGTATGCCCTCCAGGCATTGCAGTTGTTGTTGTGCTGGTTCTTGTCCGCCTGGCTGAAACCGTTGCGCAAGTCATTGGGGCGCTCGAGATACTGCACCGACAAACCGCCAGACACGTGCCAGGCAATGTGGCAGTGGAAAAGCCAAGCACCGGGGTTGTCAGACTTGAAGGCGATGAGCAGCCATCCGTTGGCGGGAAGCATGGCGACGTCGCGACGGACCGGGTTGGAGCTCTTGAGCAGGGCCATGTCAGTGGCGGGATTGAAGCGGTAGCGTGTCTGAGGAACGCCGGCCGGTTGGTCGGGGGAGCGGCCGACGACGAGGAAATCATGACCGTGAAGATGCATCGGGTGCGGAATGCTGAAGGGGCCGGTAGGGTCGTTCTCGATGAGCCAGTAAGTCCACTGGTTGACGCTGTTGACGGTGATGACGTTGGCTTGAGGAGGATAGCTGGTGTTTTGGGCAATGACGTAGTCAACAATCGGTTTGTCCCAGTCGACATTAATGGAGCTGCCATTGACCTTCCAGACAAAGAGGGGTGTGCCGCCGAGGGTCAAGGAGACGGGTAGAGTGTTGTTAGGGCGGGGAGTGAAGCCACTAGTAGGAACGCTGCGGGAGACAACAGGTGTCAAGTTGTTGAGGTCCATGCAGTTGGCATCAGCAGCAGGAGTGCCAATGTTGGTCGGGAGAGTGTTAGGAGCTCCCTGGTAGCGGAAGACCGCAGCCGGGTGAGGATTGAGCGAAGCACCGCAGGCAAGACCGCCGCCAAAGGTGGCGTTGAACCAATAGTTCCCAACACTCTTGTTGGCGTCAATAGTGACATCGTAGCGCTGGCCAACGGCAAGGAAGAGACTGTCAACAGTCTGGGCCTGAACGGGAACCATGTCGGCGGCAATGATGGTCATGGTGTGATTCTGGAGCTTCAGCTGGAAGTGATCGTGGGTCGAGGTGTTGATGATGCGGAGACGATGACGCTTGCCGGGGGTGAGCGTGACATTGGCAAATTTACCAGCGCCGGTCTGGGGATTCTTTCCGTGCCCTTTGAAGAGAACAGTGTCACTGGGAGGGGGACCGCCATTCATGGTTTCCTCAACCAGGACATCAGCCGGCTTGTGGTAGTAGTCGGTGATGGGGAAGACACCAAGATCGATATCGTAGGGAACCGAAGCAGGACCATTGACCACGATGGTGCCAACGACGCCGTTGCCGTATTGGGCCGAGAAATGCGAGTGGTACCAACTGGTGCCATATTGCTGAGCGCGGAACCTGTAGATGCGGCTGCCTCCCTTGGGCGGGATAGGGCATTCGGTGACACCGTTGGCACCATCGTGCATGTTTGTTCCTTTCTGGTGGAGACCGTGCCAATGAATAGAGGTGCTGCGAGAAAAGAGTCAGTACAAGTTCCATGGGCAGTAAACAATATCAATGTGAGAAACATACCCATTAGTCCTGAGATTGTTGATGACATTGACTTGAATCCAATCACCCCAGTTAGCAGTAATGGTAGGCCCTGAATCACCTGTTAGCATAGCCCTTGTCAGATGGTACGGCAGTGAACATACCAAAGATGTCACCATTGACAAGCATGACCTTCTGCTTAACCACGCCATCAGGACCGAGCCAGTTGTCAACTTCGGTCAAGGTCAGAGTATACTATAAGGCTGTTAGTAACCAGGGGCACCATGACTTCATCAAAGGGGCAAAAGCATACGGTGCGTGTGACTCCGGTGTTGGGAGTGCTGACTTCGTAGTCCGTGTTGATATCAAAACCAGGGGCCCAGCAAGCACGGTTGGCGGCAGTGTGGCACGAAGACTGCCTCTCTTCGACGGGACGAAGAAGATCACGAGTGACCTCACGGGGCACGCCCGGGAGAGAAGGTGCGGCCAGGACGGCGCTGGGTGCGACGAGGCCAAGCAGGAGCGCCGCGGCGCTGAAGAAGGACTTCATCATGAACAAGAACTGAAGAGAATAGACCGAGAGGAGAACCGGGTGAGGAGGGGATGGAGAGGAGAGCTGGTGAGGATGAGAAGAAAGGGTGACTCAAAACGGACGGAGATGGTGACTCTTATAGAGGATCCATCAGATGGTACAAAGACTTAGTCGATAATTCGAGATGTGATCAGCCAGGGTGATGGTGCTCGGTGCTCGTATTCTCGATGACCTCCCCTTTCCTCCTTTGGATATTGTCTGAGTTAGGGCGTCTCTAGTCTTCTTCGTCGGAAGACGCGGGTACCCGCTAGGTAGAGGCGTGTGTAGGACGCACGAGGGGCAGACGTGAGCGGCTCGGCACATGGATGTCGATACCTGCTAGACTGCAATCTATCGAAGTTCCCATGACCTGGATCCAGCTGTCTGGGCGGCATGCCGAGAGTATTGGATGTATCGTGAGGGTGTGAGAAAGCTACGCTACAGATAGACATGATCTTAGGAACGGGGATAGCTTGACAGCAGGGTTATCGGGCTATGGCGACCCGAACACCCCATCCTGTCACGCCGGGTAAGCCCATGTTAAGGGCGGGGTGAGTAAGCCTGAAGCTGAACCGCAGCACAAGTTCGTGTGCGTTCAAAAAGAGGCATCTGCAAAGAGGGTCACTTCGGCTTTACGTGGGCAGATGTTAAGTCACAGGATTCGATAGTCTCATGAAGCCTTCCACTTCTTTGGGACTCAACGAGGGCAGCGAGGTGGGGAGCTTTAGGTGTCGTAGCTGTTGATCTGCGTCGTGATGGCTATTTGCGGAGCATCGCTCGAGGTGTGAAGAAGGGGAGTGGTGATAACTTCAATCACCATCCTGCATCAAAGTATTGGCTTGGCCCAAGCTGGGAATACTCTCCCAAAGATCGTGAACAAGGTACGTCGCTGCCTGCCTTGTGCCACACTCCATACCCCTGGACGAACAGGCATGTAAAAGGAACGGGACGGCATGGAGAAGAGGCCCAAGAGATGCACATTTGACCCTTCAGCCGCGTCTTCGGCGGCTGTGCATGTGTACGACAACGGGCACCAACCGCGTGATCGAGGAACCATCTTGGCAGGGGAAAAGCAGAAGGGAGGCCAGTTGTGGATGGGGTGGACGGTGCAATGCGTACCATAGCGTGGGCAAAAGCACAAGAGGGCACAAGATTGATATTTCGGTTTCTCGCTTCCCCAGAGACTAAAGTCAACAGCCACGCGGCACCCAAGATCTTGGTAGTAACGGAATGTTTCTAGAATGGAAACCCGGAATCGAATAAACCAAACAATATAGATGACACTGCCAGGGTAATTGGGGGTCCATGTTTGAAAACCAGTAAATTGTGAGCAGCAGCGGCGTAGTCATCTAGCGTTGAAAAGGGGGCACCGAACTGCAACCCAGTGGGCTACCCACGCAAGGACCATGGAAATGCCCAAAGGATCACTTGGCCAGGGTGATGTGGGCAGGTTACCGGTCAGGGTCGCAATATGAGTGGATAGCGCTATATCCGGCAACGACGACGTCTCTTTGAGGGATGTCACGTTCTGAGTTTCATTCTCTCCGAGTAGCTCCCGACGAAGGCCTCGCTTCTGCCCTACCGGTATGATGATTAATTTGACATCCCGCTCGCCTCCTTGGAGATGGAACCAATGCTTATTGGCCACAGCTTATCTTGGCGGGGATAACAACATTTTCTCGGTGATAAGTTATGAACACTTGTATCTTGCAGTACAGGGTGGAACTATTAGCTGATGGTATGAGTGAAATATCGTTCGACGGATCACCTGCGTCAGAACGCTCACAGTCGGCACTAGACGACTGGAAGCTTGGTTCAGGCCGAAAGGGTTCTCAGGCCAAGCGCCTAGAGGATACGAATAGGAAAGAAGAAAGGACAAGTTGAAGCTACTGGCGACATGAACTTTGGGAAAGGAACGCAGCAAGAGCTTGGAATAACTTGGCGGCAGAATCGGACCCGGAGCGGAAGTGAATGGTGGCCGGTAACCAGGCTAGTGTGTAATATGGCTTCCGAGGAGGCTCCAAGAATGAGGTGCTGGGATGCCCAGGCCATGCAGGTGTGATAAGTCGTGTAACCTACATCGTAAGCTGAGAATGCAACTGTCCGCCTGGCACTTTTGAACAGACGCCGCATCGAAGAGGTGGCGTAAGGGGAACGCCAAATTGCGGATGCTAAGTTTCGAGGCGAGAGTCGAGTGTGCCGGACTGTACAGTTGGGTGGGGCTTGTAGGGCAAGAGCAGAAAGACGAGCACTGGGTTTGCTCAGACTTTAGCTGACCCCTATTGTCGTCGCTTGTGATGACTTGATTTGTTTCTGCGGCTCGACGGCTGCAACGCTGCAACGCTGCAATGCTCCAGCAGCGCGGTTCTGTGTAGTCAAGACTCGTATCATATCTGCGCTTGGGCAAGAAACGAAGAGACAGGCTGTGCCGTGCTCCTCCAATCTTACCAGTCTTACCGTCCTTACGCCGCAGTGTTCAACAATACCCCACAATGTGGAGGACAAGCCCTGGCCTTGTGGTTGACGAAACCGAAATCGCCGTATGAGATCGTATCGTCTGGAGGCTGATGGACCCAAAGCAAGCCTCTTGGATGTGGGAAGCACCTGCAGGTGGGAGTGTTGAAGCTCTGGGCAAGCTAACCAAACTCGAATCAAAGTCGGTCCCGAGCCGTGTTGGCTTCTAAATAAAGCCAGTCTATTAGAACCCTGACCCCTTGTGCCCGCATTCGTCCAATCGCAATCGAGGCGCATTTTGAGTTGTTCCTTGCCCGCGGTGTGGCGCGCCCGGCACGGCAGGCAAGTATTGGGTTCGTCGTACGGAATCAGACGAAATGCTCTTGATGGATTGTGGACGGGAAAAATGATTCGATGAAGGGTCGTTGAAAGCGGAGCCCAAGGATGCCAAAATAATCCTTTCCTAGGCGCAACAATCCTTGTGTGGATCGGTGGGGAACGTGGGAGACTAGAAAGCGTAATAAACTCGAGAGACCAAGGTGAAGTCGTGATGGTTACCGCCCCAAATGCATCACTAGTGTGCGGTGTGCAGCTCGGAGAACGCAGGGCCTTCAGGACCGAGCCTTGGACTTTAGATTTCCCGATGCCGGCCAGGTCATGGTCCTCGGACGTGATAATTGACCGGGCACGAGACGAGAGCGGTTGAAGACAGGAGGTGGAAGGGTTGCTTTGGCGTGAGAACAAGGTGTCGTGTCAGAGTCGCCAGGCAGGAACTGTGCATCAAAAGTCACCATGTTGGCCCAACTCGGACTTTCGGCAGTTGCCTGCCTCTTGGGTTGCTCTCGACTAGCTATCCACACCTAGCAGCACAATAGCATCTTTCCGAGGAGGGGAATAAGCTCTCCCTGACGTCGTGGGATATCATCTTTCGTCGTCATTGTCGTATGTACTTCGTACCGCTCACATGAAGGCAGCGCCGTCGTTGTTTGGTCCGCTTAGAAGATTTGGAAAAGTCCGCGTGAAGCTGCGCGCGACACACCGAGGTGTGTTGGTGGTGGTGGTGGTAGGTTGAAATTGGTGGGGTAGGTACACGAAAGCCAGGGGCCAAGATAGCGGAGTGGGGGGTCGTTGTAGGGCGCGCCCCCAAGACATGGGCCAGTCGCAGCCAAGGACGTTGACAGCGATAGCGCCACGATAGTTGAGTGATTATGACACGGCCCATGCGTCCACTTCGTACAGACATAACATATTGGACAGTTTGACAGCTCCAGCCGATAAGTATCACAAGCATCAAGACCAGCTTCCCCTCACTGTACGTAATACCATCTTCATCCGATGATTCCGATCACCTTCCGATCCGCTCCGCCGTTCATGGTCTTGTGCTTATTTGTGTTGGCGGCCGTTGTAGTGCGGGGGGGAATGCGTGAGCCCGGCCCGCTATTTTGCGTGCCCATCATCACAAACAGCTTTTGTGATCTGTGTGAAATGGTCTCAGATTGCTTAAAAATCACAAAAGTCCTGGCACCTAATGCCGAGACAATATTGCTTCCAGAAACGTCCGATTGAGTCGGGCAAAGAAGAGGTACCGTAGCTTTCACTCCAATGCTACGGTGTTGTCTTCGGTTGCCAGTGTGCCTGTCCCCACGTGTTATTGATTCTGCGGGGCCATTTGGGTTACGGGGGTCCCTCTTTGAGCGGGAATGATCGGCAGCCACTGCTCGGGACGGGAACAGCGGCTGGAGGCTCGGCGGCGCTAGACATGGGGTCTCCAAAATCTGGCGTCAACAGCTGTGTTCAGGGAGGCCCAGGCAGGTGAACTTTTGGAATGAAAGCAAACCGAAACTCATGGCCTGGTACTCCGTAGTAGCGACCTTTGCTCTGGAGATGGTGTCCCGAACTTTGGAGCAGAAGGATGGCTGGCTACCAAAGCAATCAGACAAGGACTCGACTCGGCCTAATATTCCTCCTCGCCGCAGACGGGCGTCTCCGCGGGCCCTGTGCCTGGAACCGAGATCCTGCGGGGGCGCGTGAGGCTGCAGCGATGCCTGAGAAGGGGAATAAGATGCGTTTCCCGTAACAAGGGGCCTCTTTTCTTCGCTTGATTTCACTCTGCGCGGAATTGAGTGGGAGGTACACCGGATCAGTCCCGTTGTCAACGCCCATCTTGCTGTTTTGCCCTCTTGCACCTGTACCCCCCATGCGCTGATATCGACTGGGAGCAGGATCTATGTGTAAGCGGGCGTAGTGTACATGGTAGGGATCTCCTCAGGGGCTAACCGATTTAACGCTAGTTTGTCGTATTTAGATCTCACGCCGATTCCGTCGCCCTACTGTCGAATGCTGATACTAGTGTGGTGAAGGGCGCAAAGTTGTGCTTCTTCTCAGGTGTACTGCATCTGTCGCTAGAGCTGAAGCTCTCAACTGGATACGGTCATGATCGTCAGATAAGCTCCCCTCCACCGCGGGTATTTTCCTGGGCTCGCCTAGAGTTGCAGTCGAATTGGAACTCCCGAGGCCGAATGCCGATGTATTATTATCCGCCAGGTGGTGTGAGAGCCCAACGCCATGAAACCAATAACTGTCGATGGAGGGTCCTTGATCAAATGATGCCGTGTATTCTTGGTAGCTCGTATGATATCTGTACTCAAGATTTGGCAGCCTATGTTCGTCCGCGAGTTGTCACACCAGCCGCTGACCTCCAAGCTAAATCCGATACAGCTTCCACCGTGACCGGCGACAACAGGACGGTACGCGTCGGCGATGTGTCATGGAATGAGGTTCGAGATGTGGGGCAGCTGAGGAGCATCCGCGATTGGGTTTGGAAGCGATGTCTGCCGGCAATGCCACACTTGGCTGCGACGTTGACGGGCCACCGCGGCTCTTCCGAGTGAACCTCAGTAATCTCCATCTCAGTTTCGGTGAGCGCCCAGGAGGATGGAGTGGGCCATCTCAAAGTTGAAAAAATCGAAGGAATTGTCCGGGGTGAGTTGCGTTGTGTTGGAGGAAGTCAAGAGGCTCGACGGTCCGTCTATCCGCTTTGTCGACTTGTGGCTGCCAATAATTCGGTAGCCACGGTGAGCGATGGCGTAGAGGGTGCTGCTTGAAGTAAAAAGGGTGATAAGGTATTCAGGTTCCAAGCTCGCTGTTGCCATGTTTGATGTTGTTCATCCAGATGATTTGCCGTTGTGCTCTTCTATTCCCCCTTTCCTCCCAATGCTCCCCTCCTGCCTTCCTTCCATTAGGTATCCCACAGGCCACCCCACTTTGCCGCTCTCTTCTCGACTGTGTGATTGCCTGCTGCAGATAGTATCGCACTTTTCGCTCAGGTAACAAGGGCTGAAATACTGGAATGTCGTTTCGGTGGTACGCTGGGCGCGATGGGTTCATTCATGAATTGTGTCGATGCGAAGAAGTTGGCTGATGAACAGAGAAAATAGCCAAGTATCGAAGAAACAAACCCGGACGTACCATTTTGTTCTGGGGTGCATAACACATATATGCCCCCTCATCCACGGACATCCGTTCCTTGGGTCGGGTTCGGTCAACAATCCTTTACCAATTATGAGAAAGTCCGGGACCACGCAACAGTAGCATCAGTGCATCACCACGTCACAACCGGCACTTTGACATTCGAATCGTCGAAGCCCAATCATCTATCAATCACACATAACAGCCTCGATATAAACACACAATAAGTCTTTCCAAACTGCCGGATATCGCGGGGTGGATGCTGATCGCTGTTTCAGATTGACAAGATCTGCGGCTCCTGCACGCCATCAATGCTGAAGGCCGAGAACTCTCCGGCTTCGGTAACAAGTGCGATATGCCCGGCCGATATATGTCTTCCCAGCCTATTATCTGCGCCACCTGTCACGGCCCCTCCCGTTGGTCTCAGATCTTGGATCACATCTTGTACAGCCATGTGTGACGGCTGACGGATGGTATAGGAAAGCTCCGTGCTCGGCCGGTGATTTTGGACTTATCGCACAAAAGGATTCGGCATTCGGGCATGAAATGGGGTTTATAGCCGGGCGGACTTGACAAAGAGTCCTATTCAGTGTAGAGGCGGTATCAGCAGCTACCGCGTATCCGCGATGAACTTGCGAACACTGCTCATGAGCGAGTTTCACACCCAATCCATATTCAATAGCGGAGTGCATCATGCACCCCTTTGGGAATGCCAGCCATCCGGGCGTGCGGCATTGGACTCACATAAGCGTTTGTCAGCGCAATGGGAAGGACTGCTTCGTACATGTCTGGCCTATGAGGAGTGACCTTTGGATCCTTGCCCTGTGAATAGGACCACGACGATGTCTAATAGGACGCAGCAGTTTGATTGAAATCAGACAGGTTTACTCCCTGAAGAAAGCAGTATGTTAGTAGGAATTTTATCTCATTTCAATTTCCAATAAAAAGGCACGAAACGTCGCGTGCGAACTTGGTGATGCTCGCCACATACCTATCAATCCGCCATCCAAACACCTCCGTCTGGCACTGGGAAACACCTTTAAGAATAAAGACTTTTACCAAAAAATACTGGCCATACGAGAGTAGAAGTCTCTAAATTGACCGCATGTCTCAATCTCTTTTCTCATTACACATGTCACGTTGATTGAAAAGAAAAACTCTCGAAGGTCGCCTCCTTCGAATAACCCCACCCAGCCCCTGAGCTTGTTTACTTCGCTTGCCATGCCAAGTCGTCGTCCGAGCAGCCCTTGACATGGGTGATGACACCATCGCGTACCCTAACCCTTGACATTCAATCCCACCCTCAACAAGAAAAACATCCATCGACGAAAACAATAGAGACAACATCTCTTCATGACAACAAAGTTCCAGAATTTCCACATGCCAACGGGCCTTCCAGCACAAATTAATGACCATTCAAAAATCGCTCGGTCATTCTTCCCACCGAAACCCGGCCCGCACAGGAGCCCCACACCCTAAATGGTGACGTCAAATCCCCTACGGGTGTCAACCGTGATCTCGACCTCAAACAGCCGGATCGTTCTAGGCAATCGAGTCTCTCTTAACCCGCAGCCTTTTATGGCATGCGATCCTAAATTAGCGGGGAAGTTCAAAGGTTAAAATACTGCAATGATGTGGAGCTGCAGTCCTAACTAACGCCGAGCCAACCTCTTGATGTCATCATGACCGGCGCATACCGCACATCACTCCTCCCCTTTTCTTAAAATGCGCCCTTCCGCCTTCGCCTCAACGCTCCCATACCAATTGATTTGCCAATCATTTTCCAATCCCCCACCACCGTTGTGCAACATACCTCTTCATTAACATCAAGTTTTGACATACAAAAACCAAATCAACCCGATCCCCAACACAAACCACCTGTTCCACACCTAGCAATCCAACCACCCCAACACCTTCAAAATGTCCAACATGGCCCGCAACCGCGTCATCCCCGCCGTCATCGCCTCCGGCCTCTTCGGCGGACTCCTCTACTCGACAGCCGGTGGCTCCAATCAGCCTCGCCCCCGCGCCCGCCACGACGCAGCAGCCACCAACCTCAACGTCTCTGAGTCCCTCGAGTCCATCGCCGGCACGGGCGGTAAGCACACCCGCAAGCAGTCCGACATACCCTCCGAGATCGACCCCAAGAACACTCGCATCGCGAGCCACAACCCAACCGCCCACGCCAAGCGGTCGCCCTCCAAGACGCTCGACCTCGGGGACGGAAGTGAGCCCAGCCAGCTGCCCAAGAATGTCGGGCCTCATCGGGATCTTTGAGCAGAGAAGAGGTGATAGGAAAAGGAACATGACGAGGGAGATCAAAGTGTAGGATAACGCTGGTGAGGCAACATGCCAGAAAAAGCAAAGCGCCTCAAACGGAGGAGGGGAGCCAGCCGTAAGGAGATACGGTTGGAGTCTGCATAGTCTGGCGTTTGGTTGCTTTGAACAGCATAGTAATATGTAACAAAATAGATAACATGATGCAAACCTTTGTGGTGTCCCCCGATATTCGACAATATTCAAGCTGGTCAAAGAGCGGAAGCGTACCTTATGACACGCACGCATCAAATCCAGGTCAATTTCATGAACACGTCAAAGAGCCAATCGGAAATGAACGTCAGATTAAACACAACTGGAACAGAATTTCTTTCAGCGTACTTCTCCTACAACTTCAACACCACATTACTCTCATCTTTCAACAACTATCCCCATCTAAGTCCTACCGGTAAAACGACGACATATGTGTTAAAACTTCATATCGCCACCCAAAACTGCCCATATCTCATTCCACCGCTCTCATTTGTTGTAGCTTACAACAGCGTCATCCCGACCACAAGACCAAGAACTAACAAATTGACAGACCATTGAGCCAGTGTCGCGATGCTAGTAACAGCAGTTTGTCCCGATGGTGGTGGGGCCTCCACAGGAGTTGGCGGTTGCGAGCTACTATTGCCCGCGATTGAAGCATTGGCCCCCAATCCTCCCGTGAGTGGTGTCGTGCCATTGGAGTGTACCAAGACAGGAATGATTGCCGTCACATCTGCCAGGTTGAAGCACTGCCTCCGGTGGCTGGCGTCGTAGTCAAGGGAAAAGACAGTAACAGCACTGAGGCACTTGGGCGCAACGGTGCTTACCGTGTCGGTAGCCTCAAACTGATTGTAGCCAGCATCGGTGTGCATGCGGTTGAAGACGCCGCTCTTGTGGTTGTACGCAACCTTGACTCCCACGTCCTGGGTGGCCCGTGTCAGAACAAAAGGGGGGTTCGTGCATTCATCGCTTGTCTCGGATGTGATGTAGGGCAAGTCGACAGTCACACCGTATCCCTCGGGAAGGACTCGATCTCCGTTTGCCTTGCTGATGAAAGCTTGCACAAGGTTAGAGGCAAGGCGAGCATTGATGGTGGCGGGATCCTGGAGCCCAGCTTTGGTGCTAGTGTTGAGTGACGAATAGACGGTGGCTTCGTTGCCAGTCCAGAATGCCATGGCGGGGATTCCACGCTCAATAGCAACGTAAGTGGCGGCCATGGCCCCGGACAAAGTTTCGAGAAAAGCACCTGAGTTTGACCCAGAATTGGGACCCGAGATGACGAGGTCGGGGGCTTCGAGCCGACAAATGGTAGGATATATGTAGTCCAATGCCACCAGCACCTGCGCTGTCGCTGTGCCATTGTAATACCATATGTGGTTGTCGGTCGGATCAGTTCCAAGGGACGGTGCGCCAGCTTTCACGAGACCTGCATGTCACCACATGGGTCAGCAACACGTCTTCAAGCAGCAGCTATGTGGGAGCACATACCCCAATCTCCATCGGTGTCCAGTCGGGGGTTGGTGGTGAATTCGGCATGGAGACCAGCACCCGTCTGCGCAGCAACAGAGGCAACGACGTAACAATTGTGGCCGATGGAAGTCATTTGGCGGTAGAGTTCGCGAACACTGGCGGTTCCAAATCCGTCAGCGTTCTGCGTGCCAGTTCTGTTAGTGCATGTCAGGAATGAATAAGTGAGGTTGTTGATGACAAACCGTGATAAGGATGTTCAAGGCCTCCACGTGAGAAAGCAGAGCAGCAGCGGCTGCAACAAAGGTGACGGTGTGCATGTTTGTGGCAATGTGTCGGTGCCTGTACAAGATAGCGTGTTGTATTTGAAGAGTAGCAATGAGCAAGGCCAGGTGCAAGAAACAAAACTGGTGATGGTGTTGGAAGAGGATCAAGTCAAATGTTTCGAGAAAAAGCTGACACCTGTCCTGTCATCTTGTTGTAGGGTTCTAATGCCACGAGGAAGGGACGGACAGGTCGACGAGGTGAATATCCTCCGGTGCCTTCCACTCAATCTATCAAACGTCATTGCGGCCGGTCAACTCAGCTGCCTGATGTGGAAGAACTCCCAAGGAAGGAAGGAAGGCTGGTAGGCTTCGTACGAGAGTGGGAACAGGAGACGGTTTGGTGGTGATGGTTAAGGGGAAGTTGCACTTGCCATCCCCACCATCGAGGTATTATCCAACATGTCATGATGGTATGATGCCATGTCGCGCCCACTGCACTTGACTTTGAGGGTCGGTGGAGGTGTGAATCATAAGTTGGGGCGTGGGAAGTGGGGTCCTCGGTGTTGCTCCTTCACCTTGCTCGCAGTGGGCAGGCAGTGTGACATTGCAGCCTGGACATGGAAGGCTTAAAGGCAGTAACGATCCATGCAGTGTGTAATGTCTGCACTGAGTTGGCATCTTCGAGGAAACAAGAAAAACAATAGCAAGTTGGAATGTCCTGAATTCGAGGGCCCGACACCTTGTGGTCGACTTTTGACTGTCACCCTCAGACGTTCTGCTATTTACAAAGCTTAGCAAGGTTGTCAAATCCCATCCAAGAGCCCTTCCCATCCAGCATTGAAACACATTCCGCCAACTGTTAGAATCCCAGAGCAGAGTTGAATGCATCCGCGGTTGTCGCATCCTTGGTTCCCAAAGCCTGAACTTGGGCTTTCGCCTGCTCACACAAAGCTTTGGCCGCATCATTTGCCTCGCAAACGTTGGTGAGCTGATCGCAGACCCTATTGGTGATGATGTTCGGGTTCAGCGCCTCCTGCTGGCCTTCAGCCACAAGAGGATCGACAGGCAAGAAAGTTCCCTCATCCGCCTGACGACCGGGGCGACCGAGGACGAAGTCGATGCTGGGGTTGCAAAGCCCAAAGTCGGGGCCCGCATTGGCGCCGTTATTGCCATTCTGGTTCTGGCGAGCGCCAACAGCGGCAGCGGATGCGGTTGAGGCCGCGAACAAAGCAACGAGGAGAGTCTTGGCGTACATTTTGGGAGATTGATGTTGGATGGTAGGTTGGTAAAGACCGACTGGCGGTTGGATGCAAAGATATGTACGTTCAAAGAATGAAACAGTTCCCAGAACTGGAAGTACGAGATCAACTCTGAAAGAAAGGACTGAAGAACGGCTGTTGTTGATGGATGTAAAGAAAAAGTCGGAACCGATAGGCCACCCACGGCATCTTTAAAGAAAATATGGATTGCGCCTACAATGGCCTCTGCATTCTTGAAACGGCAATTTGGATCTCGCCTGGGCGTAGATCATACCGAGGTGTCTGAGTGACACGGGTAGAAAGACAAGACGAGACAGCGTCAAAATGCAATGCGGTCTTGGCAACCACAACTTCGCCAAAGATCATTGACAATAGTGTCGATCTTTACCATTGGCATGCCAGTCTGTCATGCGGACGGCATATCTGAACCTGATCAGCAGTTGGTGATTTACGCTCCTTGCCCTCAATCTTCTTTGCCGTCTAGCTCAAACACAACATGACCTTGTCACCTCTAAGGATCCACGTGGGCTTCGTCTGATGCGTCCAAGGGCGTCGCGACGATATACCATACAACCTATGACATATGTTGAATGGGAATGGATTGTCTTGGAATTGTGCAGGTTGTTATTAGGATTATTCTTTTGTTCTTGATACCGTTAGAATAATGGACATGTACACTACCTTGTAATACCTCCTGGCTGTCATTTGCTATGGCTCTACCACACCTCTCTCGTGTCAGATACCTTCATTCACATAGAAAGGAGTAAGACCTCTGTCAACCTTTATTTCTCGCATCATTCACGTGGACCACACCTCAGACACATGATGCACTCCCGCCTTTCAGTGATATTTTTAGGCCTTCTTCTCGTTGATAGTTTGAGGTTTTAAAAGATAGTTCAAGTGCTTCGAAAGGTAGTCCAGAGTCTCAAAAACATTTGAGAGCCCTTATATGATAGCGAAAAGGTGTATTACATCTCGAAAAGCCATAACAACAATTGATAGATCTAGGCTCGATGAAGGCTGGATTGAAGGGAAGTACCGAGAAAATAATGTCACAAAGGAAAACAAACTGGTGACCGCCGAAGAACAAGGAGTCTACTGTCCACCTCAATTAAGTACCTCCATAAATACCCCACAACACACCCTGGCCATTGCTGCTACCCGAGCACTCCATCTCGCCTCTGGCAGCCACTCGCCCGTTCTTGCCGAACTTCTGTACCGAATCGTTGATGATGTCGATGACATCCTGCCCGCCCACCCGGAAATCGACGTTCAATCCTATATGCGTTGCCTCGATTCCGAACCGGCAAGACCCAAAACTGAGAATCTCTCGGTGCGGCTTGCCGGCCACCTGGTGTCTCCACTCGGTAGTGCCGTCTCCTTCGATGTTGCGGATGATTTGGAGACAATCAGAGATCAAGGGGGAGCCGCCGTGGGTTCGGTCCTCAAAGGTGGACATGCCACAGTAGCCACGCCCCGGGGGAACGTCACAGGGCCAATTCGGTGTGGAACCGTGTGCACTGCTGTCCCAAGTCTGCCTCGCTCGCTCCGGAGAGCAAACAGGGAGCTTTATGAATCCTGGTATCCTGATGTTGAGATCATACAGGTCCTTCTTGACGTTTGAGTCGAAGACATTGGGACTGCCCGCAAGAGGATCGCCGTTTTGGCGGCCATTGGCAACCCACGTATTGACAGACCCAAAGATCAAATCTTCCTTGGTCACTCCACCATATTCACTGATAGAGCCGAATCCAGGCGGCAGTATGAACTTGGCCCAGTTGCAATCTCCGCCTTCCGAGCATATGCGGGCTTTGTCTTTGTCAGGCATCACGAGGTAGTATCTGCGGCCGTTCACACACACACCCGCCTTATTCATCGTGTCATCCGAGAGGTAATCCAACACTGGCCTGTTGGCATTGCAGTCGGCACCGGAGTCAAGAATGAAGGCGTATGATTTGGAAAAGCGCCAAAGATGCGGAATACCAAAAACCAAAAATCGTCTTGGTAATTTGGTCTCGGATTGTGCTGGCCGTCGGCTTGTCCGGTCGCACCACGTTGTCGTCAATTTTCCCTTCACTCAGTTGTCCATTCTTGATCATATCCCACAGCTGATCAAGTGCGGCATCATCTGGGACGTCAAAGAAACGCAACAGTGACTTTTCAGAAGCATAGGACCAGCCGTTGAGAACCTCGCCCAAATAGCTCGAGAACTTGTTCTGGGCTTGGGGATTCCAGTCGGTTCCTTTCGCTGGAGGCAATAGCTCCTTGGCAATCGACGTGGTGGTACCAATGACGCCCATAGTAAAATCCTTTGCGTTGTTCAATGAGCTCTCGCGTGGAATGAAGTAGGGAAGGGTTCTCAGGAAGTTGTTGAAGAACTGTGCGGCCACTGTGAGGGTCCCCAAGCCGACGAGGTCCAGTAGGATTTTAACCCACTTGTCATCGTCCTTGGGTGGCGGGATGGAGGCAAAATCGTCGTGCATGCTGTTGAGCTTGGGGGTTACAAAGGCGGCGGCATCAACGAGGCTGTTGTGGTATTCGTGGTGCATCTGGTGGATATATATAAGAGCGTCAAAAATTAGCTTCGCTGCCGGTCCGGACTTTTCTTCATCCAAGCCCTTCTCGCATTCAATTGCGTTGTCGCAGTTGTCTCCCGTCAATAAAAACGAGTAGCATTTGGGGCTGGACCCCAATCGGAAGATCTGCTCCAATCTCTCCATCAGCTTCCTCCTCTGAGGTCTGAATGTCTCTTTGTAAAGCTTGATGCCCTCCCTCCATGCAGTATCCGTGTCTAGAGCGTGCCAACGGTATGATGGAGAGCCAACCGTGTACAGATCCGTGATGGCCTGATGCGTGCAGCTGTACGTCTTCCACCTTCCTGGAGGCGTTGACACGGTGTTGTTGAGCTTTGGGTCTTCCCCAGCTTTGATCTTGGCGATGTGGCTGTCTGGCTCTTCATTCCAGCTCTTGCTCGGTGGCGGGGGATCGTTGAAGACTTGCATGTCACTGGCCCAGTCAATTAAGCCGCCCATGCCCAATGACGCATAAACGGCCGCACGAATCTCCTTGGACTCTTCGGACATGTAAGAAACCCACTGGTCATTGTCGTAGACCAAGATGTCGCTATGGCTGGCTGTGTCGATGTACCGCGTGACCACGCGGCTGCCCCTTGCGCTGATACCGTTGCCCCCTCCGTTGATAATCTCGTTGATCTCGGCATCTGCAATGTATCCACTGGTGTCGGTACATCTTCCAGGGGTTGCAAACGAGGTCAAACGGTCGCCAGTGAAATGGCAGCTGGGCCCCCAGCAGCCAGGTTGGGCCATCTGGAAAGACCTGCCATAACTGGTGACGCCGACGAGTATCTTGTGCCCGGGAACTCCGGTCTTGGTTATCATGGCCAGCGACTGCGCTGTCTCGGTCATGTTTGTTTGGCTACGGAGACAGTTACCCGTTGGGCATCCCTCTTGAGACCATCGCGAACCGGCATCCCATTGTCCATGTAGATCGTACGTCATGTAGACAATGTAGTCGACCACCGTTCCTATTTGCTGAATGGGGAACTGTTTCAGATACCAGTAGGATTCAGGGGCTGCAATGGCAGTTGACCGGCCCGGCAGCAAAGTTTTGAGTATGATCAGGAAGGCAAGGTAGTTGGGACCGTCTTCGGCCTTTCCGGGATCAAACTCTGGAAGATCAGGGGCTCCTAGATACTCCCAGTCAATGTCGATGCCGTCGAGACCATGTTTGATGATGAAATTTGCGATGTTTGTTGCCATACGGCGACGGTTTTCGGGCTTGACGCCATTTCGGAAGATCAGATATGTCGCTGGGTCAGTGGAGAAAGCCCAACCTCCAAAAGACAGGATCCTCTTGACATTGCGGAGGCGCTTGAACTCGCGGAACTGGTACTGAGCCAGTGTGTCGCCAACCTCAACCTCGTAATCAGGGGTCAAGGTGCCGAAGGCGAAGTGCAGATGTGTGTATTTGGACGTGTCGATCTGGGAGGGATCCTGATAGAGACCTGGGCGACTCAGAATGTAGCCTTGAAAGTAGGCAAGCTTGATGGCACCATTTCCGGTTCCTCGGATGATAGCATTTCCGCAGTTGGAAATACAGCTATGGGTACCTGGAGCTGCTGTCCCTGGAGCACCGTTGCCTCTCGTATCAACGCAAAAGTCTTTCGACACACCGCACTGACCCCAGATATTGCAGCACGATCGCAAGGGACAGGGGTTCATATTGGCAATATTGGAGCCATCTGTCGGCCGTGTTGAACCTGGCTTCTGAGGGCCACACACAGCGTTGGCGACGGGGGCCAGGAAGGGGGCTGTCCCTGAGCTCAAGCACATCCTCGTTCCAACCCACAGCAACTGGCACCCATTCCAGCCCCAGGTGTTCTTGTTGAATGTCTCGATATCGATCACCTGTAGGCCGTATTCGGCGGCACGGTTGGCACAGTTGTCGTCCGGCTTGACCGAGTAATCGAAGCAGGACCCGTCCGCCTTCGTCTTAGGTCAAAGGTCGGGAAGGGTCCCCTCGGTAAAGCAGACATGTTGCTTGGGACGAAGAGAGCCGCAAATCCCGGGGTTGAGCCGGTCAAAGTTGAAAGGAGTGATGCCGCACTAGACTGCCAGCTCGGCGCAGCCATTGCCTGCTTCCACCTGCACGGTTCTGCAGGTAGCTCGTTGTTGGAGTGCCTGCGAGCGCTGCTGAAGTCCATGTCGGAGCGTTCTCGCACGTAGTGTGGAGTTGGTTTGTGTTGTGTTGTCGTGCAAGAGCGTGGAGTTGGCACGAAGAAGTGGGGTCAAGAATTTGGCCTCACTAGGGAAGGTGGTCGACTCGGTGAAAGAAAGGCAAGTGGCATTGGCCCAGCCTTTGATGGCATCTTGAATAGGTGAAAAGGTACTATTACTCATGATAGCGACGCCAAACACATGGGTGCTGTCATAGCCGGACCCACAGAGCTGCATAGCGAGCTGTGGTGTCAAGACATTGAGCCTGTCGAGGTTGTCTTGCAGAATGCGTAGAGCGGATTCGCCAAGTCCCTGGTTCAGAAGGCCCTGACCAATGTAAATACCGAGTGTAGCCTGGCCAGACTGACCGAAAATGATGAAAGGCGTGTCCGTCGCGCCATGTCCTCGAGCAACATAGGTACGGATTTGCTGGATCAGGGAACGAATGCCAGCGGCAGGCAATCTAAAGCCTTCTTCCCACCATCAAATCTCAAGATTGACCTCCATAGTCTCAGCAGTTTCCACATCGGCACTGGCCACAGCCTCCGAAGTTGGAATCTGTTCGAAATCTGGGCCAAAGGAAGAGCAAGCCTGGATGCGGTGTCCGCACAGGAGGCTCAAACCCCATTGCAGCCACATCTGTGGACAGCAAGAGGCCTACAGCCCCGAGGACTGTCGTCTGCCAGGATAAACGAGGCATGGAAATGTCTCCTGAGCACCTTGCTAAGCGTTAGCCAGCACTTCAAGAAAAGCTGTGTAACGGTGCAAGACCTAACTGACAAGATATACACGTGCCCGTGACCTAGAGACCAGAGCAAGCCGAGAGGTGATGATAGTGAGTTTCTCAACGAGATGCTTGGGAATTGTACTCATATAATCGAGGTCCTGCATTGTGTGGGACAGAAAGTCCATGTGTGAGCCCTGCACACAGATTTCGAGTACCGCTAGCCCCTTGTTTCTGTTGGCGCTGTTGGTGAAAAGGTCCATGGACACAATAAAGTGGTACTCATGAAGGCCGGTCACCGTTGCAGACTGTTGCCTTGGGTAGGCATTCTTTTGTCCCTGTGGGGACCATTGAGTCAAATGATACCACTTACACATAGGGGAATACCGATGTATTGGGCCTCGAACAACTGAGGAGGCTCAAACCAGCCCACCGCCCAGATATTCGAATGACCACCTGCATAGAGTCATGGATGACATGGACATGGGGAAGTAACTTGGCCTTGCCCCTTACTCCTGATTTTCAATGAACCTCTATCGTGTGCCATGGCCCCTGACCTCCCGCCACCATGTCCTTGCGGGGTGCTAATTTAGGTACATCAATAAAGTACGTACCTGATGAGAAGATTAATCCCAGTAGTTCCGGGCAGTGAGAGAAACGAATATGAAGAGAACTAATTATGTTGCCACTCCCAACATGCAGATCGTTGGCCTACGCCAAGAAGCCAACCATGACAATAGCAACAGCGAGGCATTTTATGCCTACCGCAGCACCGGACTGCGCCGCGTTATCCTTGGTCGTGCAATCAGCGGGGCGGTCGGGGTTGAGGGCACTGCACAATCTCTCGCGAAGGTTATTCTGGATCCTTTCGGCCGTAGGCTCATCAATCTTTACCCGGCAGGGGTCTGAACTGACACCTACGGGGTTGGAAGCGTCCATCAAAGCACAAGAGCCCTTGTCTGGGAAGGAAGGAACGGCCGTCATGTTAGAAATGTTGATGGAAACACCAGGAGAAGCATTGCAGGGCTCGTCGTTGGCCGTAACGGCGACAAGATCCGTTGCCGGGGCGTCCTTTTTGACAATGAAGTGCAAAAGCTCGGTGGAATCATCCCTGACGATCTTGTTTCTGCCGCTGGTCTGGTTGCAATATATCCAGCTGGTGGACCAGAATATTTGGAACGCCCCTTCCGCGGTCATGTTGATGAAGGTGTAGGCAAAGTAGGGTTCATAATCGGTCCAGCTGACATTGAGGAAGAGGTGATGATTCGAGGGCCCTGACTGGCCAAGGTCGGATATGTTCCGGACCTGATATGAGATTGATGGCTGAAGAAGGGGTCCAAGCTGGGCGTTTCGGATTGCAAAGACGACTGGCATCTGCTGATCGGTCGTGTATGTCTCGTTGCGTGGGAAAACAAGATCAACTTCCATCACATTGGCAGCATGGGTGATGGCTCCAAAAACACCCAGAAGGGGCCACAGGGTCCCGACAAGAAGACGCATGGGATTGCAATCTGTTGGGGGGGCGATGCTGTGCTGGTGCGTTGCTGTCTGGTCCTCCGATGAGGTCCGGGTTGTTGGATGGAGGATGGTGGACTTGGATGGTGTCGAAAAGGAATCGGAATTTAAGGACAATATTTGGGTCAAGGAGTGCTTGATTCAAAGTGTAAACAAGGCAATATGGAGAAAGCATACTGTGTAATGTGCAAAATAAACGCATGAGGTGTTGCACCACTAGTCGCCAACCAAATTGTGGTCAGAACACGCAAGGGTTCGCACGACCAAGGGCCAATCACAAATCAAAAGCTGGCTGCATACGACCCATTTATGGTATTCTTCATGACTAACGTCCAAGCATTTACTGATGATCTAGGTCGCCCATATCTGCAAGGGACCAGACGTTACATCAGGTCAGTCGGACCGCTCCTTCCACCTTCGCTTCCGGGCCGCTGCCGCTGCAACTGCACAGTCCCTTTCGATGAGGCACAGTCAGCCGATCACCTGCGGTTTGCCTTGCGTTACTATCGACGTCGCTGAATGGCGGTCTAGAACAATTTAAGAGTCGATGCAACTAATATTTGACAGGGCTGAATACGTGCTGATCCAACTGTTCAGGTTACCGAATATTATCGTTCTGAGGAGTGGATGGTTTCGTGCATTGTCACGGGTGTCCCTTAATGGCGAGATGTAACGTCTCTCCTTGGTATGCAATTGGCTGTCACCGAGAATAACACTTGGCATACAGGAACTTCCGAGGTGCCCATCGATATACTGCTAACAGGGTCTTGTCGGTGTTGGTGATAGGATCTTGTCAGGACCATCTTTGCTTGACATCCGATCCATTGTTGGTCCACAACATGATTCACCTGGCAAGAATTAGGTGGTATCGCATTCTGCGTTGGAGGCGTAGCTGAAATCTTCTACAGGCAGAGTCTGATTTCACTTTCGATGGTGTCTTCCTCGAGTCCCGTCGGGAACACGAAGACTGCTTCGTAATCACATCATGTTGCTTGATGGGTTGAGTCGGTACCTTTGGTCCAGATCCGCGTGTCTAGTTGTAACGATCTCAACCGTTCTATGCTGAGGTATAAGATCCACGTCAACCCCAAGAGTATCATAACCTTCGTCAGTTGCCTGCATCTCCCATCACATTCTTTAACCCCCTAGGTAGCTTGGTCTTACTGTTTCATACCTTACCTACTCTGCAAGATGCAGTTGAGACGTTTCATTCCCCTCTCCGGGCTCCTCCTTGGTCTCGGGTCGTGTCACAAAGGTTCGCCGCAGAGTTGAATGTTATCTTGATGCCGCTCCCGACAGCAACACGCTCACATGCCAGGCCTTTGCAAACCACTGGTACATCACTCTTGCCGACTTCCAGCGCATTAACCCCAACGTGAACTGCCCCAACCTCGACATTAGGGTGGATGACCAGGAAATGGCCCACCCACGGATATGGACCACCACCCCCACACCAGCCACACAACCTTAATGAGATTACCCCTGAATGCTTACACTCCCCACAACAAGACCAATATTGGGGTCAATTTCTATGGAATTTATACCAAAATGTAGCTCAATCACTGTCAGAGTCAGACATTTCGTCTGCTTCCCTCTTACGCCGGGTTTGAACCCGATAACGTGTGCTACGCCGCACAGGCTCGGCTGGCTCCGGCTGCTCCACATCCTCCTTAGGCACCACTTCTTCCTCCACCACCCTCCCTTCAATACAAGCCTCTTCCAGGTCACAAAGCCTTACAAACTTGGAATTCGAATCTTCTCTATTCAACTTGCGCCTTTTCTTTGCGTCCTGGGCTTTGTGGGCGTTTTGTTGGTGCCTTGCCGCATCAGCTTTGTGGATAGATACCTCAGATCTCAGTGTGAGTATAGTACTGGTGAGAGTCCTTGCCGCAAGCCGTTTTCCGGCCGGCGTATGGTTCTTGAGTAGGTCCTTGACCTTCTTGGCCACCTGGGAATCCCCCACGGTATGGAAAGTAGGTGTTTTTGAAGAGAGATCCAACGGCACCACAGGGACTACCACCTGGCTTGAAGAGAGCGGTTTGCGCCTACGTATGGGCCATAATCCTGTCCCACGCCAGCCGCCGGCAATATTCTCTTTCCTGAAGCCCTGCTTGCGGGCAAAGTCATACAGCCGGACCAAGTCGACCTTACCGTCAGGCGTACAGTTGGTGAGGGCGTCGTTTACAGCCACAAGCCTCTTATACGCCTTCTTCACACTAGAAAAGCAGCCAATATCAAGGGGTTGAAGGACGTGAGAGCAGTAGGGGGACAGGAAAAGAAAGTAAATATTACTCCTATAGCACCGGATTATAAAGTCGTCAGTGGTATGTGAGCCATGGCCATCACAAATAAGAAGACGTGGTTCTGATGGGTCCTTTGGTTGAGTCCTTGGGATAAAGACCTCTTCAAGCCATCCAACGGCCAGGTCGTTACTGGTCCAACCGTTCGATAATACGGCCACATACCAGTCCTTATCGAATTGGTCCTTAAACCATTGCTTTTAAAGGTCTTAGCCTTTGAAGATTACCCCGGGGGGGAGGACTCTCCCATCCTGGGAGATACACTCCAGCATAGTAGTCCAGGTCCTTTTTCCATTCTGTTTAACGTATACAGACTTTTTATCCCTCATTAAAGACCCCACAACCAAGCCGTTCTCTCCCTGACCTTCCATTATTCCTACTTCATCATAGTTATACCTGTTCTTGGGCTTAATCCAGTCAACGGTAGAATAAAGGTTAAAGAACTTATTGATATTCTCCGGGGTATCTTCGTTAACTCTAGCGTAATCAATCTTCTTTCCCACCTTCGTTTTAATACTAGGATAACGGCCAATAAAGCGGGTTACCCAGTGCTTCCCAATGGAGTAGATATCGGCTTGTTCAGCCAGCATACTGGCCGCCAGAGCTCTTACGTTGGCGTGGGTGGGAGCGTAGCCAAGGCTTTCCTGACGAAGGATCCATTGAACGATGAGGTCTTCCTGGCCCTGAGTAAGCCGCTGTTGATTTTCATGGGCCTGTTTGCAAACCTGGGTTCCTAAGATGCGGTGCCTCAGTGTAGAACGTGGAACCCCGTGCTTGTCGGACGCTTGGCGCTGGCTTATACCAGCAAGAATGTCTTGTTCGGCATTTGCGAGATCTTCCTCGGTATATTTGGCCATTGATGGGTACCTGGAGCAAAAAGAAGAAAAAGAAATGGTCCATTTTTGACCTCTGGGGGTGGAATATAAAGTTGGGGGGGCTTTCGGAGGTCCAGGGTTGTTGAGGGTTTAATGTGGAAAATGGCACTGGTAAGTTCAAGCCAATGTGGGCCACCTCTGTGGGTGGGCCATTTCCTGGTCATCCAACCTAATACCTCGTATTGCGTTTACGGCGACGTTCTCCCGGAGCCTAGCTCCTCTTCCACTGTCACCCTTCTCACCTCAACTTCATCATTCTCAAGCACCCCGCTCACCACAACGACCTCCACCTAGAGCTCCATCGTCACTTCTTCTCCGCCTTCATCGACCATTTCAACTCGGCCTTCGTCGACCGTCCAGCCGTTCGGCACCTCTGCTCCCAGTCCGAGCGTCTCCCCGCTCTTACCTGGTGTTGTCAACAACTGCAACCGCTTTTACAAGATTGTGCCTGGTGATGAGTGCGACATTGTTGCCGCTAAGAATGGCATCACCACAGCTTAATTGAGAAGCTGGAACGTGATCAACACATGTATGTACCTTATCTTCAAAAAGCCTCCATCAGAAGATTCTTTTACCTGACAAGATTCAAAATTAGCTTGCTCAAATCTCTGGCTCGACTACTATGTGTGCTTCGGCATTCCCGGCGTGACCCCAAGCTCTCCCATCATAAGCACAACAAGCTCCGCCCCTACCCCTACCGTCTCCTCTGTCATGCCCGGTCACGCATCCAACTGCAACCGCTGGGACAAGGTTCGTTCCGGTGACCAGTGTGACACACTTGCCGGCCGGAATGGTGTTTCGGTCGCCCAGCTTCGCAGCCGGAACACACAAATCAACGCACAGTGCAACAATCTGTGGCTCGACTACTACGTCTGCGTTGGCATTCCAGGCGTAACTCCATCTCCAACGACAAGCACACCCACGTCTGACCCGACCCCCACAGTTTCCCCAGTCATGCCTGGCTACGCATCCAACTGCAACCGCTGGTACAAGGTTCGTTCCGGGGACCAGTGCGATACCATTGCCAGCCGTAACGGTATCACCATAGCCCAGATCCGTACTTGGAATAGCCAGGTCAACGCTGGTAAGTTGAGCCTTCTTCCATACATCTGTCTGCGTGACTGAAGCAAGTTCTTTCGTACCCCGACTGACAAACAGGACAGGCTGCACCAATCTCTGGCTCGACTACTACATTTGCATTGGCGTCCCTGTCACCGCACCGTCTCCGCTCATGCCTGGCACCGCTGGTACCTGTAACCGTTGGCACTTGGTTGCATCTGGGGACCAGTGCGACAACATCGCCTCGAGAAACGGCATCACCGTGGCCCAGTTTAGGTCTTGGAACACGCAGGTCAATGCCGGTAAGTCTACCCATTTGTCTCGTCGACGACAGACCCCTACTCCAGTGCTGACATGACTTGATTGTACCTACCTAGGCTGCACCAATCTTTGGTTGGGTTACTACGTGTGCACCCGTGCTGAGCCTGCTGCGGGGGCTTTGAGATGCTTGGTTTTATAAGTGATGAAGGAGGCTGTGGTTTTACGGTCCTTCTGCCGGTTGGGAGTCTGCGTCAATCAGCAAAGTCCCAGGCTGAGATCACCGTTCTGGATTCCTCTCAAGAATCAATCGAGGATTCTAGAGACAGGAGGTTTACAAATATGGTGATTATGTAATTGTGGAGATAACCGCCGCGGAGTCCGATCTGGTTCCATGGCACGGATGACGTCTGCGGAAATCAACGACAAGCAATGGTGCTCCGAATTGTCCATGTACTTACTGTTCATCCAACATCTCATAGCACTGTGATTATCTTTGTTGTGTCTGTCATTTCCAGTGTATCTACTCGCGATCGGGTGTATTATTGCGTCTTCTTTTTTTCGGCTTTTGGGGAACCATTTTTGGGGAAAATGGCTCCTGTAATTAACCCGCAAGCATCAAGTCTCCAAGATGGCCAAGCATTTCTCCACGTCGAGCTTTGGGAAGATTACTAATGACCATTGGCCCATTTGACAGCTGAACTTTGAATATATCTACGCATCCTCATCATGTAAACTGACCATACGTTTCTCTAAACTTGAGATTTCGTCTCACACAGCATCGACTCTAGTTCTCCAATTTCCGTCATGCCTATTCCAGAGACATACAAAGCCTTCAGGCGCACCACCGGCGACCTGCCGAGGACCATCGTCCCCTCAACTGAACCCATGGTGCAAGAGCTTGCGCCGCACGATGTCCTCCTCAAGATCCACGCCGTCTCCCTCAACTTTCGTGATGTCGGCATGCTGAACGGGCGCTACCCAGTGGATGTGATTGAGCGTGGCATTCCGTGCTCCGACGCAGCTGCTGAGGTTGCGGCTATCGGAAGCGCGGTGAAGGATTTCGCCATCGGAGACCATGTTTCGGTCAATTTCGATCTCGGCCATCTTGTTGCAGGCGATGACGAGCCGATGCAGGCACTTGGGGGTGATGTTGATGGCGTTCTGAGGGAGTATGCGGTTTTTGAGGATAAGGAGCTTGTGCAATTGCCCAAGCACTTGTCGTGGGAAGAGGCATCCACTATCGCGTGTGCCGGTGTCACGGCTTGGACTGCTCTCGACAACTTGAAAGCGCCGAATCCTAGAAGTGCCTTGTTGCAAGGTTTGTGTCTCATTTACTGACCCATGATAGTGAAATAGTGACTGACGGATTGAGCTAGGCACGGGAGGCGTCAGTCTGTTTGCTTTGCTGATATGCCTTGCCGCGGGCATCAAACCAATCATCACGTCCTCCTCTGACAAAAAGCTTGAGGAAATCCGAAAGCTCAGCTCTGATGTCGGTACCATTAACTACAAGACCGTCTCTGACCAAGTCTCGGAAGTGAAGCGCCTCACCGACGGCAAGGGCGTCGACTTTGTCATTAACAACACTGGACCGGCGTCTCTTCCGGAAGATATCAGTTTCTTGCGTTCACGTGGTGGTGTCGTCTCTCTTGTTGGCTTTTTGGCCGGTTTCAATGGCGACTGGCAGCCAAGTGCTATCATGGCGTTGATGTCGAAGTTTGCGAAGTTGAAGTAAGCTATTTCCACTGCCATAAAAGAATATTCTTTTTTCTTTTCCTTTGTTTCTTTTTTCTGGATTGCCAAGGACAATGATTTCACTAACGATGAGTGATCCAGGGGTATTGGTGTCGGCTCCAAGCAGGATTTCGTGGAGCTGAATCAGTTTCTGGCTGAGAAAAAGGTATCCCTTGCCCCGCTCGTTGACCGAGTCTTTACGTTTGATGAATCACCGGCCGCGTTCGACTATTTGTACTCTGGCAGCCATGTGGGCAAGGTCATTATCAAGGTGCAGGACTAGACATGACCTCCTTAGCACATTGCTAGCTGGAGGTCTTGCGGGAAGACGAGTTTGCAGGCAACTGGTGGCATGATGTTCATTTTGAAGGATGTGGGCAATTGTAATATGATCCAACGGATTCTGCATGGGATGAAGATATGAGGGTGGCTTTGGCACGCGAACGGAATTAGGGAACAATGTTTGTCTGGTCTTTGCATCGAAGTGTCTTCACATGTTCTGGGCCTTGAGTACATCCTCTCAGAAATTAACAGTTTTTAAATACAAATAGAACGTCTCCCGCTAGTTTCCATTGGCATGGGAATCTCCAACCTTGCTCAAGGTCTCCAAACATATATTAATCAGGCATTTCTTCATGGGCGTGGTGCTGTTATCAAACACTTTACTACCTTACGGAGGTTGAGATGAACAACTGAAGAAGCTGAGAGAAACGACTGAAGTAGCTGGGATTTGGCTGAGGCTAAGGATCAAGAGAGCTGGGACAAAGGGTTACTAGGTAGGTAACAAGCTCATATGGCCTTAGACAACTGGCCCTGTCACCCATTTCAACCATTGTTCACAGAGCAACACACCCCGCAATATAATCCTTCTGGATACCACACCGTCACAATACTCCACAATATCTCCCCTTCTCTCCTTACACAGCCTCACCAGCAGATCTTTCCAAACACGAGGTACTTATGCAGAAGCCGCCCCATTGGACTTGCCTACCTACTGTGGTATATTACTGAAAGGCAGGAGTGCACTATGTCTTTGAGGTAGTACCTATCTTACAATGCATTGTGGTTTATTGTGTAGGCATCTATCTATAGGTACCTTGGTGGGCAAACCGGTGCCAAGTCATATCAAGCGAGTGTGGGCAATGAAACGCCTATTTCCCTCCCTGACAGTTACATGTGCTTACTGAGCGCATCTCTATAGAACCTGAATAAATCACTCTCACAACCTTCAGTTTTGCGTCCCATGCTGGACCAGAACCCCAACCTTGACACGCCCATCAACCTGAGAGTTACTCAGCTATCCGAGTCAGGGTTGAAGCCAGGCACCTGATCACCGGCCGCCGCCTTCAGAGCAGCAGCAAAGTCGGCATCATTGAGCTTCGGCTTGGCATCCTGGTGGAAGTTGACCAACTTTGTCCGCAAGTCAACAGTCGGGTAGTGGTTCCATCCGACCAGCTCACCGAGAAACCACTCGCCGGTGTAATTCTCGATATCATCGTCGGCCTCGGCGGCCATCCTGACGCAGTGAGTCCGGGCACCATCCTTGTGGTAGACGATCTTGGCGCGTGTGCCATCGTGCAGGCGCGGCTCGTTGGTAGCTGTCGGGTACTCATTGTGGCATGAGGGAGCGACACGCTTGACTTGGTCGTCCTGGACGAACACAATGACGTGCTCCCAGTCGTGGGGGTGACCGTTGCCCCAGGCGGGACCGCAGATGAGCTGGTCCTTCTCGAAATAGTACTCGTACATGATGGCACACCATCCCTGGTGTCAATCGCGAGTTAGCAGGTGATTGGAAAACTCCGCCGGAAGGGGGAACTTACATTGTTGCACCGCGCGCGACTGTAGACGTTGTTGCTTTGCAGGCGGTTCTCCTCACGGCAGTTTTGGGCCAGGCAACCAGGGGGCACGCCGTCACCGGGGTTATGGATTCCGTTGTTGAGGTTGCCCTGGTCGTCCATGGCCGAGGTGTAGTAACAGCCATCGCCATCAAAGTCCAAGACAGGTTGGAACCGGTGCTCAATGTCGTCGGCACCGTTGGGCAATCTTCCGATCACATCACGCTTGGTGATGTTGACCTCGGGGTCAAGGCCAATCGTCGTCAGGAACGAAGGCGTGGACACAGCAGCGTTGGCGCTGGCGACGGGGGAGGCACGCACGCCGGAGAGAACAGCGGCGCCGACGATGAAGGCGGCGGTAAGGGAAGACATGTCGAAAATGTTTTTCTGTTGGTTCCTGAAGTCTAAGGTATGGCTGCTTGCTCTTGTTGGGCTTTGTGAGGCTGGATGAGGATGAGAAGGGGAAAACAAGACTTCATGTCGACATGAACTGGGTTTTATATACCTGTCCTAAGCATTACCGACAGGACGTAAACTACAAGTTATCTCTTCAGTCTTGGTGTAAGGATGCGCAAGGCATTCCATCGCCATAGTTGGTTAGGTCTTCAACTCCCAGAGTCCGAGACCATCCTTCAGCTTACTGTCGATCTGTGAAGCTGCAAGGTTGCCCGCCGTAAAGGTTTGATCACTTAAGTAAGAGGAAGTTGACAAGATCAACATGATCCTTGGTTTATTCTGTATCAGGTATATCAAAAGGACTGCTGCGCTGGGGACCACAAACGCCGACTCCCACGTGTAGAAGGTAGCACGCTGAAATGGCACAGCCCTAGTTACGTCAGCTCTGTTAGCCGAGCCTTAGCGCTAGATGTGCTATGATTTGGTAGGAAGAGGGTATGACGCAGTGAAGATAGGTGGTATTGGAGGCGCTTACCTGTATTGTTGATGTTCCTTCGGGCCACCTTGGCAGAGGATGAGTCCGGCGCAGTGGTACTACATGTTATTGCTTTTCCGACCTTGCCTCGAAGCCGTTTTCTTCCAGACTACAGAGAGCACCTCAGCTCCAGTAAACCAAGCTATGACACGACGTATCTCGAGGAGAATCTCGATGGACAACCTGACAACGATCGTCAGCCTGACCATGAGTGGTGTCATGTGGGGCACCAAAGGGCCCAGGTTTTCCCAGACCCACACCGGTTTGCTCTTGGGGCTGGATTTTCTTACTGTTTACTTTTAAAAACAACCAACTACTGTAATACCAATTTGCTTACCATTTTTTGGCCATTTTAGCCTCATTTTCGCAGCCAGTGACTTTCCTAGGTCGCCAGCCCAACACGTCAGCATAGCTCCGAAAGGCATCTCCTGGGACCCCAGCTACCCAAATGACCTGGCCTATATGGAACCCACTCCTCCTGTGATATCATAGGCAATGGCCGCACGGGACCTGGTGACCTCAGTGAGTACTGGTAATCTTCTTACGGATATAGAGACTCAAATATGTTCTTCCATCACCCACTTGCACCTGAACATCGTCAGCAGGTTTTCTGACTTTCTTGGATCAGCCAAGTCATTGTCGATTGGCTGTTGTACTCAAATCGAAATGAATACCTATATGCAGACTATCGCGTAAACTAATGCATGGAAGCCGGACCTTCATTCTTGGTCAGATCCGTGGCACCCAGACAGGAACAAAAGTTGGTACAAAGAGGCACGGCTCCTCGGACTTCAGCTTCCTCGCCCGGCAGGCAAGTCCTTTTAGGCTGCTGCGCAGTCACTTATTGATCGTCACTGCTCTCGTCAGCAGCCTAACTGCTCAAATTAATGATCACCAGTGCTAACTCCTTCTTCTGTTCTATTTTCGAGAGGTAGGTATACAAAATTTGCACGCAAGGCTTGGCCACCAAGTCACCACCTAGGTGGATCTGCCGTATTCCCTCCCAATCTCAAGTGCCCCCAGCCCCTTTCTTTTTTCCACATTACCAGTCTGACCTTGGATTCATTTCACCCAGGACGTCATTGATGTGCCTCATCATGTCCATTTTTCATCACCAAGAAGCTCCCTTCAACAGCCGGGAAGACCTGGACTATACAGCAAGTTAGTACCTAGGTAGATAGATACCCTATCTCCATGACCTGTACCCTCATCAAGGACCCGAGGGAGAAACAGGATGCTGCCAAGCCTGGTACGCAATCCATGTCTGGTAACAGGTGACCGCCAACGACGCCATACCAAGCAGCACAGCAAAAGCAACACCGCAGAGGGTAGCCATCAGCATGTACCTCGCCCCGCTCTTCCGTTCCAGTCGCCTGCCCAGCCAGCCCCGTGGCCTGGGAGTCTGCAGCTCATTGTGCAGCGCGGCCAGCCTGTCGGCGAGAAATACGTATTCGATGCTCTCCTCGCCTGTCTTGCGTATGGTGCTGACCTCCAGGTGCTGGATATCAGGATCAAGAGAGTATTGTTCTGTCAGAGACCGGAGAAGCCTTTTTGACTTTGGATCGCTCAACGGAAAGATGATGGTTTGGAGGGAGTCTAGAATCTCGAGAACCAGTTGACGCGGGAGAGCTCCACTGTTGTGTCGTTAGACAGCTGGTTTCTCTTTTGTTTCGGAGGGAACTCAGATACTTACACTCTGATAGAGTTAGATGGAAGGGAAAAGTCTCCATCACTTTTCGTCAGCCGAAGCTGTTCTTTGAGGAACGCGGTATGGTGATAAATTTCGAGTGTATTCTGGTTTCGATCCAATTTCAAGTGGTCCTGAATATCGTGGGTATCCCGAAACCGCATTCGTAGTCGTTTTTGGAGTTTGACGGCACGAAGTTCTGACTTCATCTCGATGGAAGAAAGGCTTTCGTTGAAGCTGAGAATCGGATGGTTCGTGGTGGGAAATAGGTCCTGTATGTATTTGCTAAATGGAACGTCATCCTTCCAGTGGAGCCTGTATGTACCCGTCTCTAGACGGTCCGGTGACTGATAGAGCGCTGAGCAATCTATCATGGTGAGGACATTGACCACAAGACTGCTGGCATTGAGTAGATTACTTCGCCTTGGTTCTCTGTGGGCCCCTTGATTGGCGATGAAGGCACAAAGCTCTGCTCGGGTGAGATCTGGGTTTGCCTTTAATTGGAGAATCGCATGGTGAAGATCCTGGTGTGTTTTGAATAGCCTGTTTTCGGGAGAGCAGCTGTCGACATAGTTCAAGATCAGTGCTTTGTAAAACTGGAAAAAGCGTCGAAGTTGGCCGATTCGTCGATGAGGACAGCTCCTTGAATTGCACTCTTTCCCAGACTCAAGATCATTGCAAAATTCCCAGCCCCAAAGGACTTTTCCCAGCCTTGGGAAGAGTGAATCTTCGACAGAATTCAGTGGTAGTGCAGACATGGCGGTTCGTAGATCCAAGAAAATCAATCTTGGTGAAGGAAATCAAGCCTCGATCACAAGTCTGTAGGTAGGTGATTGAAGTATTGTAACACACCTCCATGACTGGCTTCGGGTTTCGGTGAGGGGGTACAACAGCTGCCGATGCCGGACTCGGGGAATGCTTGCGCATCTAGGCAACGCAGTCCAATCGCAGATCTTGGCTCAAGCCTTCACGCATCGCGGGCGGCGGCGCAGTTGCTCAGCCTTTGGGCAGCCAGCATTGGGTACCGATTAGCAAGTGCGGGGATATAGGCCTCGTTCTGCGTGCAATTGTGTCTGGATGGATCATCCCGTAGGTACGTCAAGCGAATTTTGGATGACTGCGGAAGGCATCCTCTTCCGACATCTTTGTCTCCCTCCCCCTTTCCATCGACGACCACTGGAATTCTACCTTTAATTACCTGTTAGCATGACGTCTCTACTTCGCGCGATCAAGATTCAGAACCACAGTTCCGACAATACTGCACTTCTGCCAATGCGAGTCAACCCTCCTCGTGCTGAACCGGATGCTGCCCAGCTGAAAGAGAAGCTTGCTTCTCTGAATCTAAAGGGCGATGTTTCCGCTGCACAAATCAGCGCGGAGCTCGAAAAGTCTCCCAGTCCGCAAGATGCGGATGCATTCTCTGTAGTCGCGAGCGGAGCCGATTCAGGCTACGGGTCAACTGCCTCCACTCCCCAAGAAAACAAACACAATTTCTTGGATCGGACATCGGTCCCTGTCTCTGTTCCTCAGGTCTTCGACAAGCCAATTTCCGACGACCAACGGGATCGTTTCTTCGACTTCAGATACCAATACACCAACTCGCTCTGGAAAGCGATATCCAAGGGGAATAAGAAAGCGCACCCGGGGGACATTTCAATGAAGTTGAAGTACATGGGCTCTGACGAGGAGTCGGCCAAGCTTTTCATCGTTATACAGTGTGAGAAACGCGTTGCAAAAAGGGTGAGACACTTTTTTGCTCAGGAACACATCCAACAAGATCTGAAGCCCGATTTCGAAGTCTATATCTTAGACAAGGGTGTAATACGCCTGTCAACAGAGGACACGCTTGACGTCTTTGCCCATCTTGACGGGAGAGTTACGTTTTGCGGTATGAGCATCCGTATGGTGGTCGATGCAGCAGAAACAATTGCAACATTTGGCGGCTTAATAACCGTCACCAGAGGAGAAATCACTGAAGTGTTTGGGCTCACAGCAAGTCATCCAGTGGAAGGGAGCAATGACCTTGACCGGTCGGATGACGATGATTTCGACTCAGAGGAGTTTACAGACACAGATTCGATATCTGAGCTAAACGAGAGCGACGCATACCCACAACCGAGCCACTCTCCGAAGTTAAATGCGATGACCTCGATTGGTAAAGTCGCCCATGATTCCCTTCGCCTTTCCTCAACAACTTCAGCCAACCATGACTGGGCTCTGATTAAGTTGAACACTGCCGTTCTTCTCCCCAACCTCGCCCCCGATAGCCACCCGCCAAGCATTTTTGGAATCAATCTGTTAGCCTCCAGAGTGCCGTTGCAACCACAGCAGAAGATAGACGTGGTTGTTATGACCAGCCACGGTCTCCAAAAGGGATCTCTAGTGTCTAATGGGTCATCTATCATGATGTTCCCAGGAAGGACCTTTTTGCAGACTCTAGACCTCGTCCTGCGCTCCGACTCAGGTATGATGCTCAACCCTCGCCCTTTCCATGCTGACACATAGCTAATATCTATTTAGAGCTCCGTCCTGGAGATTCGGGATCATGGGTGGTGAGCGAGACCACACACGAAGTATACGGTCACGTCATATCTGTGGATGCGCTTGGCGAGGCTCATGTAGTCCCTTTAGAGAGCACATTGTCTGATATTCGAGCACAGCTTGATGTGGATGAAGTCGCTCTCCCAACAAAGGCCGATCTGGAACTGTCTTGGACCGAAACGCCAAAGATTACAGGGAATTCCGCTATGCCCATGGGCGACTATGAGCTTGGCCAAGACCATGATATAGCAGAGACCCAACACAAAGTCGGCTTGCATGGCCTCACCCAAGAAAAGCATCAGCCAGCTTGCACGATACGAGAGATTACGGACTCCTCAGACAGCGCCTTGTCAGTTCTGCAGCCCGTTCTTAGAGTTCCACTGCCTCTGAGCGCCCTCGCGGAGCAATCCAGGCAATTCGCCAAAAAACAGAACGAAGTCTATCTTTTCAGAAAACTATTAGACAGCCACGTGACAACTCTTGGGGAGCAGTCTACACCCACCCTACCATCTTTGCACCCTATGACAGAAGCCCTGTCAGGGAGCTCGAAAAGAAATGGAAAGCAACGATTGAGCGGTCTATATCACCGACTGAAGGTGAGGCTTTCGAGAAGGAACAAGGTGCTGGAGACTCGTGAAAGGGTGATGAACTGGGTGACCCCTCCGTCCGCGACTTCATATCCCTGTGTTTCGCCCTATAGCCAGGTCGATTCACCGCATCATCAGCAGAGCGTGCATTCGTCTGCAAAACCTTCCATCGAGCCTGACTCGGGTTATTCATCCATGATTAGCTCGCCGGCGCCCAGGCCACTTTTGTCAACTGATTCGCCAAGCAACCTCTTAGAATATTCCGGTTGACATCTTGAGTGTCAGGTGGGTGTCTAACTACAGACCAGGGGGTTAAGGCCCAATCTATAGATCAATAGACGTTGGATAGCCCTGAAGCCGTCCTTACCTCGATGCTTACCTTTCCAGATTTCGTGTTTGTGCTGTGCCACCTTATGCATGCCATGATCCAACATTACCCCGCACTCCAAGACACGCGGATCACCATTTATCCACAAGGCACTATCTACCTCTTGAAGCCAAACATGGATCGAAATATGAAGGCAAAAACCCTCTGCCCAGAATGTGTCGGGATCACTTTCGATGATGTAGCGGGCGACGCAATTGGAGCATTGGACCTCATGACTTGCTGGGAGAGAGGTGACACGCTCCCGGACCTACCTCACTTCAGCTTGTCGGCAAAGAACGGTTGCAGCTTTTGCGCATTCCTTTGCCATCTGCTCCGGGAACGACTCCCTAAGCAATATGCCGCCGTTACAGAGACAGCAGGGTGCCCTCGGGTTGTTACAGTTAAACTGGACACCCCGGCATATACGATGCGCTCAGACTTGATGGTTGTCACGAATGATCTCGCTGGAAATAATGACGCCGAGGAAGAGGATGGCCTTCACTCACTTTGTTTGACCTTTGGGTCTAAGGGATGGCCGCAAGACTGGCGGGTGCGCGTGAGGGTATATCAACATCCCGGCTCCAGTACGTCGCTCTTGATGTCCAAGTTGGTCGTTACCGAATCGAGGGCTTACATACATTGCAGCGGCTGTCTCTGAAAGTCTGGGAATTACTCTGAAAGTACCATCAACCGACGTACTCAACCAGGGTAGTATACAGACTCTTGAAACCTGGCTGAGAACCTGCGACGACGAGCATCCAAGTTGCCAAAACGTGGACTCCAGCTGGCTTCCCACGAGGCTCATATACATAGGAACACATGATGGTATAACCCCCCGTTTGATTCAGGTCTCCGGGGCCAGCCTTCCTTTGACGACGCGGTACATTGCCCTAAGCTATTGCTGGGGTCCCCCATCTCAGACCCGACCACAGCTAACCACCACCATCGCAACGCTGCCTCAACGGCTTGAAACAATCCCAGAGCATATAATGCCAGGCACCCATCGGGACTTGGTCCTCTTGGCCCGTCGCCTAGGCATACAGTATATCTGGATAGATGCTCTCTGCATCATCCAGGACAACCGTAAGGACTGGGAGACCGAAGCGGCATTAATGTTTCGGGTGTACCGCCACGCCTATCTGACTGTCGTTGCCGCAGCTGGAGATTCATGTCATTCTGGGTTCTTGTCTCGACCTGGAGTTGGCCCACTTGCTGTTGTCCCCTTTCAGTCACGATCGGGAACCGTGTCAGGCTCGTATCTACTCTCTTGGCATCAAGAGTACAGTGCCTGGGACGCAAACAACCCCAGCCATATGTCTGGCTGCTCGTGGGCGACGCGTGGCTGGACGCTGCAGGAAGATGTCCTGTCGAGCAGGGTGGTGTACTTTCGGGACACGACGTCGTTCTTTCGGTGTCAGACACAACGGTGTTTGGAGCATAGCACTACAGTCTACAGAAATGTTCATCGCTGGCAGGAAAGACTTAGTTCTTCTGCCTTGGCTGGTCCATCAGACGACAACAGCAGCAAGACGACAGAGGGAAGAGACAAGACGAACCTCTACAAATTGTGGCGGGCCATGGTTGCGGAGTACTCCCTCCGGAACCTCACGGTCGAGGAAGATAAACTGCCGGCAATATCCGGTCTGGCTCGGAGCTTCAATGTTGGACTTGATGACCAATACTTTGCAGGACTATGGAGAGGTGACTTTGTGAGGGCGCTGCTCTGGTCCACCCGCCACGACGCGGTCAAACCAGCCAAATTCTGTGCGCCGTCTTGGAGCTGGGCTTCGTGGAAAGGTGAGGTTGGATGGTCAAAGTCTCATTCCCTTCCACTGGTAACGGAGTGCAAGATTCGCCACATTTATGTGGCGCCCTTGGGTTCAGATCTATTCGGCAGGGTGAAAGGTGGTTACGTCGACCTGACTGGGTCGTTGCGTCCGGTTTCGCTGCGCCCAACAGACGTTAGCGTTCTGGCTGATAATGATCCCTATAGGGTTGATTTGTTTCAAGAGGGGGTTGTGGAGGCGTGGGCTCGAGGCGCAATAGATGGCTTCACGTCGTCGGGATTGAGGAACAATGGCAGTTACAAGGAGCCAGATGTTGCCAAACTGGACTGTCTTACAGATATTCAGGCATTAGTTCTAGCCTTTGGCTCGGCTCCAGTGGGTGTAGATCCTGACACAGACGATTTGATATTCTCGCAGCCGGAGTATCCAGTTGGCCTGCTGGTGGTGGCAGAGAAGAACAGCAGTCTGATGGATATGCCCACATACAGACGAGTTGGCGTTTTTCAGGCGCAGACTACGGCGGCTCAGGGACTACAGGCTGAGAAGTCCGTTTTCGATATCAGGCTTATTTAAACTGTATTTCTCAGGCTGTTCGTTGCTCCGGTTTAAAATATGTTAGTTATCAGTAAGTACGGTGAAGTTGTTGCAGACAACTGCTAAGACCATTAAATCCAATAAGCTTGCGACAAGGCCTTGATTTCTGCCCTCGCTGTTTACATTCATCTGGAAGGGTCCAGGGAGGAATCACCCCTTATCGAAATACCGCGCTTGTTTGGTGTTGTTTGACCGGGGAGCAATGTCAGTTCACGGCGCAGACGCTCCCTCGCGCGCCTCAGTTATGCGAGGGTGTAACATTACCACCACAGATGTGCATTCCAGTTTACAAACAAGGATGGAGCCGAGGATGAGAGGTAGTAACGGGTTAAGTAAGTAGAAATCTTGAGCGATAAGCTTGAGCTGTTGAGCTTGCTGATGCAGACAATGGAAAGCTTCAATTGGCAATCCAGGATCTCACCTGAGGCTGCGGTTGCAGAAGACAGGGAGGGATGCTTTGCAAAATGCAAGACTGACGCTGAAAAGCATTGTGCTAGTGTGGAATCTAATTTGGTGTTGGTGTTGGTTGGGTCTCGCCAGGAGCCTACAGTCCATGAGAAGAACCAACATGATGAACACCGGAAATATTCTTGTGATGAGGAGATTTAAGAACTTCTCCAAAAAAAACTGGTCCGTGCTGTGTGGTTGGAATATGTGGAGTAAGCCAATTCAGGCTTGGTGGGGTTTGATCTTGCGTGCCGCAGAACCCCTCTGTTTTCCTCGATTCTTTGCTGCCTACACCATGTCACAAGAAATCCATTGCCAGCTTCCTCTTTCAACCTGGTGCCGACATTTTGCCCACAAAGATACGAACGACAGAGAAACATCAACGAGAAATGCTATTTGTACCACCGTCAGCCTGCATCACGAGTCGGTCCGCGTCCCTATGCTTCAGCCCTAAACGATGCTCTGGGTGGCCAGATGCCATCCGATAAAGAGCTGGTTCGATAAACCCTTCCCACCAAGGACAACTGGCTGGGCTCGTACACTGGCACGGGAAGCTTACCGCATACATAAAACCAAGATTTGATGGCAATGGGTGTTGGGATGGCACCACCACCATGGAAACACCATCTCGAGGCTCCGAACTGCCGCCAGCCGCGGGCGCTAAATGCACCCCTTCTTGGCAGGTCAGCGTGCGCTAATTGACTAACCTCTCTAGGGCGTTGGATTTTGCCGTTGCGCCAACACTCGAGACATGAAGACCACCACGATTGAGATGCGTCAATCTTCCCCGCGATGCAACTGATTGCCAAAATCGCTGAGGTCCTACACAAGCCAGATCGGCTTACACATAATGCACCCCTTCAGCACTCTCAGCAGGCGATTCCGGTGTTTTATTCGAACCGGCTTGCGAAGGTCCGTCGCAGGATGTTGCTGTTTGGGGGCGCTCCGGGGGCGGCCCAGCAAAATTGAGCACCAAGGCCGTCGTGATACCTATCTCTTGTGTGTCGGTCCTCTCCGGCCCCGGCCGCGAGACAGTGGTCCTATGATTCTCTTCAGACACCTTCAACATCACCGCCCCCCGTTATCTCAATGGCAATGCACCCATCTAGCTCCGTGCATGCACTCTCTTGGTGTGCCGGCTTCCAGCCCGGATCTGGCGATCGCCCAAAGGGGGTCATGTAGCCCAGAGGCTGAGCTCAGCATGCCCCCGTCGTGATTGGGCTGCTTGTCCTGATGACGGGGAAGGTCGCAAGGCTCCCTGGCACGCCCACCGTGGTGCTCAGTTTCGTCCCCTGCGGCATCCATCGTCGCTGTGCCAAGGTTGCAACAAGCGGCGCGGTTGTGTGGTGCTCTCCAGACCACAGCCCACACGTACGCAAGCTTTCAGCAGCAAAAATCATTTCACACATGCGACTCTGCGGCCAACGTCGCCGATACATCTCGACCACACTCACGTCTCCCTCTCTCGCCTTGTGCTTGCCTGCCTGCTTGCTTGCTTGCTTGCTTGTTGCTTGCTGGTCTTTTCGCTCCTCCCCCGCCTTCCCGCAGCTCTCTCCGACCCCAGGCTGCCATCCCGATACCCGAAAGAGGTGTTGCTGATGTGCAACCAAACCACTTCGAGAGCGTCAAGCCAACCTCCTGCTGTGCCCCATGCGGCCCAGCGCCTGACGACCCTCCAACTCTTCTCCTTTGTTTGAGATACCCATTTGCCGCTTTCTCTGTCCGTGTTTATACCGTCCCAGGCGCTGCTTGTCAGCATGGCCTCCCCCCAGAGGTTTGCCCCTCCGCGCATCGATGCCTCGACTTCCTGGTTAATGCTCGAAGACGAACCCCTCGAAGCGCGTTTGCTCAGCGTGGTTGCTCAGGTCTTGGGAATCGACACGGCAACACTGCGGATACAGGCCTCCTTCAGAGAGTTGGGAGGTGACGAACAGAGCGCCTCTGCGCTAAGACAGGCTTGCCTGGATGCTGGGATGGATATTGCTGTGGACGACATTCTTCGATGTTCGACCCTCGCCGAGTTACAGACATGCATAACGCCATGCACCACGCCAGCGCGAAACATCGACAATGAACTCGACGATGCCCCATTTTTTGCCCTTCCTGACGTCGACAGCCACAACAATATTATGGCGCAAGATGATGGCGGGGCTCATTCGCGCAAGCCAAGCCAGGCGAGCCAGGCCAGTTCGGTGACAGTGGGGAAGCAGAGAACGGAACTCGAACAAGCGCTTGGGATACAACCAGAGATTGGGAGGATGGCCACGGTAAGGCCAAAAGCTGGGTTGTTGGAGGGCAAGCTGGTGGCTCTTCTCACCCTCGCTTCCATGCAGAAAGAGAAGACAGATTCCTCGCCGATCGACCTCATTCCACAGTCACACGCCCTCTTTGCCGGTACCCAGGTTGCCAACTTACGGCAAGCAGCCGAGTCGACTCTGGAGCCCGACGCCGTGCCAGACTTGTGGATTGTGTTGGACGGAATGCCCATGACAGACTCTGGCGACGTGGACGAGAGACGGTTGCGAACATGGGCCCAGAACATCAATGAGGATGTCCACCACCAGGCTCTCAGCTTGGAGCTTCAAGAAACATTGCAAGCCCCAGAATCGGGCATGGAAAAGACACTGCAGAGGCTGGTCAGCAAAATACTGGATGTCCCACAGAGTCAGATTGGCGTCAATTTCTCCTTCTCGCAATTGGGCGGGGATGAGATGACAGCTATGGAACTCGCTGCTCGATGCAAACATGAGTCCATATATATCCACGCTTCCGAAGCCCTCGGATCAACAACACTGTCCGAGTTGGCAGCCATTGCAGCAACCCGGGGCGGGCTGGCTCACAAATGGGATGAGGAGACATCGGACGTTTTTGATCTATCACCAATGCAGCACTTGTACTTCCAGACCTCGATGGGCGGTGATCTCAAGCGGAGAGTTGGCATTGAAGGGAGCTACCGCTACAACCAGAGCTTCCTCTTGCGGTTCAAGAAACACTTCAACTTTGTCGATATCTCCGCCGCGGTCGAGGCAATCGTTGGGCACCACCCCATGCTCCGCGCGCGCTTCGGCCGGGGATTGCATGGGTGGGTGCAAAGGGCGCTGCCCGAGGTGCCGGGCTCATACACGATATCTCAAAACACCATCCGATCCGAGAAGGAAGCCGAGGAAATTATCGCCAAGACGCAAATATCCATCAACGTCGAGACAGGACCGGTGTTTGCAGTTGACTGCTTCACAACCCAGGATGAGCAGCAGTGGATTTACTTGGCCGCCCACCACCTTGCGGTCGATGTTCCATCCTGGCGCACCATTATCCATGATTTGGACGAGCTCCTCGTGAACGGTAGTCTGCTGTCACAAAGGTCAATGCCATTCCACAAGTGGGTTGACATGCAGAAAGCTGACGCCAGTGGCCCGGACCCAAGGGAGCTGCTCCCCTTCCCAGTCCAACCCGGCGATTATGCCTATTGGGGCCTCCAAGATGCCGCCAACACATATGGCGATGCTGTCGAGGTCGGCTTCTCGCTTAGCCACGAACTTACCTCGATACTCCAAACGTCATGCAACCAAGTATTCCAGACAGATTCCGTTGACATTTACCTTGCCGCCCTCATGCTGTCTTTCGCCCAGACCTTCCACGACCGATCTGTGCCAGCCATTTGGAACCAAGAGCACGGGAGAGACCCCCTAAACCCTGATGTCGATATCTCCGAGACAGTGGGGTGGGTCAGTTCCCTTTGCCCCATTGGCCAAAAGGTCGAGAGCGGGGACGACTTCATCACGGTTCTTCGCCACCTGAAAGATACAAGAAGAAATATTCCAGGACGAGGGGTACAGTACTTTGGGTCGCGCTTCTACCACTACAACAAGGCCGATATCGTCGCTAACGACTGGCCATTTGAGATCATATTTCGTTACGCCGGTTCTATGCAGCATCTGGAAAGGGATGATGGCGTCCTAGAGCAACTTCCGATTCCCGGCCGGTCACTGGGCTCAAGAACCTCCGATATTGGAGCCGACGTGGGCCGCATTGCAATTTTTGAGGTTGACGCTGTGGTCGATCAAGGGATGGCGAGGGTGAAATTTCTCTACAGCAAACATTCCACAGACCAGACTCGGATATCACAGTGGATACACAACTACGAGCATCTGTTGCTGGAGGCTATTGGACGACTCAGGTACCACCCGCAGGAACTGACCTTGACCGACGTGCCGCATCTAGATGTTACATATGAGGGCTTGCAAACGTTTAACAAGGAACGGCTCTTGACACTCAACCTTCCCAGCGTCCGCGATGTCGAGACCATTTACCCAGTCACCGCTGTCCAGCAGAGCATCCTGATCAGCCAGGCCTTGAGACCCGATACGTGCTATGTTCATGCAATTTACGAGTTTGCGTCCCCTAATGGTGACCCCATCGATATTTCGAGGATATGCACAGCCTGGCAACAAGTCACCATGAGACATGCGGCACTGAGGACCGTGTTTACCGAGAGCGTCAGCGAAACAGGCCTCTGGGACAAGGTGATACTGCGCCGAGCGTCTCCTGAAATGTTATTCATCGACACAGCGCCCGCTGAAGATCCAGTGTACGAGCTCAGCAACCTCCCTAACCTCCGACCTTCAGATAGCAAACCTCTCCACAGGCTGACAGTCTGCAAGGCGCCCACAAGGACTTTGGTGAAGCTGGATATCAGCACTGCTCTTTGTGATGTGAGTTTGGGCACCCATTCAAGTGCCGGCCATGGCCTGATACTGACCCGGTCAACAGTCCATCAGCATTCACCTTCTGCTTCATGACTTGCGACGAGTGTACGCCACCGAGAGGGCCATCATGGAACCAGAGCAGTTTCAATATCCCGATTACCTTTTTTTCCTCAAAAATGTCCGGCAAGAAAGCAGTCTCAAATACTGGCGTGAGAAACTGACTGGGGTCACCCCCTGCATGTTTCCGCGGCTCACTGTTCTTCCTGAAGAGCAGAAGTTTGTTAACGCTGGTCTGGAGCTTGACATCACTTCGTACGAGTTGGCCAACTTCACTCGGACTCACAAGATTTCTGCCGCTGCAGTACTTCGTCTCGCTTGGGGACTGCTCCTACGGTGCTTTACAGGCTCCAATCAAGTTTGCTTTGGCTTCCAAACAGCTGGGCGTGACGAGGCAAATGTTGGAATGAGACACGCAGTGGGGTCCTTCGCGAACACAGTTGCCTGCACCTTCGAACTTTTAACATATGGCCCGGTGATTCACGCCCTTCAAAAGGTTGAGGAGGAGCTCCAGGCGACCCTGCTTCATCAGAATTTCACCATGGCTGAGTTGCAACATGCCATGGGCGCCAAGGGTGGTGAGCGTTTATATAACTCTTGTTTAACTTTCACAGAAGAACCGGCTGGGTTGAACAGCAAGTTTACGACAAGAACGAGCTTCGAGTTGAAACCGATAACACTGCAGCAGACATTCGACACAGATGTCGTCGTAAATACACGATTCACTGGCGGAAAGCTGTTTGTCGATATTGGTCAACGAATCATGTCACCAGAGCAGTCGATCAACGTTGCCAGCACCTTTGGCAAGGCCATCCGGGCTATTTTGGCAACACCCAACAGCTCAATCGGCCTCGTTGACCTCTTCACCGACAGAGACCTCGCCCAAATCCTGGCTTGGGATGCCGAATCTCCCCAGTTAACCGAGACACTCACTGACACGGTTGTGCATGAGTTGATCTCGAGGCAGGCGGAGATGCAGCCCTCATCGCAGGCCATATGTTCCTGGGATGGCTCATACACATATCTGCAACTGGAGGAAGAGGCGACCAAGCTCGCTCATCACTTGGTGGATGCAGGGGTTGGGCCTCATTCCGTGGTTCCTGTGGTGATGGACAAATGCAAGCTTGCTCCTGTCGCTATGCTGGCCGTCCTCAAGTGAGTTTCTTGCATCCTGATCCACTGACTTTCATCTTGCTAACGCTCTTAGGGCCGGTGCTGCATTCGTTCCCGTGGATTCGCTCGAGCTTGGTATCATCCAGCCGATTTTTGAACGGCTCACCAACTCGAGGGTTGCTGTTTCGTCTGAACTTGCGGCCCCTGTTCTCAGCAACCTTTTTGATCAAGTAGTTGTCGTTACCTCTGAGCTCATGGGGGCAATTCCAGATAACCTAGGATCGCTGACCTCGATGGCCGCCCCGACAGACGCTGCCTGTGTCCTTTTCGTTCCTACATCAACCAGCGAGGCCCGGGGGGTCACCTTCAGCCACTCTGCCCTGGCTACCGCTTTGGTTGGCCAAGGCCCTGCTGCTCGAATCACACCACTCAGTCGCGTCATGCAGCTATCGTCCTTCAATGTCGACATTTGTATTACCGAGATTTTCACAACGCTGGTCTATGGCGCTTGTGTTTGCATACCATCGGCTGCTGAGAAGCTACAGGATTTTGGTGCGGCCGTCAACCGCATGCAGGTCAACTGGAGTTACATGACGCCTCTGCTGTCGAGGAAACTGGATCCGACCCTTCTGCCTTCTCTCAAAGTTGTTTGTTTCCGGACACGAAGCCTCGACGATGACACGTACAACATTTGGCATGGGAAGGTCAACGTCGTGCTGGCCTATGGGCCACAGGACTGTTGTCCTCTCGGGATTGCCTTCCTCGAAGCCATGGGAACACATCATCTACGCAGCATCGGGCGACCTTTCAGCGGAAACCTCCTCATTGTTAACCCAGAAGACCACAAGAAGCGTGTTCCGGTTGGTGCTGTTGGAGAGCTTGTTGTGGAGGGACCAACGCTGGGCTTCTCCTACCCAAACAGGGAATCCACTGTGAGCCCGATGTCGCCCCTCGGAACTACCGGAGGCAAGGCCCGCTACTTCAAGACTGGTCACCGCGCCAGATACACCGAGGGTGGTCTTATGGAGTTTATCTCTAGTCAGAGGGAGGATATTGACCTTGACGGCAAAACGATCAACGTTACAGAGATCGAGCAGTATCTTCGACGTTGCCTGGGTCGCGGCATGGACGTTATCGTGGATATTGTGGCATTCCGAGGACCGAAATCCGACACCATTTTAGCTGCATTTGTGGAGTTTGGTGATCGCATTGAGGTGGATGAAAGCCTTAGCTCGCTGAGCCCTGCCACCCAGGAGCAGTTGACTACGGTGAAGCAGCTGGTTCAGGCTGGACTGGAGAACCGACCGCCCCCATGCATGCTGCCCTCGGTCTTCATACCCGTCAAGCATCTCCCGGTCACGCCGTCTCTCAAGGTCAACCGACGACGTCTACAGAAAATGATCACTGGGATGACCAAAGAGGAACTGTTCAGCATTTGCGCCTTCTCTACCGAAGCGAGACTGGCCATGCTGAAGCCACTGCCACCGACAGAAAGTGAGGAGAAAATGAGATTGTTGTGGGCAAGGGTTTTGGGCATGGAAGATTCCAAGATCACGGCTTTGGATACCTTCTTTGGACTTGGAGGCGATGTGATCATGGCTGGGCAACTAGTAGCCGCTTGCCGCCGCGAGGGCATTTCACTTTCGATCGCCAAAGTACTTCAAAATGCCACCTTGGCTGAACTCAGCAAGACCGTTGCGGAGACTGCAAGTCCTCAGAGCCTACCCGTTCCGCAAGCACCCACCTCTCCGCCACCACCGGTTCCCACAGCATCAAATTCGCCTGCGCCACCACCAACCCCCAGCCAAACCCCGGTTCCCAACCCTTCACCAACTGCCCAATCATCGAACGCTATCAAGGAAGTCTTCATTGAGAAGGTTATTGCGCCCAAGATTGGAGTGGACCCAAGCTCGATTGCCGATGCAGCCGAAGCCTCGTCTGTTCAGATCAGGTACATTGAGACGGGTATGCTGCGTGGACGATCCAACATCAATTACTTGACGTTCAACTTCATCGGCGCGGTGGACTCCAAGAAGTTGGAAACAGCCTGCAAAACCTTGATCAGCATTCATCCAATTCTACGCACTGTATTTGTCCCATATAATCGTCGAGTGTACCAGGCTGTTCTCAAGAATCCCGACATCGAGTTCCGTCGTCATTACTGCCCGACCTGGAGGCTTGCCACCATGTTGGAGAAGATTGTCAAAAAGGACCAGTCCTCTGGCACCAAGTTTGAAACACCAATGACAAAATTCATGTTTTTGGACGGGAGCAAGCAGTCGGTTCTAATTCTGAGGCTCACCAAGGCTCAATATGATGACTTGTCCGTGGCCTTGTTGGTCAAGGACCTCAAGCGACTTTACGATGGATCTCAACCGGCACCCAAAAGGCCAAGTTATTGCGATTTCCTGCGGACTGCCCAGCTCTCCATGGCCCAAGGCCCGGGTGCGGAGGAGTACTGGCGAGCGTTACTAGAGGGCGCTGTGATGACACAGGTTGTTGCCCATTCTCAGCCCTACCAGATGTCTACCCACGTCAAGACAATTCGAAACCCCATGCTGTCTCTGGGACCCCTTTCAAGTCTCGGTATCTCATTCGAGACAGTCCTCAAGGCAGCTTGGGGTATGACGCTTGCCAAGCTCTCGGCAACGTCCGATGTCGTTTTTGGAGAACTGATCGATGGGCGACATGTGCGGCTACCTGGGAATGTATCTGTTGCTGGTGTGATGGGCCCCACCGTCAATACGATCCCCATTCGTATTCAGTTTCCCGACGCCTCATTGACGCCCATGAGTTTGCTTCAATACGTCCAAGCCCAGCACGGTGCCGGCGTGCCATTTGAGAACCTCGGGACTCTTTTTCTGATCGAAAAGTGCACACCATGGCCATACTGGACACGTTTCAGCACGGTTGTTCGACATCAGTATGAGGATACCGCCATCCTGCCCAATGAGCCCAAGTCATTTCATCTTGGTGCAGCGTCATGCAAATTCACCATCAACGAGTCCAGAGCCCAGGACATTCCAGATCTCTTTGTGAGATCCGTGGTTCGACCCCCTGGCCGAGTTGAAATATCCATTTCGTACTGCTCTGAGCGGATCCCGGAAGCGTTTGCCGACCACGCTCTCCGCATGCTGGCAACCAACATCACCATGCTCACCAATGCCAACCTCACGCAAGAGCTGATACCACAGGGGTATCAGTACCGCAATATGATGAGGCGAATTCCCCTGACACCGAGCGAGTCAGCTTCTAGCCAGAGCTCGGAAGCCGACAGCTTGAATCTGATCAACTCCCTCAGCCAAGAACAGATCACGCTCATTAGGACGGCGGTTTCCAATACATGGTCGACGATTTTGAATCCTCTTGCGCTCGGAGTGCCGGAGGATCAGGTACACAATGCCTCATTTTACGATCTCTGGGGCAGTCTGATCCCGGCGTCGCAAATGATGCAGCAGTTGAACCGGGAGCTTCCCAAAGCCAACATCCCAGGCGCCGATGCCAATCTCAAGGTCACGATGGAAGAGATTATTGAGAACGCCACCATGCTCAAGCAGTTTGAAGTCATCGCGTCCAAGGTGAAGCCGCTAGGAAATAAAGATGCAGCAAGGAAGGAGAAGTCAAGGGAGACCACCCGGGTGGGCACCGATACCCCCAAACTCTCGGGTTTGCAACAGAAGCGAAAGCCAAGCATGAACAACTTGGCCGCCCCAGCGAGCTCGAGCTCCCTTGGATCACGCATCCGCCGTCTGGCGAGCACCGTGGGCCGTACTAACTCGCCGCCCATTGCCAGACCACAGACGGCAACCTCTCCCCCACCGGTTACGCCAACAACCCCAGTTGCCATCGGATTGGCATCTGCCATGGTGGCGGACATGTCACCGCTTGCGCCCAAGCTCGTCGGGAGTCTGTCTCCAAGCATGGCAAGCACACCTACCATGCGCAATGGCGCCAGCAGCGCGGCTGGTGTACCAAATTCTGCGCCCCAGCTGCCAAGCCTGCCGCTATTTGAATCCATCGCCGAAGAATCAGAAGCTGCCAGCGACAACACGCTCAAGCCAGCCGCATGGAGGAAAGCGAGTCCACTGCTCCCAGGCAGTTCAGCCGACAGCATGACGACGGGGAGTTCAGCCAGCAGCCACCACAGCGGTGAAGGGCTGGGGCTGATGGCTAGGATTGACGAGCACGACACGGAGGAGGACACCATTGTTGCCACAAATAACCAAATCCGCACTGGAGCCAATACACCTATGATCACAGAGGAGATTATTGCTGGTGAAGCCGAGGATGTGGCCAGCCCGCTTGCAGCGCCGCCTACTACGACGCCCAAGACGGGGAGCACCAGGTATTTTTCTACGACATCAAGTGGGCAGGCTGAATCAACAGCGGGCGTGAGGGAAGCAAAAGAAAGGAGTAAATTGTGGGGGAAGACGGGGATGTCACCTGTTGTTGGGTAGAGAAAAGTCATGCCGTGTTTCTTTTGTTGGTGCGGGTGAAAGGGATTTGGGATGGCCGGTGCATTGGATGGAATTGGGATACCCTGGGTGCCTTGATCATGGACTGTTCTTCTATGTGTTGTTGTTGTTGTTTGAGTCACTGCCTCTATTGTCAATGTTTGTGTTGGTTTATACATTGCATATCTTACACCGATTTTGTCTGTTTAATATTTTTATTATCATAGTCCTAGTCCTCAGCGAACTGGACAATGTTTTGATATTTCGAGCATTTGGACAAAGCCGCCGTGTATGGAACCCCGGTTACGACCGAGGGACACATCATGGCAATGTTTTCCAGGCCGGTGATGTGATATTTGTTGCTCTCGGTGTTTTCTGGGGGGCTCTAGCAAGGTCTTATGTAGCACTGCATGACCTTCCGCAATAGGGTTCAAAGAGGAAGGCAGACGGGGGGGATGGACGGAGCGATTCGGTGCGGTCTGTCGGTGTGGGGGTGATGCAGCCAACTGTCCGGATTCTTGCTCTCTCCTTGGTGTTGGTGTGTTCTTTTAGGAGAGAAGAGGGGGTGGCGCTTTCTGCTTTGGGGGCTGGTCGGAGTCAGCTAATTAGTATCGGATATGCACTTCAATTATGAAAGACAGGTTTTCCTGGAGGAGGAACTCGAGTTCGGGTTCGGGAGAATGTGTGGGTAAAACTTTTCTCTTTTACATGAAGGATTTCGGTTCGAAGTGGAAATCGGTGGATGAACGCAACGTGGTGGTTTACCTTACCTTACCTTGCTGTCGCTGCATAGTGGCGCCATTCCTACTGCAGATAGTTCTCCGGGGGCCACCAATCGGGTTCGGAGCCCTGGGGGATGCTGCAGAGGGATGCGACTGTGACTTCTTCAGCGGTTTGTCAGTGCACCACCAGAGAAAGAAATCCGCAGCTCGCCGGGTGTAAAGGATTTCGGGGTTTGGCGGGGACTGGGCTAGCTGAGCTGCGTGGATAGAAGACGAGTAACGATTGTCAAGCCATTGATGTTTTCCTCTCTCGTTTTTCTCATTGAAGATTCGCGATTCATAAGCATTCCCAATTGAATGGATCGTCAGCCGGGAACGAACAAAGAAGATCATGGGGTAGCACGGCACGACACAACACCCTTTCCATTCCCAGCAGCTTGGGCCGCGCTAACCCCCTTCCAGAACCTGCCCTCGCCCATGCGTCTTTTTCCTCTCTCTCTCTGCAGGACAGCAATGAAATAGTTTGCTGTCAAACCCTGGACACCGGGTGGGCGGTGTGGTGCTGTTGGTTCAACCGTCCAAGAAAACCCACGACGGACGGAACCCTCCCGGGCCAATTTTCCCCAGCTGTGGTACTTCTTGTTCCCCGTCCCCCCCGCGTTCTTGACTTTTGTCCCAATTCCTTTTCGCCCCAACTTCTCCCACGAACAGCACACTTGTTGGGTGCTCCACATTGCGCGCCCGCGTGTTCTTTGTGTCTCAACGTCTAGACCACAGGGCCAAGACAAACGGCTTCACTTGTCACGGACTTTTTGCTTTTGAGCTGAGTGAAAGTGGGGGATTGATTGATCGACAGAAACCATTTTGGCTCCCGCGACCGATTTTCCACGATGGCCTCCACCGACGACGCTCCACCTGTCACCACCACCGCAAAATCGGCGCCATCACCACCAGCTGCTTCCCCATCCCCGGCGCCGGAGGGGAAATTGTCGGGGAAGAGCTCACCCAAATCTGGGGCGGGTTCGCCGAGGAATTTGGATGATGCGCTTGATCCGCTGAATGGGGAGCACTGGACTCAGCACGTATCTTTCCCCCTTATAAACACCCTACTTGTTTCAAAGCGCGCGGGACTAATGAGGTTTTTGGGGGGGGGAGGAATAGCCCGTTGAAGACGACAGCGACTCGGTCCTTGACAGCATTCTGAGTTCCACCGCGAGCCTGTCCTCGAGTATATTTGAATACCGCAACATCAACGGCCGGACGTTCCACAGCGACAAGACCAACGCCGAGTACTGGGGCCCGAACGATGACAAGCAGCTGCAGAGCCAGGATATCATTCACCACTGCCTGACGCTTGTGCTGGAGGGGAGGTTGTATCTGGCGCCGATTGACGCGGGGAAGATTAGCAAGGTTTTGGACGTGGGCACTGGAGGGGGCTTGTGGGCCATGTTTGTTTTTCTCTTCCCCCTTTTTCTTTCTCCGGTGCTGATGATGGCAGTGACTTTGCGGACCTGCACCCCAACCTGGAGGTGACGGGGACGGACATCTCCCCTGTGCAACCCTCGTGGGTGCCCCCCAATGTGAGATTCGAGATCGAGGACGCGACGCTGCCGTGGACGTTCAGGGAAAATTCCTTTGACTTTGTGCACATGAGGTATTTGTTCGGCTCGATTCCGGACTGGGATGCGATTTTTGAGCAGGCTTATGCGGCGACGAAGCCGGGGGGGTGGATTGAGAGTTTTGAGGCGGATGCAAATCTGTACTCGGAAGATGGGACGGTGACGGAGGACTCGCCGATGGGGACGTGGACCAAAGTTTTCAAGGAGGCCAAGAAGAAGTTTGGGAGGACGTTTTTCCCTATTGAGGAGGACGTGCAGAGGAGAGGCATTGAGAAGGCTGGGTTTGTTAACATAACTGTGAAGGATATCAAGGTGAGTTCTGTTTAGGAGGTGTACGGCGGATGTAGGCTGACCTTGATGGCAACAGGTGCCGATGACGGGATTCCCGAAGGACCCGAAGCTGAAGGAGATTGGGCAGTATAGTCATTTGGCTATTGAGCAGGACTTGGAAGGTTCGTTTGCTACCCACCATGCCTGATGAAACGAAAACCAGAAACTAACAAGATAACAGGCATGGTGCTCTACATTTTTGGAGAAGTCATGGGCTGGTCCGTGGTGGAGATCCACGCTTTCCTGGCTCACTTCCGTAAGCAGATGAGAAACAAGAACTGCCATCCCTTGTTTCCGATCAGGATTGTGTACGCCCAGAAGCCAGAGAAGAAGAAGGACTGAGCAGAGATCAAGAGTTTGCGATGGATGATGGATAAGTGAGAAAAAGTGGTGGTGGTGGTGGATACGATGACATATATCTTACTTTCATTTCTTGTTCATAGCGTAAATTGGAAATAAGTCTGACATGTAAAACCTCTTTGATACTTCAGGAACTATCTTGTCACCTAAAGGGCTGTGGAACTTTGGTGCAATGCAATGTGTCTCCATGGCAACACAGGTGTGGGATCCACAAAAGGGGCTATTGCTTTCTCCACACTTTGGCAACATCCAACCCAGCCTTGATGAATGAGCAACCCAATCTTGAAACACACGTCTCCAATATGACGATGATAAGCGCGAGGGGTATGACAGTGGTAGCTGCAGAAATTGAGGGTTGGGTGGATGGCAGCCGAGAAGAACCATTTTAAGTTACCTAATGTGATGTGTTCGGAGGACAGGGGGATTGTTTTGCTGGACTTCTGTAAACTCCGGTAGAAAGGAGATTTGTGGATTCCAAATTTGTCGCAAGGGGGAAGGTGCTAAAAAATATTCGACCAGCATGGGACTCGAACCCACAACCTCGGCTTTGCAATCCCTTAGTAGGAGAGCCACACGCTACCATTGCGCCAACTGGCCGCTTATCAGTGGGAATCCAACAAGGGCGAGTGTCTATAAAACTGCTTCTCAGTCAGTCGTGTAATCGCATCTCCATAGATCTCACCGGCCCATGGCCTCGATTTATCTTAAGATCATCACAATATAGCTCACCGCTCATCTTATAAAATACACCAGAACCGCCACATCGTATCAGCCGCCTTTCACCCAATAGGGCCCCGAGAAGATAGGTTTTGTTTGACAGATGAAACTATCGAGAACTCACAGTCCCATGTTAGAAGAAATGCTCGGACAATAGACAGCAAAAGCTAAGACTCTAGATACCAAAAGCTCAGCAGTCCACCACATTGTCACCCACCCCGACATCACTGAAAGGCAAACATAATGTGCCAGTCGATCTTCAAGTCCAAGTTGTCCAGGCACGCCGCCGGCAGCACAGGCAAGCAGCGGCGTCATCTTCCAATGTGGAGCGATTGGCCCGCGGACCGGGTCAAACAGTATTCCGAGTTTCCGGCAACCAGAGGTAAAAGTACAACGAGCAATCCAAGAAGCGCATGACTATGGCCCGGCAGATTGGTACTTGTGAGTCCTGCCGAAAGGAGAAGAGCCGTTGTGACATATCGGAAGAGTTATATTATGGTTAGGACGATACCTGCTTTGTTGCCACTAAGGTAAGACCCAAAGCGCAAGGCGATTTATTCACGATGTCAATACCTACAGCTAACCCGGATTTAGGACCAATTATTGGTGCTGCGCTTTAGTTCTGGCTGGCCGCACGAATGATTGAGAGATTATGGCTTAGATACGATACAGACAAGCCAGATATTATCCCTAGTATAACCCTAATGAAAGAAAATATCGGTCCCTGCCGCCGTGACCTCCTATGTAGATAAAATCCCTACTACCCCGGCGATGGATACTTACTTTAACGATATTGTTATTAGACAGAGATATCCTGCCTCCCTTGAGCAGGGCAATTTTTAAGCGTTCCAAAGCCCTGTCTTTACCAAAGAAAAGGGAAATTAGTTTGGTATATATCTTGTGTCTTTTTCACTGTTTTGCATATTATGGAGCAAGTCCTTCGACGCATCATCATGGATTTCTCTCGCAGATTCGGTATCAATCTAAGTGCCATCTCTCCAATTTTGACAGATTCCAGGTTGCCGATGTCCATCTGCAGCCCGGGCCAAGATCAAACCACGAGAGCCCCGTCAGTTATGCTCACTTTTAAGCATGCTGGACCATTCTCTTGTACTTTCAATCTGCGGGAGGTGCAGGTCCACTATCAGTGGACCATCTTGAAGGGGGTTTGTTCTATGGACAATAGTTGAGATAAATGGCATAGCCAGTTTGTCTAAGGATACCGGACCTCGTTGGTTTTGTAAGTAGGTATGGAACTTGCGTGCGCAAGAAATTTAGGGATCCATAATCCTGCTTTGTGTAGAGGGTTACCTACACTTTGACAATCAACTGGTTTTCGGGACAAGATACAAGAAGTCACAAGTAATCAAAATAGAAGAACAATATAATGTTAGTAATAGTAGTATTAGTATAATTTGACAAAAGAAAAAAAATGATTGACTCACCGATCCATATTTTTTGATATTTTTGCTTCAGTGAAAACACAACCCCACGATCTACAACAATTGTACTTACCTATGTGCGACAGGCAAGCTCAGTTTTCCTCGCCCAGCAAATCATCCCAAAGATCAGAAAGAAAGCCCGAGGGGTCTGAAGCCTTGGAAGGTTTAATCTCCACCTGATTCTCTCTCTCCTGACCAGCAGTATTAGCAGTTGGAAGAAGAGGAGTTTGGGAAGTAATCGCATTCCTTCTCAAGTTCCGAGGGTGCCCATGGGTGGCACATTGGTTGCAGAGAGCCCTCTGCTGGGATATTCTCATGTAAGAAGCGCCAGCAGCGAACGTCCCTGGACATTGCGGGGGATCAGTGATGTTGTCATCGCCAGTGAAAGTGGGGCAATGCTCCCAGAATTGTCTGATAGGCTCCCACCGATTGCAGCGTTGAACGTCGCCGATCCGGCGGAGGTAGAAGCCAGTCGGCTCCGGGGAGGTAGGGAGGGTAGGCCGGGAGGTTGTAGAGCGGATGTAGTTGCTATGCGAGCAAATGGCTCCGTCCCGAAGGGGGCAGCGGCAGTAGAAGTTGATGATGGTGTAGGTGCACATCTTGACTGGCTTTTTGGGTTAGTTTTGGATGGGGGTATTTCCTAGGGATAGTACTTAACTTCTTTTGGGGTGTTGATTTGATGTGTATGTAATGAGTGATCAGTAATAAGGGATGAGAGATGAGAGAGGAGAAGCTGGGTTTGATTTTCGAAGCATGTTGTCGCTGTTAAATAGACCTAATTTAGGCTACAGTCTTCGTGGGATAAATGAATTGTGCAGCGTAGTATATCTCTGTGTTATGAATCATCTTACTGAAGACTGATTTAAAGCAATTATTCCAACTTTGGTCGGTTGTTGTCGACTCGAACCATGAAATATGCAAATCTCATGAACAAAGACAATGCCTTTGTCACAGCCCACTTGTTCCGTCGCCTTCTCACTTCGGAGAGCTCCCTTCACCATGAACGAGCGATGGCGGGGTTCTGGAGCACTCCACAACAGACAACCCCTGAAGACAGCCCTAACTGAATGTAAACAGAGATCAACTCAACCGCCCCGCCCTTAGAGTGTGGACTTTCTGCTCAAAGAAGCACCGCTCCATATACTTGGATCTGTTGCTAGAACCATGATGTCGTTGCTCGCACATCATTCCAGCGCGGCATTTTGTGATGGCTGGTGTCAGACAATGTATCACCACATCCCTCCCGCAAGCGCTCTGACGCTTTACCCTCGCGGAACTGTAGATGCATCCCGGTCTCAGATCATCGACCATTCATCGTTTCCGTTTGCCATACACCGGGCCGAAGCTACAGCCCGGAACGTTTGTAGAAGCTGCGCAAGAGTCGTTGTCTCGGGAAGAGCCGGTCGAACATTTTACGTAAACTTCCACAACGGGAGCTTCTGAACACCACCAGTCTTGGACATCGTGTCATCTGACTGTGGCACAGGTGCCAGGTGAGATGGTCTGTCGGTCCCTATTGTAACAAAACGACCGCCCATCAACCCCGACCTGACGGTCACCTCCAATCGCTTCGAAGAGAGGACGCACGACAGGTCTTCCTGACAATGCTGATGTCTTGCTGTTTCCTGCTTTTGACGTATGGATATCCAACTCGACGTCTGTGTGGTCAGACGGGATTGGGAGGATGGGAATGTACTTACCTCAGTCACTCGCTGGACACATTAATAGCATAGTTAGCTCACGCCTACTCCAAACGATCATTCTTAATTCTCCTCATCAACCGGCAAATGTGTCCTCTCATCCTCCACCACCTCATACTCATCCCTCCCAAAAGTCTCATTCAACCTCACTCTCCCCACCACCTTCCCACTCTCCAGCCTAACCCACGTATCCATCTCCCGCAATCTCAACCCCTCAATCGAAACCCACACCTGCCTCGATCCCCTAATCCAACTCCCATACCCCCCATAACCCGTATGCTGCCCAAAACACAAATAAACCCTCCTGCCCCCCTTTTCATAATCCGAACACCATGTATCCCCATGATCGTGCCCCACAAACAACCCCAACAACCCCTCCTCCATCACCGCCTCCATAAACCCCCCATCCTGCCCCCCATACTCGCAACCCTCCATCCCATCTTCACACCACCCCTCCCCTTGTCGGTTAACCGGCTGATCCCCATTAATTCCAGGCTGCTTCTTCCCGTTTATCCCCCTTTTCTGAGCCTCCCAAAAAGCCCCAGTAGGGATATGCACAAACCCCAACCCCGGCAAACTCCTCCCCCCATTCTCTCTCTTCAGCCTCCCGCTCATCTCCCTAAACCACCTCACCACCTCCTTGCTAACCCAATTTTCCCTCCCCTTACTCCTATTCCCACCTCCCTCCTCCTGGGAAACAAAACCACCTCTGCTATCAAAAAACCACAACACCATCTCCACCCTCGCATCCAGCCCTTGCACCTCCAAATAATAATTCGTCACCCCCACCCCCTCCTCTCTGCCCCTTACCATCCTCGCCGTTCTACTACCTTTGTACCTCTTCTCCCGCTCAAACAACGCCGTGGGCGACAGCCTGCAGTCCGAGTCGTGATTCCCGTACGTACTCCCCCACGTAATATCTCTACTTGCCAAAGTCTCGGCGATTTTGTCGATATACTGGGTGCCGTTGTCGAGATAAACATTCTCCCCCGTGATGATATCACCATTCAGCACCACAAAATCCGTCTCTGGTTCTCTGTCCAAAACAGAGTTTATCACGCCGAGGGAGGCGAGGTCTTGTTTGGGACCCCAGGGTTCCCAGGCGTCTTTTCAGCGATTTACATTGTTAGATTGGTACAAGGTAACCTCACAGAGCGGGTGATTCTAGTGTTGATGCAGCTGAGCTAAGTTGAGGGGGTGACTTACTCTCGCCAAAATGCAAATCTGAAAAGATGCTCAGTTGGAAGCTGCCGTCTTTTTTGAACTGAAGCGGCGGCAGGAGGGGACTGAGTTGCGGTCGATGGCGATGATTGATGAAGCCGCCAAGCTGTTCGCAAAATGGGATCGTTACACGAAGGAGCTGTGAATAAGGACCGAGTAGACATAACGTCGACACGACCAACAAAACTCGGCAATACGATGCCCGTCTGACCCTCGTAAACCTCGTGTAACCACCACCAGCAGCTTCCGTCCTTTCAGCGTCTCGCGGCATAATGCTACAGTTGTGTTGTTGAAAGCAGAGAGAGTGACGTTGAGGCGGATTACCCCACCATCAAAACCCCTCCCTGAACACAACACAACTACCAACCTTCGGACCTTCTCTCAAAAATATCACAACTCCAACATGTACATCCAAGCCCACTCTCTAGCAAAACTTTCGCCCCATCCCACTCAGCTGGCAAAAGAAAAAGAAGATACCCACAGAGGCATGACATCACAGCTACAAGCTGTGTAGAGCAAAAGAGAAGGAACAGGCGCAATTGCGCGATCCGGGATTCGAACCCGGGTCCCTCGCTAGACCAAGATATGATGGGAAGCGAGGATTCTAACCACTAAACTAACCGCGCCTTTTTCCTTTGTTGTTGAAAAGGCTGTCTGTTTCACAGCTTATGAGAGTGGAAGCGGGGTAAAGCCGAGCTGTGTGTTGGCAAGCACTCCACAATCAACCCCCCCCTCCTCCACTTTGACTTCCATTGCATTCCAGGAGACCAGACACTGGTCTCTGGATCAAACACACCTTGAGTGTAAGGAGTAGCCAGAAAGAAGTACAGCATATCGATCAATAGGATTATCCCAGCTACCTCGACCCAGCTAACCCATCATTTGATAACCTCCCACACAAGCAATGGTCCCACCAAGCCATGTTTTTCCCATCCACCAGGTCCCCCAGATATCAGAACACACCATAGCAGCCCCCTGTAAAACATGCGGTATAGGTAAATGAGCAACAGTAAAGTGTACAGAAAGTAAAAACACCTATAAAAACGGTACAGGGCGGGGAATGGGTATGCTTCATCGCCCAACGCCGTGAAAATGCAAATCATAACATCGAAAACCTGTTAAAAGAAAGACAGCCGTACAGGTCCATGCGTTGGGGAGATCGTTTGAGCTCTACTGAGGTCTGCTCGCTGCCTTTGCCTATTGCTCTCTGTTAGTGCCTGCCCTGCACACTTCTCGTCGAGGCCTCCGCAGCTGCACATACCTTCATAAGTTCAATCCTGGCCTTCAGCTGACTCGTCACCTCGGCAGCTCTTCTCCAGCTCTCCATGCCAGACGTCGCGGGAGCACCAGAAGCATTGATTGGTGGATCGCCCAACCTGCTTCCTGCACGGCTCCCAGCCCTGCTCCCCGCCCGGTCACCATATCCGCCATAGGCACCGCTGCCACTAGCACTATCGTTATTGCGAATGTCTCTGTCGTCACCGCCGGAAATGTCTCGCCTAAACCCTCTAGCTGGGCTGGCGCGGCCGCTGCTAGCGGTGCTGCCCGCGTACCGGGACTCTGGGGGAGCCATCTTTCGGGGGTGCGGCACACCGTCGCCGTTCTCCTTCTCCTCGCTAAGGGTGCTGGCGAAGCTTTGACGGGCTCTACCCGCACTAGCAGGAAGAGCGTTGTCACGGTAGATCCCGCCATCATCGTGCGTTGGGCTCAGAGCCCGGAATCCAAGACTGGGGGATACAGGGCTGTCTGCGCCCCCACCGTTGTTGAGGGCGGCTTCGGCCTTACTGAGCGCCCTCTTCAAACGGTCCAGCTCGCGTCGTAGCCGCTCATTTGTCTGTTCGGCAGCCTCGGCATCACTGCGAGCTCTCACCAGCTGTGTCTCCTTGGCCTTGATGGAAAGTACATCTCTCGTGTGATCCTCGATCAACTGAGCATTTTGGTTCTTGAGCTCCTGAATTTCTGATGTCAGCTTGGACCGGTCGTGACGAGCGTCATCTAGCTGTTTGAGCAAGCGTTCATTGGCCATGCGCAATTCCTCCAGCTCGGCACGTTCCATGTGTGAGAAGGTAGAGGTCGGAGATGGGGATGCAGCGGGCGCGGGGGCTGATGGCGCAGCTGGTTTGGCGAGTGAGCGGCCAGCGAGACCACCGCGTCCCAAACCAATGCGCGGCTTTGGTGGGGGAGAAGCGGGAATGGGCTCCTCCTCTTCGTATTCCGGCTCAAATGCAGGTGATGGCACGCGAGGGGCTGCCGGTCTACGCGGTGAAGCAGCGCCGGCGGCAGGACCACCGAGAGTGCGCTTCTGTGGTGCCTTGAGACCCCCGAGCCCTGGCTTCCCGAGCTTGCTCCCCGCGGGACCGGGACGCGCAGCAGCTGGCGGCGCAGGTGGAGGTGAAGGCTCTGGCGGCGGTGCGGCGGCTGCCGGGGGTGCCTTTTTGAGACCAGGAGGGGCCTTCTTTGCGCCCAACGTCTTCTTGGGTGGTGGCCCCCGCGCAGCGGGAGCTGGCGGCGGCGGCTTCGGCTTATCCTTGGCCTTGACTTCGGCCGTCTCAAAGAACTCCTTGATCTTGGTCTTTCGGATATCATCAAGACCTTCGAGATGGGGATTCATGGCTCTTTCGCCAATGATCTTCATGATGGTTCCCAGAATCTCGGCACCGCCAGACCGAAGAACCTCGCTACCCTCGGAAAGCAGCTTCTTGGCGCATTCAACGATGCTGGCAATTTCCTGCTTGCTCGGCACCTCCCTGGTTGTTCGAAGACACCTGACAAGAAACTTCATGGTTCCCTCCTTGACCTGGGGGTTCTTGTGAACGAGGAATGTGGTGATATCTTCCAAGCACTCGGTCAAGTTGGTAGAAAGAAACACAGCGTCCAGCGCAGCACCAAGCGCATCAGCAACCGTAACCTTCTTTTCCTTCAATCTCTCCATGATAGGCTGCATGACGTTGGAACGATACTTGGCGAAGCCCTTGCGCAGACCCTTGGCGAGCATTTCGATACATTGCGCTGCCTGAGTGACGACCGCAATGTTGGCGTCCTTCATGCATTTGGCCAAGCAGCGGGTGATCTCACCAAAATCACCATCCTTGATCCTTGGCACATTGACAATAGCATACAAGGCCTCGCAAGCTTCCTTTCTCTCCTTCCACTTGGACGAGGCCAGGTTGTCGTAGAAATCCTTGGGCACTTTGCTGATGACGTCTTGTGGCTCGGCCAGGTCAAAAGCGTCAACCTCACCAGCCTCTTCCTCCTCTTCTCCCTCCTCTCCATACTCGTCACCACCTCCTGCCGCAGGTGCCCGTTCCTTGGCCGCTTGCTGTGATCGCAACAATCGCTCCTGCTTCGCTGGACCTTCGGCCTTGATCTTCTCAAACTGCGCTTCGAGATCTGTCTGCTGTGTTGGTTTGAGGTCGCCCCAGAACATTGGCTTCATAGCCTCGCGCAGCCACCGGTAGAACTCGACCGCCAACCCCGTCGCCTCTGCTCTCACATTCTTGTCGGCGTGGCCAAACACCTTGGGTAGAATCTTGAGAACGGGTTTGGGATCCGCTGTTTTGCAGCCATAGTTGTGAAAGATCTGGGTCAAAGCATGAAGCGCCGCAGCAACAACCTTGGGTTGCTTGTTGGAAAGCACCGGCAGAATCTCTTCGATCACCGGGCCGGGAACATCAATCTCGATGAAGAGGAGCAACGCTTCGACTGCTGACGCCTTCGTCGCCGCTCTCGTGGAGGACAGGCCCTTCTCGCAAATTGGTGTGACAGCATGTTGTCTGGCTCGTATACCGCCTTCGCGGCCGCCAAATTTCAGAAATGCGCAGAGGGCAGCCAAGCCATCTTGTTGAGCAGCAACGTTGGAGTCTGCGACTGCTGTCTTCCACAAGCTCGGATCTTGGATGAATGGTCGGAATGCTGGGTCGTACTCGTCGGGGGTCTTTTCGAATGCCTGGGCAGCCTCCTCGTATGCCTGTTTTCGTACTTTCCAGACCTATTCGCCAACTGATGTTTTAGTTTGCCTGTCTAGTAGGTAGTCAGCGAATAAGGAGACGCGCGCACCTTGTGGACCCAGCGATCTGTAAGGGGCAAAGAGCTAAAGTCTTCTTCTCCGTCAGCCATGGCGGGCTGTTCTTCTTCAATGGATGGTGATGTGGTGGTAGAGTCGGAATCAAGCAGACAGGATTTCAGCAAGTGCTTCCGGGGATTGTGGGCAAGCTGGTCGGTGTGGTTCGTAAGTCTGTCGGTCGAGAGGCAAGTCTTGCGTTTTCCTGAGCCTAGAGTTGAAGTTCGCTTGATTAGCTTCTGCAGCCAAGGCGGTTTCCAACGGCCCGTCATAGCAGCCAGTGCAGTGCGCCGTCTAAGGAACAGAAGCGCATCTGGGAGATTGGCCTTGGTGAGGCTGGAGGAGGGAATGCGAAGGAAGCAACATACGTGCGAGGGGTGAAGCAACAAAGCAAAAGCCAGCAGCTGTTTTCTTTGCGACTTGTTGGGTTTGGTGTCGAGACCGAGCTGGCTGTTGCGCGTGATTGGCTTCCAGAAGGAGAGCGAGGGGAAGCTCTTGCTCGGCGGGGGGCGATTGTTGCGAGGATGTTCGCCGAAAAGGATCGTCTGCGCAGTGGTTGTTGACAATTGCAGTTGTTGTGACTTGCCGCCCAAGATTTCTCGCTCAAGGCTGGCTCGCGGTGAGAAAGCGTGTCTGGGGCGCCCTGACCCTGTGCTCTTGGCTCTGCGGGACAGGTGTGGGTGTGGGGCCATTCGCTGTCACTGACAGTTGCCCTATGGATGCAGATAAACACCACAATGAATAAGGAATGCTCTGATGGAGTTTGGGTACAAGTAGGAGTCTCTTGATCCCTTGATTATCCTATGTGCGCATATGCACCGCCTCTCCAGTTGTTGGTAATTTCCTCTTGTCTTTCTCTGATGGCGGGGGATGCTGACTGGACCCTTCTTTCCACTGACAGACTTTGCTCTGGCAATTGTTGACATAGGGAATTGCTGTAGAAACCAAACCACAGTGTGGCTGAGGTGATGTCACTGGCTGAGGCTTGACACGGCTGGCAGCCTCCTGTGGCAGCTGTCGTGGCCCGACCTCTCTATCTTGGCAGGCCCGGCAGCGAGCATGGGAATTGGATGGCCAGCGACAGCAAATGCCACCCACCACAGATTGCGAGCTTGCTTTCGAGTTTCAAGTGTTGTTCTGCCCCGCTGGATGCCCGCCAAAGAGGGACCATGAGATCCATTTCCCACGGCAACACCGCCTCCATCCAGAACTCCCATCTTCAGCCCTGAGTTGATATCCGTGTCTGGAAGCCCAACCACAAACCCTGGACACCTCGCCTTCCCCAGTACCCCAGGTCCACTTTTCACGACCCCTCCAACCATCCACCCAATCCATCCGCGCGTGCATCTGAGGATTGGGATTGAAACAGACATTCGACGAAACCTTCTCGAACAAAGCGCCACCCCTTTCCCGACGCTGTTGTTTGTCACCAACAACCTTCCGCCATCCTTCCATGCCCACCCGGAATCCACCTCAAAGAATACCTCACCTCTTGACACCGATTTCAACCCAACGGCCGCCGCCGAGACGAGAAGGTTCCCGACCGCTGATTTCAGGCCGATAAATTTCCCCGCCATTTCCTGTCTCCCGCTCTAGCAGAACGGCACGGCCCGGGGGCTCCAGATTGCCCTCCGAGTCTCCGCGATGAATACAAACATCCTGACCACCCGTCAGGCTGAGGAGCTGTAGGTTTCCTGTCGTGTGATCACGTCCACAGCGGGCGGGGTTGGGTCTTGACGAAGCCGAGGCAGGCAGGGACTGACAGCGATGCAGACACAAAGCCATCATCGCCTACCTTACTGCCAACAACCTTTCGAATACCGCGTCGGCTCTGCGAACAGAGCTCAACCTTGGAGAGGATGTGTTTGATCCAGCAACCGCAAAGAAGTATGAGGGGCTGCTAGAAAAGAAATGGACGAGTGTTGTGCGGTTACAAAAGAAGGTCAGTCGCGTGGTCGGTTTCTGTGTTTGTCGGCCTGTCCATCTGACATTCTTTCCCAGATCATGGATCTCGAGTCCCGGAATAGCACTTTGCAATCAGAGCTCGCAAACAGCACCCCCACGTCCCGACAAAATAAAGATCCAGTAGCCTGGTTGCCCAAATCTCCAGCCCGCCACACGCTGCAATCCCACCGAAATCCAATCACATGCGTCGCCTTCCACCCAGTATTCTCATCACTGGCTTCCGGCTCGGAGGACCAAACCATCAAGATTTGGGACTGGGAGCTGGGCGAGCTCGAAAGGACGATCAAAGGCCATACCAAAGCTGTGCTCGATGTCGATTTCGGCGGACCTAGGGGAAACACCTTGCTTGCCTCGTGCAGCTCAGACTTGACCATCAAGCTCTGGGACCCATCAGACGACTACAAGAATATCCGAACGCTCCCTGGTCACGACCACAGCGTCAGCGCAGTTCGATTCATCCCGTCAGGGGTAGCAGGTGGTACCGGCAACCTCCTTGTCAGCGCGAGTCGAGACAAGACGTTGAGGATATGGGATGTGAGCACAGGCTATTGCGTAAAGACTCTTCGAGGACACGCCGAATGGGTCCGTGATGTCTGCCCATCCATTGACGGGAGGTTCATCTTGTCGACAAGTGACGATTATACCGGCCGGTTGTGGGACGTCTCGATACCGAACCCGGAGCCGAAGACCACACTGATCGGACACGAGCACGTTGTGTTATGTTGCGCCATTGCTCCTGCGGCTGCTTATCCACATCTTGCCGCCATGGCAGGGATCAAGAAGCCACCAGCAACGAGTGCCGTAGAGTTCATGGCGACCGGCTCAAGAGACAAAACGATTCGGCTGTGGGATGCGAGAGGGACGTGTATCAAGATATTGGTGGGCCACGACAACTGGGTGCGGGGCCTTGTCTTCCACCCTGGTGGACAGTACTTGTTGTCGGTGGCTGATGATTATACGTTGCGGTGCTGGGATCTGACCCAGGAGGGTAGATGTGTCAAGACGATAGGGGACGCACACGGGCATTTCGTGCAGTGTATCCGGTGGGCGCCTTCGATCGTCAAGGATGTCCCGGCAGTCAATGGTGAGGGCGCCAATGGTGAATCGAACGGGACACCAAGGAAAGCAGCGGGGGCTGCCGGTGCGGGTGGTGAGGCGCAGATTCGGTGTGTCATTGCGACAGGGAGTGTTGATTTGAACGTGAGGATTTTTGCCAACTGAACCTACAGGAGGGGTACTTAAACATCAGCCACATTGCACACAAACGCCAGCTCGGTATTTAATAAGAGAAAAGCCAAGGAAGAGGAGTTGGGGGAGCGATTTATAGCTTATCATGCAAATCATGCAAGCCGCCAGCTTCTGTCAGTGGCAGGAGGGGCAAGTCGAGGATCGAGGTCTGAGAGACAAAAGGGAATCCTGTCAGTCGCTACAAACGGTAATTGGCTGCATATAATCAACATGTCCGAAAAACTTCTTGGTCGGTACGGGAGATCTTCAAGATGAGACGGTGTGCCTGTAAGAGGAAAAAGTTGCAACAATCAATGTTCACTTTGCGGAGGTGTGTGGTACAACTTTTGATGACTGATGAGCCAAAGAATTGGGCGTGAGAGGGGGGGGATAATCTCGAACGTCGTGGGCCTTTTCTCGCTGGGAACAAGATGTTGTTGAACAGAAGTTAGATAGATACCCCCCAAAGTTGAACGATTTATGACTTGTGTATTGTCGAGCTATCTGGTATGTTTGTGGTGAGTAGGCACAACGCCTTGCAGAATCAAAATGGGGGCTTTACTTAGAAACCCCTCATGCCTCCCCTACGGGGGACGAACTGCTTTCCACCTCGGTCGAGAATCTCGATAACAGCCATCCAAGGCTGGTCATGGGGTGTTTGGACGACGTGAGTTTTGATTTGGACGCATTGCTGGTTGGCATAGTAGGGAGACCAGGTTGATACCAAGCCCGTGAGGCTAAGTGGAAACAATTGACTGCAGGTAGAAGTGTTAGATTTCTTTCCGCATGATCTGTGACGAAGGATTCAAGCTCTTACCGATTGTCCCTGCGAATGAAGGAGTCCTCAACTAGGGGGTGGCTTCCCCTGACAATTTGTTGAAACTTGACGTCAATCTCGTCTTTGCATCGAATATATTGCTTCTGGACCTTGCTCCAGGAGATGCAATCCGGAGTATGACGGCAGACCTCAGAGTTGGGTGCTGCAACTTGTGAAACTGGCGATAAATGGCGTTCGGCAAGCGGTGGCCGATAATGGTGTGAATCCTGTGCTTCCACTCCGAGCAAAGATAGACGTCCTCCCGGTGTTTCACATCGGTCTTGGCTTGATAACATTGAGTCATGTGCCATCGACCCAGGACCTCCACAAGTCAGTCATCGCGAGTGTCGTCGAGCTGATCGTGCCACTCCTTCAGGGCAGCTATGTCTCGGGTGTGATCTTGGGGTTCCTGTCTTCCAACTCGATCGTGATACCGCCGTCATTGTGGCTCTCAGAGTCGAAGGGTGGCTCTCTGAAATAATCAGTGGTTTGTTTCTGCGGTTGATCATACTTGTTTTCTTCGTTCAGCCATTTCTCATGAGCCCAAGCATTGCTGGCTCGCACGGCGGCCGTAAAGGCTTTGTGGTCCTGCATCCCGTCAGGTTTGTTGTGTAGAATTCAGGAGAGAATGTACACCAAAAGAAGAGTAACAGATGACAGTCGGTCGAAGGTTTTCAATTTTCCAGGTGGAATATTGGCAAGAGATTTGTGGCCAGCAAGACCTTAACTAGGTAGAATCCCCCTAGACCAACCTACATCGTTCCTTCCCTCTGGTACCTACTTGGCAAAAATCACTATATACTATCCCTCACCCCCGCCCAAGACACCTCAGCCTGAGGATCGGCCCCTTTTAGGACCGACCGACCCCCTGAAGCTCCTCATTAGGGAACTGGACCTATTGAACCAACCTCCGCTGCTCCCCATCATCTCTCTTCTCCTTCCCCTTAACCGGCACCCAAAGCCACAACACCTGCAAATGCCCCGGCGTGATCCCCATCTGATGGGCTCCCCAAAAGAACTGCCACACTGGCTGCACAGCCTTCGTCTTGCCCACCTCCTGAACCGAGAAACTGTCCCCGCTATCGTCATCATTTTCCGGAGCATCCGGGATGTCGTAGTAGCACCCCAGGTTCCCGTTGCAGAGGTATGGGTGTTTGAATCCTTGCTATTTCACGTACACCCAAAAATCAACATCGGTCTGCTAAAATTGAAAAAAGAGGTCACATGGTACTCACAATAGTATAATACCTCTCCCCATCAATCCCGGCCTTGGCCCCCTCGAGGCAGTGCCACGCGTACGTGTTCTTGCCGTAGTAGCTGTCCTTGTTGTTGGGCATGCTCTTGTCGTTGAACGTACAGACGCCCCTTGACGAGACGAGCATGTAGGGGTAGCTTTCCGTCCGCGTGAATGTGGCGCAGTTGGATTTGGACAGCAATCCCGACGCGGTCAGACAGCCGATGGTGTCTGTTGCCGGGTCGGCCGAGACGTAGGAGCTCGAGTTGAGGACGTGGATTTGGCCTTGGCCGACAAAGTCGTCTATTACGTTTGGGGATGCGAGTGCTGCTCCCAAGAGGAGGAAGATTGGTGATGAGGTTCTCATTGTGTTGTTGATTTGTGGTTGGCGTGAAAAAATGATTCTTGTGAAGAGGCTGTTGTTGGTGAGATGCGAAAAGTGATGACGAGGCTCAAGAAAGGCGGGGGATCACATGGCCCTTTTATTCAGATCTGATCTCGAAGGATTTCTCGGCTGCGGGAGCACGAGATCATAGATCATCTATGTTGGTGCCAAAGGGAGGTGTGATTCGGACTGACAAAAACCGGGGATAATTCCTCCATGACCGCTTCCCAGTTCCCATCAATATGGGGCCAAACACAACCTCATCGCATGTGTCAGACATCTATAAGCCTTTTTCGCTCTGCTATAGCTGTAGGGAATTTTCATCACCAAACACAGTCGCGTCCAGACTTTTCCCTTCAGCGCGACGTCAAAAGGGCCCTGAGCTAGACCCAAGAAACATTTAAAGTCGGTTCTGCCCAGTCGCCATGGTCGATCAGATATTACCTGCCAGACCTTGACAGATGCAAACTACTATGACAACCCCAGTCTTGGACATGACCATGGGCAAAAGCCGAAAGTGACCAAGTGACTAATGCATGACTGTGGTAGGTACAGGTCTACAGCAGCCGACCGTTGCGCCGCTTTTCCCCGGATCGTCGCAGTAAACGGTCCTGAAGACAGGCTGACAGCTCGAGTTGGCTGGGCCGAGCACACCTTCCCCAACGGGCCGCCCATACAAAACGAGAAGCACCCCAGACCCTCTTTCCGGTTGAAGTGAGCGGTTGAATGGCCGCGCTGGACGTCTTGATTAAATTAAATACACTCCAACTCTGCAGCTCGTTTATCTACAGCGAACGCGGGGTACGGTCATGTTTCCTCTTTAATGGCAGGGGTTCGATTCCTGAGCGCGGTACTTGGTTATTGCTCTCGGATTTGTCATGATTAGACGTCCAAGAAAATCTAAAGTGCTGACGTGTGTGTCCATGAAACCTCTTTTGCTCTGAAAAGCTTGTTTCCGCACCTGCTTGATTTGGGGGTTTCCTTTCAGGGGTACATTGACGGTGTAACTGACGGATTAAGGCCCTTTCCGGGAACTTGGATTCTGCTGTTGCTTTTTCTTACCAGCTTTTGACCTGCCAGATGCCCAGATGATCAGTTCCTTCTCCTTGCGGATACGTCCGAAAAGGCCTGATACGGGCCACTCGCTCCAGCGGTCCCTTGTTGGGCCGTTGCAGGGCCGATTGGGCTGCTTCGTCATTATCAAAAACCCCGGTCCCACCGCCAGCCAACACATCGTAATAGATTCCTTCTCTCAAGGCCCATGGTGGACCAGGAAGCTTGAGGTCTTTGTAGAGGGGAAATTCGAGGCAAACCAGCTTTGCAGGTTGAGGTCCGAGCAATTCTCCCATTCGACGGCCCCAGTCTCGACGCATCTCCGGGAGGAGAGCACATAAGAACTGACCGGTCAGCACAGCCCCGAGCGGACATGGCATGGCAAAAGCAGCAGACTTACAGTGTAATCATAGATAAGATCGAAACCCTCAAAGGTCTCCCCCTCGCGCACACACTTGCCCTCCCAGTCGCGCTTGAAAAAGTCACCAGCCATAAACGTTACCTCTCCCCGCTGATCCTTCGGGTACCTTTCTTGATTCCCCTCTCCATAGTTGTGTGCAAGGGGTGCATCTAGTTGCTTCGCGGCATAAGCCCTCGCAGTCTCGACACCGGTCGGTGAGACCTCAAGCCCATACACATCGAACCCATGCAGGGCCAGCATCACGACGTCATAGCCTTTTCCGCAGCCCTACAATGATTGTTAACATCTCATGGCGCCATTCTGTGAAAGCCGAGTAAACATACCGGCACCAACGCCTTTGGCCTCCTTCGCTCACGCGACGGCCATGGAGCAGACTCGATCAAGTCAATAAGGGCAGGCGATGGCTTCCCCCTGTCCCAGAGATCGTTCTGCTGCGAGTCCCACAACGCCGACCACCCACTGGTCTGGGCGTCACGGGTTGTGTGATTCGCCTGAAAATGCTTGATGAGCTTGGTGGGAACAAATGGTTCCCCGGAGTTTGGTGTGTTAGAAGTCATGGTTTCGATTTCTGGTTCGTGGTCAGGGCAAGCAACACAATCAAAGGCAAAGGCGCAGGACAAAAAGACAACCCCTCTCAAATTATTCAACAGGTTCATAGGAATAGTTTCCCAAAAGTGGAGCCTAGCAACCGTGTCATGCCAAGCTGGGTTACATAAGCCATCTCCTTCTCCCCCTTTTCTACCCCTGAGATAATTGTTAGAGTCAGTGCTAGAACAAAAAGTCAACATGGGAGGGTTGGTGCAAGATGATAGCAAGCATTATATCAGCCACGTAGATTGACGATCGCCGTACCTAGTCGATTATTACCGAGCCAGCAACCGAAACATGGGGAAGCTCACTGCCCCCGCATTGACAACCTCCACGCCTACTCCAAACGGAATATTGGAGACCAGCCCTTGAGGTGAAATCACTATACCAATTTAGCCTCGACCAAACTGCAGCCTCGCTCACCAGCAATTCTGTTTCGAAATCATGAAGGCCAAGCCAGACTTTGCTGCGTTCATGTCTCCACGCCCGTTGAGGCTATATATCGAAAGGCCTATTTACCTTACCACCCGGCTCAAATCCGACCATGCGGCTCTCACCCACGGCAATCTCACATCTTCGCATCCCAATGTTCATAAAACACCATCCTCTAACCCATCCCACCACCATGACCCTTTTAACCACCACCGATCAACTACCAACAAGCTCCCCCAGAGCATCATGGCCAAACTCACCCTCCTCACCCTCCTAGGTCTGCTGACCCCAACAGCCCTCTCCCTCCGCCCCTCCCCTGGCTGCGGCAAAACCCCCGCCCTCGTAACCTCCTCCTCCACCACCACCCCCCTCCGAATAACCTCCAACAACAAACAACGCGAATTCTTCGTCCGCCTCCCCCAAAACTACAACTCCTCGACCCCCCACCGCCTAATCTTCACCCTCCACGCCCTAGGCGGCACAGCCCAGCAAGTCATCGCCGGCCAAGGGGGCTACCTCCCCTACTACGGCCTTCCCCCCCTAGCCAACTCCTCCACCACCCCAACAGTCTTCGTAATCCCCAACGGCCTCAACAACGGCTGGCAAAACTCCAACGGCGAGGACGTCACCTTCCTCCGCTCCGTCCTCTCCACCGTCGAGTCAGACCTCTGCGTCGACCAGGACCTCCGCTTCTCCACCGGCTTCTCCTACGGCGCCGCAATGTCCTACTCGCTCGCCTGCTCGCTCGGGAAAGAGATCAGGGCCGTGGCCGCGCTGAGCGGGAACCCCCAGATCAGCGGGTGTGCCGCCGGCTCCGAGCCCGTCGCCTACTACGGCCAGCACGGGACGACGGACAACGTCTTGCCTCTGGCCCAGGCGAGGCAGATGAGGGATCGTTTCCTGAAAAATAACGGTTGCGCCGCCCAGGCTGAGCCGCCCGTCCCAGCGGCGGGAAGCCAGGGGAAGGTCAAGACGGTGTATACCGGTTGTTTGCCCGACAAGCCCGTCACGTTTGTCGTTTTTGACGGGGGCCATGTTCCCACCCCCAGGGAGACAGGCGAGAGCGAGACTTTTGCGCACAAGGAGACTTGGGAGTTCTTTAGTCAGTTTACCTGAGACCGTCAAGTGGGTAACAGCAGAGGGGTCATCAATGCATACGAAGTTTTTAGTTTCAAGTATTTTCATGTGCTCACTACTGCTCTGCTAGGAAAACGTACAAAGGCCTAAAATAAACCCATGAATCATCATCCTCAACAATCCGTCCCCACACCCTCCTGATACACACCCTTAAAACCTATCAACCCCAGTAACCCTGTTCACAGCCTCCTTCACATACCCACTAATATCGTTATCCCTCCCACAATGCTCACACTTGTGCATAACCTTCCCCTGCGGCACATTTACATTCCCAGTCCCAACACCACCAACACTCCCATTGCCAGTACCCGAACTCGCAGCCCAGGCTCCAGTAGCAGCAGCAAGAGCAGGGCTCACAAACTTATTCTGCCCAGTCATATACTGCTCAGACTGCACGGGCTGCATACCCCTCGTCTTCAAGTCGCTGTTGTTGTTGTTGATGATGTTGCTGTTTCGCGGAACTGAAGATCTGTAAGCATTGGGCATCACCTCAGGGCTCATTTCCATAGCATGATCAGAAGGGCGGGAGACAGACTCTCTATACGCCTCAGGCATCACCTCGGGGCTCATTCCCTGCTGCTCATGCGGCTTGGTCACCGACTCCCGGTAGGTATCTGGCATGACTTCTGGGCTCATGCCCTTGGCCGTGCTGGGGAAAGAAGTATACCGGAGAGTGGCCGATTCGCCGGCAGCGGGAGGAGGGTTAGTAGCCTTGCCGGTCTCGGGAGCAGCGTGCACCGGAGGCGAGACAACCGTGTGGTGAGACGACGGGTGCGCGTTGGTTGGGCTGGAGGATGAGGCCGGAAGAGGCAGGTCCTTCAGATGGCTATCGCGAGTGTCAATGTTGGAAGGCTGGCTTCGATGATGCTGGGTGAAGGGAACACCAGTCGGCCCAGTGGGTGAAGACACGTTACGGTCGGACGAGTGCTGGTCATGGGCGTGGACGGTGGGCTCCGTGGCGCGACGGGAGTTGTCCTTGGGCTTAATCTTGACGCCTGAGGGTGTTCCCGAGGGCAGCTTGTTGTATGGCCCAGAGTCGGTCCTGTTCTGCGAAGGACGGCTGGACCCAGAGGCGGCAAGATCGTGTGCTCTGCTACCCTCGGTGGGGCCAGCATCTCTCTTGATACCAGATTCAGTACCGGAGGGGAGATGTTTGTACTGGCCGGAATCCTGAGTTAGATTCCCCTGGCGAGAGGTCTCAGTCGTCGAGCCGCGAGCCTTGTGTGCGGCCACGCCAGCAGCACCAGCGGCAGCAACACCAGCGGCAGCGATGCCGGATGCATTGCCGGAAGAGAGATGGTTATAGTTGTCAGGCTCTTGATTTATCTGACCCTCGGTTGAGTGGCGAGCGGTGTTCGAGTTATCGGTGGACTGGTCACTCTTCACGCCAGATGTGGTGCCGGAAGCAAGATGGTTGTAAGCACCAGGCTCCTGCGTGACAACACCAGTCCGAGACCCATGAGACTCGGATTGACGAGCAGAGCCTAGAGCCACACCAGACGGAGTGCTAGACGAAAGATGGTTGTAGGCAGGCTCCTGAGTGGAGGATCCTGTGTAAGTATTGTTGGACTCGGATGGGTGGTTTGAGCTAAGCGGCTGACTAGAAGAGGCAAAGACATTGTAGTCACCAGGCGCGTTGGCCACTGGTCTGCTGGTATTGATGGACTCATGGACAGCTGACCCACGAGGGCTGATGTTGGTCGAGTTTGACTGGACGCCAGAGGGCAGAGTGTTGTAAACCACGTTGGTGTCTGGGTGCTGGTTGGTGGCTGTGTTTGCCGCGGTAGAGTCCCTTGATTGCCTCATAGCAAGTGGGGCACCGCTGGCGGCCGCGCCAACCACGGCAGCGGGAACCCAGCTATGAGAGCCCTTCGGATCATCGCGAGGAGGGGAGGGCGGCTCTCTAGGATGCTCAAAAGGAGTGGAGGGGTCATCATGCTTGTGGGTAGCAAGTCCGACAGGAACAGCTGTGCCGAGAACTGGGTGGGCAGGATCGTGCTTGTGAGCAAGTTCAACAGCATCGAGGCCGACGGCAGATCCAACCCCTGAGCTTCTGGGCTGCCTAACTTGAGCTGTGTTGCTGGCGGGGGCTTGCGAAGCGAGCGGCTGGTTGGGGTGAGAAGAGAATGAAGGCTTCTCCTGCTGGGTATTTTGGTCCTCGGTGACCTTGCCGTCCTTGTCCTTCTTGTGATGCAGCAGCCCAAACGCACCGGCACCTGCGGCGGCACCAGTAGCGGCACCAGCAGCGGCCTTGGTACTGTTGTGATTCGAGTTATCAGTGTCAGTAGGGCTATCGGAAGATGCCTGCGGTCCTTGGGCTCGCTCCTGCTTCCCTTTCTAAGGCGGTTGCGAGTCTTTGTGGTACCCGTCGTGCTTTCAACCAGAACAGGCTCTGGTTGCGCTCAGCCTCTGCGCGGGATGCTCGTGGGTCGAGGTATCTTCCTGAAGCCTCTCCTCGTCCTTGTGCCGGCTGAAGATGCCAAGAACCTTGTGCTTCTTCTCGCCTTGGACGGATCGGCTCCGGCTCCTGTGCTTGTCGACAGACGAGTTGCGTCTATCATCCCGCGGCTTACGCGAAAGGAGCCCGCCGGCAGCACGAGTGCCCTGATCCTCACTAGTGCTCCTCGAGTGCCTAGCCTGAGTCTCGGTGTGGGAATTCTGAGCATCCTTGTCGTTCCTATTCTTGTCCGCCATGCCGTAAGCCGCGGCACCGGCACCGAGGGCAGCGGTGCCTGCAAGAGCAGCGTTGCGGCTGTTCGATGTCGACGTAGCTTCATCGTCGCGCGCGTTCTTGGGAGATGACGAAAGCGGGAATGCTCGTTGGGTGGGGGACTGTCGGCTCACGTTGATCTCACGGTCGGTCGGGCCTGAGCCAGGCGCTGCAACCAAAGCATTGTCCCGCGAGACGCTGTGGGGGAGCGAAGGAGGTGGGACATTGGACCTGTCAGTTTCAGAGAATGTCTGCTTCTGCTGCCCTTCAGGAATCTCCGAAAGGGGGGCAGCAAGCACAGCACCGCCGAGGCCGCCAGCCGTGGCATTCCTGTCGCCGGTTGTGGCAGCCTGGTTGTGGCGCCTGCTCTCTGCATCCTGGCTGCCGTGGCCGGATACTGAGTTATATACTCCAGTACCCCTGGGAAAGTCAGCGGTGCCGACGATGTGGGATGTTTCGGAAGCTGCTGACCTTTGAGGGTGATGATGGTGCTGGTTATGGTCGTCCTGCGCGCTGCCATGACCTGTCACCGTGTTATAGATACCTCCGCTGGAAGCCTTTGGGAGGTCGCCCCAGTATGGTGGGTCGGAGCGTTGCTCGTGGCTTCGACGCGGGGTTATGTCGGTGCTGTCAATCGTGTTGTGGTCACGGGTGGCTGCTTCAGCCCCAGCGCCTACGGCAGCAGCACCAAGTGGCTTCTCATTGGCATTGTTCCTTCGGATCGGGAACTCTTCATCACTGTTCTCTTTGGCCAACTGTCTTGGTTGTAACGATCCATCATCTGCTGGCTGGGAGGTCTGGTAGGGTCCAACATCGTCTCGGACGTAGGTGCCCCCACCAACTGCTTCTGATGGTCCAACCCAGCGGTCATTGTTGCCCTTGGCTGGTTGGATGGCCTCGGACTCGGTAAAGTTGACACCGGAATCGGTATGAGCGTGGCCGCGGGAATCGGTCGCCTTGGGGAGCTTGTTGAGCTCACGGTGGTGGTGACCTTGGTCTTGCTCTTCCGGGTACTGCCGGGGCTGCTGCACAGGTTCGTCGGCTGGAGTGGGTGGGATCGAGGAGGGGAAGGCCCCGGGAATGTGCTGCGCCGCCATGTTCGTCAAGGGTCGAGAGGAGGTTGTCAATCAAATCTGCACGAGGTGGTCAACGTCGTCACAAGATGCAGTCCGTGAGCAAAGTCTGAGGGAAGAGTAAGGCATGTACCACAAGGTACAGATGGGGGAGAGAGACAAGTAGTAATTATGCAGTCTATTTGATGTGCGTAGGCGTCATTCTGGGCCGGGTTGGGGCCGGGCAGAGCTACGTCAACGGGGTCTCTTGATGTGGAATTTCCTCGATTCCCTTCAGGCTTCATTGAGGGACCGCCGATCTTGACATCATCGGCTTGTGGAATCGTGGGGATTGACCAATGGCGTGTTGTAGAAAAAGCGGGCTCCCGCTCTGCCGGTCACGCCTTGACGCCTGGCTTGGCACGCTGCTCCAACTGTGGAAGCGGGTGCGTCACTGGCGCTGTGAAACAAAAGATATTACCCTGATTATCAAACTTTGGAAATGCTCTCGTGCGTCAGAGCTGAGAAGAGCCATCATCGATTGGACGCCCGCTGCCGGCGTAACCGCGTGAGTGGTCTGTTTGGATGTATCGAGATGGTTGATTTTAACTCCGTGAGATGGGCTTGGCACCTGGAGATCAGGGGAACCCTAACCCTTTTCACTTTACATGTAGGCGTCGACATCGACAACAATCAACAAACGTAACTGATTAACACTCACATACTTTAGCATCAACAGTAACCCATCCCGACAATCCCTCGTCGTCCGAACTATCATAATTGCTCAGTGCGAACAAGAAACTCCCGTACCCACCCGCCTCCGACATGATGCTCGCCAGCAACCGATCACGGCTCTCTGTCATTACCGCTGACTCAATGCCGTCTCCACCTACACCACTTGAACCTCCGACACAAAAGCTAGAACTACACTCAGAAATTGACATTGTTTCCCTGTAAATTCTTTCTCTGGTTCTCGAGGCTCCAGGTTCCAGCCCAGCAACCTGGTGTGTGCTCCCTGTCCGCTTGCTGTCCTCCCGGCCCAGGACAATACGGATCTCCTTGACATTTTCCGGAGTATCAACATCCATAGGTGTATCCAGCTCCTTCGGCTCCGAGTTTCTGCTCTTCTCCGTCACCCCAGTCGTACTCGACAACCTCGATCTCCTCCTCCCTCTCCTCTCTCGTAGCTTCGATCGGCAAAATGCCACTTCCGTACTCGTACACGTCGTACACCCGCTGGTTTGGCTCTCTCCGCATTCCTCTCCCTGTTTCTCCTCGTCTTCTTGCTCGTGCCGGCGATGGTAGATACGCTTCGGGTCCATGTAGTCAGGCGAGAACATAACTCTTCTGTAGGACGATGGCGAGTTAGACTGGTCATTGTTACTAGTGGGAACGGAAGAAAAACGGTCTTCCTCTTCTGGTGCTGGGGGAGGTGGTCTTTCCCTAGAGTTTGTTGGCGGCGGCTGTGCCACCTGCCTCGTGGGCTGAGCTTGGGGTGTAGGTTGCGGAGGTGGTGCTACACCTGCTCCGATACCTACTCCGACTCCAACGGCGGTGCTGGAACCGGCGCTCACTGTCGGTGCACCGCCCGCTTCAAGGGAGGCTTGATACTCTTGAGGGGACTGGAGGCGCCGGATGAAGCCGTACTTTGCAATCTTTAGGCATGATCAGTATCCTCAGCTGAGGTACCATCACAATGTCCAACATGGTGTCTAGAAGAGAGAGAGAAGACATACCTGGTCCTCCGCTTCACTCTGCAAATCTCTTGTCTCGTACTTGGGCCAGACGATCTTGCTTGTGCAGCAAGAGACGCAAAACTCGGTCCTGTCAGGGCAGAGCGGTTTCCCAGAGTCGTTCCGTGCTCTGATCTCAGGCGGCTGTGATGTCGATCGGAACATTCCCATGAAGCCCCAACCTATCTCTCTCAAGCGGACTTCAACATCGAAATCAAAGTGAAGGTATCTTCTGAGTTCCCTAAGTCCATCCTCATTACTCCAGCCCTTCTTGTTAACTTTCAAGATACTATCAATCAAAGCCGCGTCGACTTCCCGATTGACGGTGACCGGACAGGTCATGTTCTCGTAAATCTCTGGTGTCCACAAGTGTAATTGGGCTTCTGTCTGTCCTGACCAGTGGGCTGCTCGGTTGTAGGGCCATGTCAGAGAACTGCGGTGTCGGCACTCGCGATGCCTTCGACAGGAACAGCCGCTGACGTGGGAAGATGAGACGCGAAATGAGGACTCGGATGGTTCTGGAACTGGGCAGGCAAACGGGAGGCCGAGCAGCGAGGTTATAGTTGGCCGGTAGGAGTCGCGACAGTCGGATCGAGGCTGGGGGTAAGTTTCGTAGGTGAGGGACTTGCGCCAGCTCCGAAGCTTGCGCTCGTAGGTGACCTTGCTGGCATGCTGAGCATGGGCCGTGAAAGCTGGGAGGGGGTGTCCGACACCTGTGGCGGTGACTCCGGCTGTCAAGTCGGTTGATACGCCGCTTTCATTGCGCATGGCGATGTCCGAAACAACATCATCGCCCTTGGGCAGAACGTCATGGCGCTCGCCGCTGCGGTAGAGATAGCGAACGTTGACCGAGTCGAAGATGCGGTTGTGCCGTTGGAGTCTAGTTGTGTCAGTAAATTTCGGTCAATCTGAATCTCAAAGCAGTGCCATACTCTCCGGTCGATCGATTGATGTTGAACTGCAGCTTGAAACTGACAATGATTCGATAGACAGGTCTTGCGCTGGGATCTCCACAATTGTAGGTGCCAGATCGCTCAATCCGCATCACGGGTTCCAGCACGCTGACAGAGGCATAGACGCCCTTTCCCCCTTGGATATTCTCTTCGAGAGTGACTGGATGAATATGTGAAAGGAGAATGGGCGGCTGCTGAGGTGGCTGGGCTGGTCGAGAAGCGGGAGGAGGGCCACTGGCTGGCGGTTGTTCTGGGTCAGGGCAGGCATACTGGCGCTCTGGAGACCTCTTGCACGACCTGCGTCGCCGTCTCGATCTCTCGTTGCGACGGTAGCGATAAGACTCGTAGTTCTCGGACATTCGAAATCAGATCACTGTTGGACGTGATGGCTGCATTCATGATGGAGAAATCAGAAGAGTATATGCGCGGTAAAGGCCGGTTAGGTAGGGGTGGATCATGGTTTTTATTCTCTATTTTACAGCGACTGGACGATATCTGGTGGCCAAGGAACATGTCGACTGAGGGTTGAGAAAATCACCAGGCGAGAGTAGCCAAACTTTATGACAGACAGCGTGTGTTGTTTAATTTTAGCTAGCATCAAAAGTCAAAATTACCTGACTGGAGGTCGGTTCGTTTCCCGTATAGCCGCGGGTAATTTGCAGCCAAGACGTTGAAGAACCGGGCCCCGATGCCTCGTGAGTCGTGAGTCGTGATGCACGCCATCAACGAACACCCAAGAGTCCAAGACGGGCGCCAATGCTTGAGCAACCTAATTTTGACGACTGACCGTTGAAAAATAGCAGGTGCAGGGCTGGTAGGGCTAATAGGGTCGGTGATAATGCAGCCCTGTGATTCTTGGCAAATTCGGCGTCGCCTGACCCTTATACCCATGAGAGCTGGGCGATGTTTGGGGGCTGGTGTTGACGACGAGGAATGTTTCGTGCCGCCAGCATGAACAGCTATTCAACATTTGGCCGACATCATCACACCCTGCAGTTTCGGAATACCGGAAATCAAAACAAAAAAAGATATCATATGAACGCATGATGGAAGTGAAAGGAAAAATTGAGACGAACTGCCATCCAGAGTGGCCGGCATATAGCTGTGTTGTGGCATTGGACTTTGACATTAGCCACCTTGAAGTTGACTCGACGTTGATTCAACGTTGGATCTCCAGACTTCCCCAGATGTTGATTACCGTATTCCCCATGTGTGATCAGATCTGGACTGGCCGGGTCCGGGGAAATCTTGGCCCATCCGTCAACCCCAGAGGGAAAAGAGCCGACCGTGCATTGCGCAACAACTCGCGCCGTCCATGGCCATCCAGGATGAGGCTCCAAATTCTGCATCTGATGCTGTCCCTGCCCTCTTCCAGGATTGGGCCTGCTTCTTTTTTTTTTTGCCTGAATTGGATGAATCCAAGAACGAGTCGAGCACCAGCGCTCGGCTATCTCCGCGAAAGCCGAGTCATGGTCGGGATACCAGCTCCACCACACACCCCCATGGTCATCCACAATATCACCGAATCGACACCGCTCTTGATCATCACCACAGCCGTCCAGCGACCTCAGCTGAGTTTTTCGCTGCATTTGACCTCAAAAATATTTGATCTCGTGATGTTCAATGGGCTGACAGAAAGGACCAGACGCAATCCAAATACAGGAACGCCATGCTGAACAGGGCACGGTGGAATTATCAATGGCAGAATCTTCAACGAAGCTTGAACCCTTCCAATGAGAATCAACCTGGGCTTTTTTTGCAGCGAATTCCCGAAGCAGGGTGGGCAGTGGGAACCCTGAGCTAGGCCAGAGCATGGAACAAAGTCGACATGTGATCCCGGCATTCTCAACGGTCTCTCCCCGACCGGATAAACACCACAACGGCTCGCTGGAACCACCGATATACGCATCCTATTACAGAGACACATTTGAAATCGAACATCTGAACGACAACAAATTGAGTTCAAGGCATGTAGTAGGTAGACCCCTTACATCGGCAGTGCTATGAAGGCCTGGAGGTTTGGATGCCGGGATGAAATTCGACATCCTCGCCACTCCCGATATCTGGATCCGTGTCAGGCTGGATAGGCCCGAGAATATGGCCGCTTCAAGAGGAAGAAACAAAACCCACCCACAAACGTCATCTCAATGTCTGATCCAGAGCGTTGGAGCTCTCTCGGGCCTTCCGAGTTCGTCCGAACTTTGGCTTTTCTCTCCGCAAAAACCATCCCCGCGGCAAGGTCCAACCCCAGATATGCACAGGGGCAAGTGGAGAGGCTCAACTGCCTGGGACGAAGCCACAGGCCACGAGGACAGCAAAAAGACTTCACAGAACATGGGGTGTTGTGGAGGGATTCACCGGGGTAGTCGGGGTAGGGTCAGGGTCGAAGGTTCGTCGAAGCTCATGAGAGCAAAGGTATATTATCCCCTTCCCCAGGAGCCATCACCGGCAAGTGTTCCTCTTTCTCATATTCCTGTATCATTCGACACAGAGGCTGAGACTCAGACATTCCCGCTGCCAAGGGTTTGGAATTATTTGAAGTATTTATCACCTGCTTCATACCTCGTCTCAGTCCTCCCTTACCTCCCGTCCGGTTCTCATTGTCTCACCCTATCACCGACGACAACCACCGACCCTAAAACACCAACACTCACCCTCCTCCACCTACCATCTCAACACCAGCACAACCGCCTCAACTCAGTCAACATGCCCGGTGGCGCGGCTCCCCCCGTTGGGGCTGACGCCCTCAGGGTCGAAGCCCCCGTAACCATGAAGGCGTACCTGATGTGCGTCTTCGCCGCCTTTGGTGGTATCTTCTTCGGTTACGACTCTGGTTACATCGCCGGTGTGATGGGCATGGACTTCTTCATCAAGACCATCGAAGGCCCCGGTGCTCTCGTCCTCCCCGCCTGGAAGAAATCTCTCATCACCTCTATCTTGTCTGCTGGTACCTTCTTCGGTTCGCTCGCCGCTGGTGATCTGGCCGATTGGATTGGTCGCAAGTTCACTGTCATCTTGGGTTGCATGGTCTTTATCGTCGGTGTGGTCCTCCAAACCGCCTCCGCCTCTCTCGGCTTGATCGTCGCTGGTAGACTCGTCGCCGGTTTCGGTGTGGGTTTCGTCTCGGCCATCATCATTCTCTACATGAGCGAAATCGCCCCTCGCAAGGTTAGAGGCGCCATCGTTTCCGGATACCAGTTCTGCATCTGCATCGGTCTGCTTCTTGCCAGCTGCGTCAATTATGGCACCCAGGACCGCGATGACAGCGCCAGCTACCGTGTCCCTATCGGTCTTCAGATGGCTTGGGCTTTGATTCTCGCCGGCGGTTTGGCTCTCCTTCCCGAGTCGCCCAGATTCTTCGTTCGCAAGGGCCAGCTCGACAAGGCGCGTGTCACTCTCGCCAGACTGAGAGATCAGCCTCTTGATTCCGAGTACATCCGCGATGAGCTTGCCGAGATCATTGCCAACCACGAGTACGAGACTAGCATTGCGCCCGTCGGCGGCTACTGGTCCGCCTGGATGGTCTGCTTCCAGGGCTCCATCTTCAACAGCAGCAGCAACCTCCGCCGCACTGTCCTCGGCACCTCCCTCCAGATGATGCAGCAGTGGACCGGCTGCAACTTTGTCTTTTACTTCGGCACCACCTTCTTCCAGCAGCTCGGCACAATCTCCAACCCCTTCCTCATTTCCCTCATCACCACCCTCGTCAACGTCTGCTCTACTCCCATTTCCTTCTGGAGCATGGAGAGAGTCGGCCGGAGACCTCTTTTGATCTGGGGCGCCCTGGGCATGGTTATCTGCCAGTACATTGTCGCCATCATCGGCACCGTCAAGCCCGACGACGACAACTGCGTCAAGGCCATGATTGCCTTCATCTGCATTTACATCTTCTTCTTTGCCACCACCTGGGGCCCCGGCGCCTGGGTTGTCATTGGCGAGGTCTTCCCTCTGCCCATGCGCGCCAAGGGTGTGGCTCTTTCCACTGCTTCCAACTGGCTCTGTATGTGTTCCCCTCTTACCTCCCCATTACCATACCCCATAGACACAGCGCTAACCAGACCCCAAAAACAGGGAACTGCATCATCGCCGTCATCACCCCCTACATGGTCGACTCGGACAAGGGTAACCTCGGCGCCAAGGTCTTCTGGATCTGGGGCAGCTTGTGCTGCTGCTGCTTCCTCTACGCCTTCCTCCTCGTGCCCGAGACCAAGGGTCTCACGCTCGAGCAGGTCGACCAGATGCTCAACGAGACCACGCCCCGTACTTCTGCCCGCTGGGTCCCCCACAGCACCTATGCTGGCGGTGAGAAGGCCGAGAAGTCGGTGCAGCATCACGAGGAGAAGGTTACTCCTTCTGGGAGCGATGGAGAGAGCCAGGCTTAAGTTGGCCAACTCGGGTGTTGGGAATCAAATCATAATTCGGTGTTTTTGGGTTTTACATACCATTTTTATTAGCTAGTTTGTTTCTTTTTGCGATACCATCATCATCGGGTACTATGGAGGCGGGACTTTGGATATCAAAAAGGCTATCTGGAGGGTGTAATACCATGAATAATTAGCGCATGACTTGAATGAGAATTTGAATCAAGAATAATCTCAATACTTTTTCTGCTCGCCTTGAGATGCTTGCACGTTCTATCTCGGGAGTCATTCCACAACATTGTTCCTCTAAGGAAAACCATCCTGGGTCTTTACCTACACCAGCGTCTCTGTGACTTGTGCAAAGCATATCATCGAACAAAAAAAGGAAAATGACATGACACCAAACATTTCAAAAATGTCTGCAGAAAAGATAGCAAAAACACCAAAAAGAAAAGATGAGTGCGGTTTATGTGGATCGAACACATGACCTTCAGATTGACTTCCTGAAGTTGACTTCAGTCTGACGCTCTCCCAACTGAGCTAAACCCGCTTGTGTCGTTGTGTTACAACGGAAGAATTGCGACTAATATCAATGGGCTGTAGAGCTGGGCTTGGAGGGCTTACCCCTGAATAGGGGCTTGGCGGGAAGATGTTTTTTTTTTTTGAGGGTTTATGCCTTTTGTGAGTAAGAAGTGTTGTTGTTTTTTTTTATTTTTTTTTTTAGATCTGAAGTCGAATTCTTTTGGCATCAAAGATGAGGATGGAATACAAGCGCAGTTTGGATACTTCTTTTCATTCACCCCTATTCAACCCTTATAAGCTGACTGCATCAATCCAGCATTTCATGGCAGTTCCAAAAAAAATTTCCTAGAATTCTCACACCCTCTCAATCGCAGGGGGCTCCTGTCCCTTAGGAGGCTTGGGCCACCGATCCAACACCACACCCCCCTTCTGCGCCGCCTTCCCCTTCCCTTTCACCTTCCCTTTACCCTTTCCACCCCTCACAATCTCAAACCTCAACCTCGCCTTCGGCGGCTCATCCAATGAAACCTCATACTTCCCCGGATAAACAACCGTATTCCCCTCCTCATCATGTCTCGCCAAATTCCCCAAATTCCATTTCAGCCCCCCCTCCCTCTTCTCCCCACCCTTTACCCCCCTCAACCTCGTAAACGCCCCCAAAGTCTTGATCGGCCACGGCCCCGGCCCAACCCCCGGCGCTGATACAAACGCCAAAGCGACATAATCCGACGTCCGATTCCCCCTGTTCTCCACCACGACCGGCAAGTCCGGCAGCGGGCAGGTGTCAAGATACTTGTCATCACACCCCTCCAGAACCTCATCAACATCAATAACCGCCGGAAACTTCTTGCCAAACTTGGGCGAGAAGGTCGTGTAGTGCAGCCCGAAACCGAAGGCCTGCACAGGGGTCTTGTACCACCTGTACGTCCTCCCAAGCTGGCTATTACCCGCTGATGGCCGGAGCGCCATGTCCGTCATGGGGACCAGCTCGGTGAAGTTGCTCGGATACTGCGTCACTGGCAGCCTTCCCGCGGGGGACTTTAGCCCCGTGACCAACTCCATCACTGCCGTCCCGCCGTCTTGGCCTGGCCAGTTGGCCCAGAGGATGGCGTTGATTTTGGGGTTAGATAGCAAAGGTGTGTTGTCTAGTTGGTCGCCCATTTGGAGGACGATCAGAGGTTTGCTGAGGGTGGTCAAGAGGTTGATGAGAGATAGTTGAGCCCCTGGCCAGTCGAGGTCATACCGATCTTTTGTCTCACCCGCCGCGGAGGTGTCGATCCCCCCGAAATAGAGGATGTAATCCGCGTCTTTTGCCGCGGCCATCGCGTTGTCAGTCCAGGATTGGTTGGAGGCGAGATCAGAGTGGAGGATGGGACCAGAGGCGGTGGAAAAGGGGATGCCGAGCTGGGAGGCGGCGTAGGCTGGGGTGTGGAGGTAGGCTGCCGTGCCGGAGTACCCTCCCCGAAGCTTGTCTTTGGCGTCGGACCAGAAGCCGATCATGGCGACTTTTTTGGGGCGGCTCTTGTCGAGGAGGTCAGACAACGGGAGTGTCCCGTCGTTTTTGAGGAGGACGGTGCCATCGACTGCAGCTTGGAGGGATAGTTTCTGGGCGGAGGGTTTGTTGACGTCTGCCCAGCCGAGGGAGGAATACAAAGACTGCTTTCCGTCAAAGTAACCTGCTCTGACTATCCCTTCGTATAATCGGAGAAGCGCGCGATCAACGGTGGATTCCTTCAGGAGGCCTTGGGACCACGCCCCCGGGATGTCAGAGGAACCCTCATACTCGCAGCTTGTATCCATGCCCGCTTCAAACGAGATCGCCGTGCCCTCCGCGTTGGTGGCCGCATATTTGTGATTCAGAGAAACATCCAAAACAGCCTCGCAATCGCTAGTAATGTAATTGTTATGTTCTGTCCAGTTCCAGTGCTCCCTCAAGATTGTCTGCAGCAGATAAGGGCTCGCACACGACGGCACGCCGTTGACCGCGTTGTAGGCACACATGATGGAGCCCACTCTCGAGTCCCGAACACACTGCTGGAACGGCATGAAGTAATACTCGGCCATATCCTGCAACGAAATCTTCGCATTGAAGTTATGCCTGGTAGCACCGTTCCAGTCCTCAAAGTCGTTAGCTGCGTAATGTTTGCAGGTTGCAACCACTCTTCGCTCTTTTTCCGGCACGGGACCCTCCAGGCCTTTGATCATGGCTGCAGCATAGCGCTTGACCAACAGGACATCCTCTCCTGGTGTTTCCGATCCCCGACCCCAGCGCGGGTCTTTGAAGGGGTTGACATTGGGTGTCCAGTAGTCGAGGCCCGAGAAGCCAGCGTTGCCAAAGGCTCGACCTTCGATGCCGATGACTTCGGCAATCTTCTCCAGCAGCTCATCGTCAAAGGTGGCCGCCATGAGCAGGGGCATGGGGAAGGAGGTGGAAGAGTTGAAGGGGCCATCGCCCTGCCAGAACTGAGTGCCAGGTGCGTAGGCCACGCCATGCAGAGCCTCACTCCACCAGTTGTAAGCAGGAAGCCCGATCCGAGGTGCCCCCAGTGACTTGCTAACGATGTTTTGAAGTTTCTCCTCCGGGGTCAGGGCGGCAACGAGGGCGGCAGCTCTTTCAGGAGGTGAAAGAGTGGTATTGCAGACTTGGTTCGTAGAAAGGAGGTCATCGACACAGTTGGGATAAAACTGGAAGGGGAGGTCAATGGCCCGGACAACAGCCGACGTGAGGCTTGCGCCCCAGAAAACGGACGACTTCATGGCTGCAACATGAACGAAGTGCCAGATTGCATCGAGAGGGGAATGCACAGCATCATCACCTCAATATAAAGACCATGGTGACAGTCCAACATGGAATAACACCACACCGACATGAACCGACATGAAGATCGGGAAGTTGACGATCTCTGGTAACTTGAGATATTAACCACTATAATACCCGCTCCCCACTACTCTGCAGTGCCATCGTCCGGGTTCCTGTCCCGGTGCTTCGGGGACGGCTGGGTCTCAAGCGCCGGCGCTTTATTGGAGCGCGTCTATCTCGGGGTAACATAGTCGGGATGCAACCTTGACGATCTTGATTGACGAGAACGAGACACCGTTAATTTTTACCCAGGTTCCTGGGCTCATAGAAAGGAAATCTGCCTTGTTGGTGCGCGTAGCCTAGACGCCGGTGTGTGCTTATGTATGCCGATACGTGGAGATGGATAAAAAGAGGCAATCAATATTCATCCGGCGAGCTCCTGCTACTTCTTCCCACACAACCCAAGTGGAGCGCTTGCTACCTGGCTGCCCGTCATCAACGGTGGCAACAAGAAGAGGGGTTTGTAGGACCGGAAGAATGGATGGTATTGCCGGAGGTCCGCTGGATAATTCATCGACAGCAACATGTTGAAGACGAGCGTGAACAAATAAACGCCAGCACCATCTACGCAATGGAAGCTCAGGGTCCACCGAACACCGAGCTCTGCTACCCGCAGCCATGCTTCCAAGCCTTCTCTCGTGTGTTCTGAGTGTCGGGGCTCTGACAGCCTCGACGTTGGCCCAAGGGTCAGAGACAGACCCGGCACCATTCACCACCTTCGGTCAACGGATCATCTACGACCCCCCCGAGGGCCACAGGGCTTCGTACCCACGACATATCGAACTAGAGGATGGAACTCTCCTGGTTACTAGCACAGTTCTCGGGTCCAACTTCTTCACCCCCTCTGCAGCCTTCCCCGTGTTCGAGAGCAAGGATGGCGGCGTGAACTGGGAATGGGTCTCCAACATCACTGACCAAGTCAATGGCTGGGGGATGTCTGCTCAGCCAGCATTGCTTGAACTGACGGCTCCTTTGGCTGGCTTCGAGGCTGGCACTATTCTGGCGTCAGGAAACAGCTGGAGCGCCAACGGCACCCGTATCGACTTGTATGCGTCGACAGACAAGGCTCGGTCCTGGTAGGTTTTCTGGTCCTGTGTTTGTCGTCAACGTGGGGACCAATGCTGACATCACCATTCGCAAGGTCCTTTGTGTCAAATGTCGCTGCTGGCGGCAGGCCGAACACCACAAACGGTGCTGACCCTATCTGGGAGCCCTTCCTCTTGGTCCACAACGACGAGCTGATCGTCTACTACTCGGACCAGCGCGACCCTCTTCACGGCCAAAAGCTGGCTCACCAGCGATCAACTGATCTGAAGACATGGGGTCCTGTGGTGAATGACGTTGCGTATGACGAGTATCTGGCCCGGCCCGGCATGACTGTCGTCGCCTACATCGCGCCCTTGAAACAGTGGATTCTAGTGTATGAGTTCCCGGTTGGCAACTCTTCATCCCACGGCGTCAACTATCCCGTCTACTACCGTCTTGCACCGGACCCAACCAAGTTCGACGAGGCGCCTGGGATTCCGATTGTCATTGAAGGCAAGGTCGCGCCGAACGCGTCGCCTTATGTGGTCTGGTCGCCTTACCCCGGCGGCAACGGCACCATCATTGTGAGTGACGCGGATCGGGATGAGCTATATTCGAACCAGTTTGGTGGTGATCCCGACAAGTGGGAGATGCACCCTTGCAGCCAACCCAGTGCCTACTCCAGGGCGTTGCATGTGTTCAACAAGTATCCGGAGCACCTGATGGTTCTCGGCGCGGCCATCTTCGACGGCGGGCCTGATGAGCTGAGCTTGAGTGTGTTAAGCTTGCCCGAGTTGTTGAAGAACAAGGTCAATATCGATGAGTGGCTTGCTGGCCAAAACAAGACACAGCCTGGAAACGAGTAGGAGTCAGAGCGGAGTCGGAAAATCTGTAGATGCCTATAGTCCGAGATACTGAATAGATGGGAATTGTTGAGGGAGCCCAGATTGAGCCACAGCAGCCAATCGGAGAATTTTTGGCTGTCGACATGCATTCGCGGCCTGCCACGCGTGCAAGGGTGATGGCAACGGACGCCACAGCTCAGCCTCAATTATGACATCAGTGCCGGAGCACTCCCACGTGCCGTGCAATCACGATACTGTAGATAGATGCAAACAGAAGGACATCGAGGTCGACCTTCTGATACAAAGCCACAAGCTTCGTGTTCCCTCCGCCTGGCAACAGTGCTTGGAACCATCTCAGCATCTCAGACGTTGGAGTATAAAGTAGCAAGCACGCAAGCAAACCACCCCGCTTCTTGGAACTTCCACGTTCTTGGACATTCCGGCAACTAACCCACCAGTAGGAGTTGACACAGCCGCTGATCTGCCAATCTCCCGCCCAACCCAGATTGATTTACACTGCGACCATCTTCCAAGTCTCCTCCAAGTCAGAAATACCGAATCATCATCATGAGCTCATCCGACCAGAAGCCGCCGCTGGAGCCTGCAGACAAGCAGTCGTTTCCGCCCCCGCCTCCCGGCCCCCCGCCCATCCAGACCACACAGACACAGGTGCCAAAGCATCCTGACGAGACCCCTATCCCAGATTACAACCCGAGGCATCCTCAGTTTGCGCCGCCCACAGGTGGTGCCGACGACGACATCTACAACGCGACGCCGACATCCGAGCACCCGCCCCAGTTCCCGCCGTCTGGAGATGGTCACCACGATGGCGAAACCAAGAAGAAGTCCAAGTTCTCCTTCAAGGAGTACTACCAAAAGGCCTCAGAAAGCTTGACGACCCATGTTGGCCCGGCAGTCAACGCGATGGCCCGCAAGACGGGCGCTGAAGGCTTCATTGCCGAGTCTCTGGACAAGGAATGTGAAAAAGCTGCCAGGATCTTGAGGGCATTCTGCAGTAAGTACAGCTCCATGGTTGCGCCTCCATGTCAGCCGCTAACATTAATGTTCCAGAGGACGGCATCTATGTCGACGCAGCGCAGCAACCTTCTTCGACGCCAGCACCCACACCCGCACCAGCTGCGACGGACAGCGAGGCCTCGGCTACCGATGGCAAACACACAGATTCTGCCAAGACAAAGAAACCCAAGGTACTTCTCACGATACCTTCCAAGGTCATTGCGAAAGCCCAGGGCCTGGCTATCTTCACGGCCTTCCGTGCGGGTTTCCAGGGAACCGTCTCGGGCGGTAGTGGCATCCTGATCGCCCGCAAGCCTGATGGCAGCTGGTCTCCACCCAGCGGAATCAAGGTTGGGGGCGTGGGAGGTGGCTTCGTTATCGGCGCAGAGATTTACGACTGTGTCGTCGTCATCAACACCAAGGAAGCTCTTGACCTCTTCACAAAGACTCGCATGAGCCTCGGGTCCGATCTCGCGGTTACTGCCGGTCCTTTTGGCGCTGGTGGTTCTCTTGACTGGGGCGTTCCGGCGAACCAGAAGGGCAAAGAGAAGGAGAAGACCTCGCCACAACACCCTCCAACGGCCACGTCTCCACCGCTCTCTGCCGATAACACCCACTTCCAAACGGCGCCGCTTTCCCCTGATGAGTTGACTGACCCCCTGGAAGATCCCACAAAGGGACGCAAGCCCAGTGCCTTACGTGAGGCCATTGGGAAACCGGTCTACAGTTATGTCAAGTCACACGGTGTGTATGCTGGCGTTCAAATCAGCGGTACTGTGATTCTGTCCCGCGATACCGCCAATTCCAAATTCTACGGCCGGCCAGTCACTGTACAGGAGATTCTGGATGGCAAGGTAGAACCACCTGCTGCAGCCAAGACACTCTTTGAGGTGTTGAGCGGTGCCTCCGGGTGGCGTGGACACAGCGGTTCCAGCCCAGTAACGCCCAACCTTGCGCCTGGGGCTGGTGTGCCGCCTCCCGCTGCAGCGGCCACGTCTGGTGTTGCCGATGTCACTGCCGGTGTGAGGGGTCTTGATGTCGGAAGCTCCTCCAGCTTGGCAACCGCCCCGAGACCCACAACGCCGGCGGTAAATGCTAAGGCTGCCGAGGCCGCCGCAGAGGCGAAGCTTGCGTCCCCCTCCAGTCCACCACCGCCGTCCTATTCGGAGTTTGCTCCGAGTGGGACCCAGCAGCAGCCAGAGGACCTCCCTCCTGCATATGTGGAGGGTCAGGGGACCAGGCCGCCCGCAGGTGACTCCAAGACCGGACTGCATTAGGTGCGGAGTTGAAGGAAGTTTGCATGTTTTTCGGAGGGATAGCGTGGAGGACACGATGAGCATCGTATAGCATGTAACTGGTATTGGTGGATTAGCTTCTCAAGTCTGACGGTTTTTATGATCTCGAAATACCCCCAAATATGATAGCACCCTGAAACCGAGACTGCTTATCTTCGTTCACCTGCTTGCTTCCGCCCGCCTGCGACCTTGCATGTACATTACCCCTAACCTCCAAGTCCGAACAACCCCTCGGGTCCGGGTGTCCAATGCATTAGTGCCTTGGTACCTTATTTACCAGTGCTGCGTCACCACTGATGATTGCAGATGTCTAAACTTTCGAGGGATATGGCTCGTAAGAAAAGTTCCGGTCTGTCATGGTTCAGACAAGTCGTCCGGTCATTAGGAGGATCTGTTCCGTTCCTATCTTTGGCAAAGTCATGAGAACCTACCTAGTGATGGGTCAGACGTGTTAATTTGGGGGGCGAAACCTAGTTCTTTGGTGTTCCTGTCAACTGAAGTAGGAAGAAGCCTCCCCATGTTGGTGCGGCGGCCAATGTCCAGAACACCAACAGAAGTACCTTACATCGGAGTAATTTCCGCCGGCGAACAGGGGATGGGCCGAAGAAAGCTCCGTGATCGAAGCAGTGCCACCTTGAGCGGATATCATGAAATTTTCCAGTCGCGGGTCGGAGCGACCGCCGTGAGTGGTGATTAGGAAAAAAAAGTTTGCTGCTTCATGCATCTAATGGTTCTAAAGCGTTCAGTCGCGGCCCCGGACACCCCTCCGATGTGGCAAGCAACATGCTCAAAGCTTATGTGACCCGAGGGAAACGCCAGGCTGGGATGGCACTTGGATATTTCTTGGGACGGACCGGACCATGTTGCCCGGTACCTGCTTCTTAGGTTGAGGGGGTTCGGGCTAATAACGATTGAAAATGCTGGAGTCTGCGGACGTGTGGTCTGATGAAGCGTTCAAGGACTGTGACAACTTATCACAATTATTTCATTCATGGGAGCATATGCTCCTTTTGAGCTTGTCTTGGGCCCGGTCGTTCCAACTCCCGGGGCATGTCACGGCTGGGTAAGGATTTGGGGGAGGCAAGGGACGGCGAGACCTAAACGGACGTAGGTATATAGGTAGAACCACCCAGGACCGCTCCAAGCCGAATCCTTGTCTCTTGGTTCCAAGACTACGCTACCTTAGTCCTGCTACCCGTTGAAGGACGAGTCGATAACGGCACCCCTACCTACCTAAGACTCCACAACCTTCCCAAAACGCTCGCAAATCCCCAACCTGGACTCGAGTCTCTCCCGTGTGCCGCTCTCTCTGCCCCATACATTAGAAACTACGACCTATACCAGATGCCCAGCTTCTGCCAACATGGCTAAATACCGCTCCGTTCTAGCACAGCATGACCAGTCTGGACTCTCTTCTTGTGCGCCTCCAGCCAACCGACACCTGACTGAGCCTGCCCCCCTTCCGGACCACTCCCCGTACCGGTACCCAAGGTATCCGTCTGATATCTTGCGTGCCTTGAAGCCCAACAAAGTGACAGACCCTCGCCACCCCATCGCGCAGCTAACCCAAGCGACGGAAAGGCCCGACAGCCAGGCCATCCGCGTTCACGCATCCTTCTCATTACAGGTCCCGTCGTCCTCTTCAAGCCTCGACAATATGGATAAGCCACCGCCGCGACCTCTCCTTCCAGCGCCCCCACCGTCCAAAGCACGCGCCGGCTTGAAGACGCCACCCACCGGTACCCCTCTGCCACCGAGACGATCGGCCTCCATAGCCGCCTGCGAGCTTTGCCGGGAGAAGAAAGCAAAGTGCGACGGCCGACGGCCGACCTGTGGACGGTGCTTAAGCAACGGCGTCCAGTGCACCTATACCACCAAGGTCAATGAGACGCTGACCCAGGCTGATAAAAGAGAGAAGGCGCGATACAAGAAAGAGCGGGACGACCTGTTACATCTTCTTACTTCGATCCGTGACAAGCCCCAACGCGAAGCCGAAAACATCTTTGCCCGCCTTCGCGTTTTCAACGACCCATTCGAGGTGTGTCAGTCTTTGAGGGATGCCGAGCTGCTGCCTTTTGTTTCTTCTAGCCCGGCCAAGCTCCCCTCTCCGTCTGACGCGAATGAAATCATAGACATACACGTCCCAGCTCGACCGTGGACAACGCTGGTCAACGATGCTGTTGTTTCGAGGTTGGTGTCGCGCTTCTTCTCGCCTGGCTCCCAGCTGTTCCCGGCTATTGACAGAGATGTCTTCGTCTCCGACATGCAAGCCAAGAATCTGACAACGTCCAAGTTGTGTTCACCTCTTCTTGCCAATGCTGTCTGCGCCATGCCTTGTTTTGAGTTGACCTCGAGCTCCGGTCTTGTCGAGCTCTTCCTGAGCCAAGCGAAATCAATCCTCGAGCGAGAACATGGCCGACCCTCTCTGCCTACGGTTCTCGCTTTATACCTTTTATACCTGATATCAACCTTGCTGGGCAGGGACCGTGCCGGCTTACACTTTCGGCGGACGAGCCTTGACATGTTGGAATACCTGGATTTGGAGTCAAGAATAAAACATTTGCGCGACGATGTTCCAGATCAGGCTCTCGAACGGCGTGTGTTGTCGAAAGCTCTATGGGGGATTTTCGTGGCGGAGAGGTAAGTTGTTATGTGCATTGCTTAGGGTATGTCCCGCACAGAACGGATGGCTTGAGCATATGCTGACGTATAGTCTCTCTTTAGTCGAACCTTTTTGCTTTACAACCGACCCCCTCTAGTACGACCGCCGATGGTACCTAGACTTTTCGAATTGGATACCCCCATCCAGACATCACTTTGTGCTGATGATGCTCGCAATGCAGCGATGGCGGATGCCGACGGCGACGTGAATGGAAGATTGACGGACGCCTTGTGCAGCCTCGCCGAAATCCAATATACCATTGCCATGCATGAGGCTGAACAAAACACTGGTGTGGGTAGTGGGGAGGATATTGGGATACGGCAATCCATCCTTCTGCGGTGGAGGGTGCTGTGTGGTTTGTTTTCAAATCAGCTTCAGGCAGAGACCAACTCGTCGTTGTCGAGCTGCTACATCAGGTGATTAGAACTGGGCTCGGGTATCTCGGCCTATACCCTATATCTCTTTCCTAAATCCACCACTGTCGTCACATTGAAACGCTTGCTAACCTACTTATCACTCCAGCCTACAACAAAGCGAAGTCGCTCTCTCAGTCCTCCATCCCCTTCCCGCTGAGCTCACCCTTCCCGATGAGAGCACTGTCACAACGACGGTGAAAGATTTGTTCATACAACATGCTCGATTTATATCAGAGACAGTCGATGCCCTACTGCAGTGGTCTCACAACAGGCCACATTATCACATCGGTTTCGCCCTGTACTATTCACTAGTCCCCCTCATCCCCTTACTCGACCCTGAAGACACCGGGTCCGACACCCGTGAGCTCTTCATAAACGGTTGTGTCAGGTTGAGTGTTTGCGCTCAAATATACCCATTCTTTGGTCGCCTGCTGCAGGCAATCGGGGCACTTGCCTGGCGGCTAGGGAAGGATGTCCCGTTGAAAGCTCGCGAGTGCTTCCAGCATATCAAGGTTTCCACTCCCAGGCATGATGTCGAGGACGGGGAGGTGCACGACATTCCGCTTGCCATGGACATTCCTAGGCTGTGGGCGATGCGCCATTTGCAGACGAACAATCATGTGGGTGACGATAAGAATGGTTATTTGCCTGTAGGTCAACTCGGCAAGATGATTGAGCATTGGAGTGGTGCGAATCGTCTTGATGGTAGATAATAGCAGTGGACGAAGTGGTGGTGGCAGCAGTTGAGTTGAATGATGTGTTGATTACCCTTACCTGGCCGAGGAACACACTCGATTGTTATGCACCCGTCGTGTCCCCCAGCCACAAGCCTTGATTGACAGCTGATAACGTATATTATAAGCGAGTAACCCATATAAGCGAGTGACCCACTTCCCACCACACCGTAACAAACTATCCTCAATTATACTGCAACAATACTAGGAAGCAACTACAATTATATTAGAAACGGCTGAATCAGACGATTCCCCAGCCTCCTGGCAAGTGCGCGCGTTGTGGCCAGGCTTGCCGCACACACCACAGCACCGAACCATCGCACGATCTCCCCCTGCATTACTACTATCCGGCTACGTTTCTTATACTTCCTCCCTATCTACGGCCTTCTGATCCAGTAGATCCTATGCCTCTTATATAGTAATGTCACAGTTAAGCCAAACAGGCAGGACTGGGAAGACACAGTGATCGCGGCAACACAACCAATAGGGAGCCACGGAGGATCATAGCGATCATTATGATCATTGGGAACGAGCGGAATGATCACTATGATCAGGGCTTGGCACGAGGTCTATATATACGGAGGAACTGGCTGGTGTAGATAGACAGTTCCGCAGTATGTAATTTAGTTTGTATTTACGGTATTTAGTGTTTATATTGAGATATCTTATTGTGTACTATTTAGCTACACCGAACCAATTATTAGAAGTTACTTTTAATTAGTATCCCTTTCAGAGGTTCTATATAGAGGTTCGTTATATATTATATATTTACTTTAATTCTATTATAGATAAATTAAAGGTATTAAAATAACGCTATAGCCGGAAACATTAGTACTTAGGGGGACTCGACCTAACCTACTATCGACTAGCTTCTTACTCGTATTTAAAAGCTTAAAGATAAGTTACGCCTTTCTTACAATACCCTTACGCAGGAAAACGCTATAACGTATTTGATAAGCGAGCGGATTGGATAAGTGAGTGGATCGATTTCCACTACCCTATTATAACTATCCTTAATTGCAAAACAATAATACTATTAACCTACTATAATTACATTAGAAACAGCTAAATCAGACTCTTCTGCAACCTCCTAGTATGTCACGGACCTGACATAAGTGGGGAGCGCGGGGCGCGACCGTCCAACCACTAGAACGGAAAAGTAGGGAAGTCGGATTATCACTAGTACTAAAGGTAATAATCACGATTATTACCAGCCTTCGACGAACGACGAGTGATAATCGATATTATTACTAGTGATAATAGTAATAAACTGGTCTATATATACGGAGGAACTGGCTAATATAGATAAATAGTTCCGCAATATACAATTTAAACTTATATTTACAGTATTTTATATTTATATTAAAACATTTTATTATATACTATTTAATTATACCGAATTAATTATTAAAAGTTACCTTTAACCCGTATCCCTTTTAAAGGTTCTATATAGGGGTTCGTTATACGTTATATATTTACTTTAATTCTATTACAGATAAATTAAAGGTATTAAAATAACGTTATAGCCGGAAACGTTAATACTTAAAGGGGCTCGATCTAGCTTACTATTAACTAACTTCTCGCTTATATTTAAAAACTTAAAAATAAATTACGCTTTTCTTACAATATCCTTGCGCAGGAAAATATTATATTTTACTAGGAGATTAATACTTTATGTAAAAAGGGAAAGCGTATTAAGCTCGAGGCACCCGATCGCTATATGTCACGGCTTGACACTTTGGTGGGGCGCGGGGCGCACTACGGGCCAATTATTAGTACAGGAGCGAAGACTAATTAGAGTAGGATTATTGGGATCGAGGATCGATCCAGAAAAGTTAATCCCAAAAGGGACAGTGTCGATAGGATCGATGGTCGAATCAATCAATCCAGGATAGTGCTAGGCTTAGCATAGGGTCTATATATACGGAGGAACTGGCTAGTATAGATAGATAGTTCCGTAATATATAATTTATAACTTATATTTACGGTATTTTATTATATACTATTTAGCTATACCGAACTAATTATTAAAAGTAACCTTTAATTAGTATCCCTTTTAGAAGTTCTATATAGAGGTTCGTTATACGTTATATACTTACTTTAACTCTATTATAAATAAGTTAAAAGTATTTTTTTATTACTATAGCCTAACCTAAGAACGTTTAGATAGGAAGCGTCCCGCTTAGCTTAATTATCGAGAGACCTTTTACGGTAAACGCTAAGTCTAAGGTTATTACGGCTTAATAGTTTATCGATCGTATTAAAAAGTTTAAGGCCGAAGCCTAGTAGACTAAGGAGTAGGTTCTTGCTCTTTCGGCGGTTAAGCCTACGTATATAACTAAGTTCCCGGCACCGGAGTACTATAAAAGCGGAAACGTAGAACTTAGAAGTTTCTTAATCTAGTTTTATTAATATGTGGGTACTACTAAGTGCCCTACTTACTGCCCTACAGATTGATATTACAGTGGGCAGTACTGCTATAAGCAGTAATGGAACTTCCCGGCTTGGATCCCTTTAGAATATTCTTTATAAGGGACCCTTAAAGGCTTACAGGGCTACTGTGGCCTAAGGCTTAGTCAACAGGATACTAGAACCTTCTAAAGTGGCTACAGGCTTACGTAGTAAGTCGCCACAATAGCATGATTTACAGGGCACCCTTACTACCGAAAGTTCGATAGATTTCCGTAAGTTTACAGTAGACTCACCTAAGCCCACTAAATACCTAAAATGGTATAGGGGCTTCCAGGGCCTACAGGATCCACAGTAGGCCTACAAAGGCCTATATATAAACCTCTCCTCTCTCCTGTAGAATAGTTATCTTCTTTCTTTCCTTAAAGGGCAAAAGCTTAAGACTAAGGCCAAAAGCCAAGGCTAAAGGTAATAAAGGCAATTCTTATTCCTTATACCTCACTGTATTACAGTGCTTTACCTTCCTTCGGCACTGCCGTCGTATCCTCCCGCTTCCGCTTGCGCACTGCTGTATTTTACAGCAACCCTATATAGGTTCTATATTATAGGCCTATCAGGGCTTACCAGCTAACAAGTTTAAAACCTACTTTCGTTATTACCTAGAATAGTTCGATACGGAGGAATCGAAAGTAATATACGTAACTACCCGGCTTAAAAATAAAGCTTTTATTTAGTTCGAACCTATTTTTAACGATTATTATAAAGTAATAGCGGAGGATTAAAAGGAAATTATTATTTAATATTTTCGGAATTACCGAACCTTCGAGGTAAAGTTTAAAAAAATATTTAAAAAATATAATAAAGGTAAGTACGCGTAAAAGAAATTTACGAACTTATAGTAAATACGTTTGGTAATAAAATACGTTATTTAATTTAAGATTAATAATTTATATAACGAAATTAATAATAAAAAATTAATATAAACTTTTTATAATAGTTTTAAGGAAAAGGTAAAGAACGAATTATATAGGGAAGAGAGGCCTAATACTATTAATAAGTATATTATTATAATTATACGAATTAACGATAAATAATTTTAGTCTTCTATAGAAAAAAGAAATTATAATAATTGAGATTATTTAAAAACTTCCAGCACACCGCGCCCGCT
>NW_001914837.1:744101-745326 GCF_000226545.1 Podospora anserina S mat+
TACAAAGTTATTAAAAAATATACTTACATTTATATAGTATATACCTTATAAAGGAGATATAGTATAACTTTATTCTAAATATCCGGAATATCGGAAAGTACTTTAATTTTAATATATTATATATAAATATATAAAGTATTATTAAAGTAAATCGCTATATAGCTATTAACCGATATATAAATTCGTACTAAAGTATACGAAATACTATATTAAATACATAAACGGTTAAAATATAGACGATAGTATACGTTTTTAGGAAAAAGTAATATTAGGTTAGTACCTAAGCCTAAATTATATATTATATTTATAAAAAAAAGATAAATAATATTATTAAATAAAGGTATTTAAGTAAACGATTAAATAAAAGAATCGTTATCGGATATATATACGGGAGAATATTAAATATATAAAAGACGGAAAATAGGAGGAAGCTAGGCGGGTATTGGTTTGGGGTGCGGCCACAGGCCTGAGAGTATAAGTAAGGAAGCGGGGCTCTCAGAGGACTCAGGGGTTCAGGGGTCATGTATATAAGCGGTCTGCTTCGGACATTCTATTTTAGACAGATCATCGACTTTTATTCTTTTCTTCGTATTTTATGCCTTGCACGCGTGCAGGCAATTCTGGCCCTCTGATCAGGCCAATCCGGTGCTTATTATGTGGCCTGCGAGCCCATAGTGTCTTTTCTTTGTCCTACGTGAAGTGCGGCCTGCGAGCGAGTCACTGTCACGCAGGTGTGTTCATTCTGAGACCTGTTGAGGGTATATTTGTGGTGTTGTGGTTATTTTGTGTGTTTTCTCACTATTTCAGTATAGTTAAAAGATTTTATATTATTAAATAACCCGGAGTAAAAGAATACTTTTAAACGATATAACTATTTAGGAAACGACTCGCGGCCTTTTACGGGGGCCGGTAATCTTTAATAAACTATAAACGGTATTTTTAAAAGTATCGGCGTAAAGTAAAGATATAGGATAACGATCCGGTATTCGTTAGTAAGGTCGTTATTATATAGGGAAAAGGTAAGAAAGATAAACGCCTTTAAATTATAGCGTATTAAAAAAATATTTAGGTAATAATATTAATAAACGAAGGTATAGAAATAAACCTAATTTCGTTATAATTTATATATTAAACTAAAATACTATAAAAAAAAAAATCGTTATATAAAAACTATTTCTAACGTAAAAGGTTTATAAAGAAATATTATTTTTAAATATTATAATTA
>NW_001914837.1:750789-753970 GCF_000226545.1 Podospora anserina S mat+
TTTCGGGTTTTCCCCTGAAGGGCCCCAAAAAATTATTTAATATTTTTTATCCGATAAAATTAAGTAGAATCGAAGGAATTACGGTTATCAATTTAGGTAGAAATTTGGGGGGTAATAAATATACCTTATTATATTATCGTGAAAAAGACGAAAAAAAGGCGGTACCGGTAGAATATCGAAGACACTTAGCCTTTACGGCTATGTATTTAAAGGGATTTCTAGAGCGAGGATTATAAAACTATAAAATTAAATTAAAAAAAGGAATTAAACTACGGTTATTTAAAGTTTACTATATTAACGATAAATAGAGTAAAGAACTATAGAAATATTTAAATAAAAATTTAAAAAAAAGATATATTAAGGAATCTATATCGCTAATAAAATACTTTATATTCTTTATACTAAAGAAAAATAATAATTTATAATTATATATAAATTACCGTTAATTAAATAACGAAACGGTAAAAAATAATTACCCGCTACTATTAATATCTAAATTATAGAGTTAATTAATAGAGGTATAATACTTTATACGCTTAGATATACCTATCGGGTATACCTATATATAGATTAAAAAAATAAATAAATAGAAAATAGTATTTCGTATACTCTATAATTATTTTAAGTATTTCGTAATACTATTTAAACTAATTAATATATTTATAACGTTTTAATCTTTTATTAACTATATAATCTAAAAGTACTTTAATAAAATAATAATATATTATCTTAACGATATTTTTATTTACTTACGTACTTTAAAGGAATATAAACGATATATATAAAAGATACTTAACGTACTATACGGAACCGGACTCTTAATTAATAAAAAGAAAAGTGAGTTCTATATATAAAAGATAATATATTTAAAATATTTAATATTGTTAAATAAGGTTCGTATAGAATTTAAAAAAATTACGGTAGTTAAAGATTAACCTACGCCGTAATTATAAATATATATTAAAGAATTTTTAAAGTTTATAAATTTTTATCGGATATTTATTCGAAGGTATATAAATATTACGCGATTATTTAATTATTTAATTAAAAAGGATGTAGAATTTCGGTGGGGGTAGGAAAAGAAATAAGCTTTCTAAGAACTAAAAAAGGTTATTTTAAAGGACCCGGTATTTAAATTATTAAACCTTAATCGATTATTTAAGGTCGAAATTAATATATTAAACTATACGATTAATAAGTAATTAAGATAGTAAGATAATAATAAAAAATTATATTTAATAATTTTTTTTTAAAGAAATTAAAGGAGGTATATTAAAATTATTTAATTTATAATAAAAAGTTATTCGCTATTATTAAAATATTCGAAGAATAAAAGCCTTACTTTAATAATATTAATTATAAAATATAGGTTTATATAGATTATAAAAACCTATGATATTTTATTATTATAAAGGTCTTTAACGCGCGGTAAACGCGATAGTTAAAGTTTTTTTCGGAATTTAATTTCTAAATTAATTATAAAAAAGGTTCGGAGAACGCTAAAGTAAACGTACTTAATAAACGTACCGACTACTATAAGGATACACTTAGGGAGTTACTATTATTATTTAAGGAAGCGCTAGATAGTACTTTTAAATATCTATTATAGTCGTAAATAAGGTATTATATAGTATATCGCGAAAAAGCTACTTTTAATAAATATTAAGGGAAGTTAAGTAGTAATATTATAAAATAATATTAATAAGAAAAGCTAAAGCTATAAAATATTTAAAAAAGTAGTTAGGGAAGACTATAGTATAAAAATTAAATATACGTAAAGCTAAGTAATAAAATAGTATTAATAATAAATATTTATAGATTAAAGCTCGGAGGATATATAAATATTATAAAGATTATAAAAAAAATTAAATAATATTTTAATTAATTAAAGATTAAAAATAATATTAAGGAAATTATTTAATTATATCATATATATAAAAAAACGAAGGTTATAAAGTATAAACCTTATAAATTTTTAAAGCTATTATTAATAGTAAAACGATTATAGAGTTTAATTATAATAAACTTTATTATTAAATTACTAAAGTTTAAAAATACGGTAATCGGTATTAAATATAATAATATATTAATAATAATCGATAAGCTTATTAAATAAATATATTTTTTATATTATAAAGAAATTTAATTAGTAAAATAATTAATAAATATAATATTACGGTATATTATAGTAATATATATATAGTTAAAGGAATTTATTATAGATCGTAATATTAAATTTATATTAAAATTTTAAAGAATATTAATAACGAGGTTAAAGGTAATAAATAAAGTATTTTCGGTCTATTACCCTTAGACGGACGGTTAAACGGAACGGCTTAATTAAATCGTAAAATAGTACCTACGGAATTATATTAATTTCGAGTAAAATAATTAAATTAAATTATTATTTATAATATAATTAACGTATAATATATCGTTAACGGAAACTATAAAAGTTATACCTTTCTTTACGAATTTCGGTTATAAGGTAGACCTACAGTAGGGACTTACGGTTAAAGTACTTAAAGCTAAGGTTAAAATAAATAAAATATATATATTCTATAATAAATTTAAGTAAAAACTAAAGTTTATAAAAGAAAGGTGTTAGCTAGTAAGCCCTGATAGGCCTATAATATAGAACCTATACAGGGTTGCTGTAAAATACAGCAGTGCGCAAGCGGAAGCGGGAGGATACGACGGCAGTGCCGAAGGAAGGTAAAGCACTGTAATACAGTGAGGTATAAGGAATAAGAATTGCCTTTATTACCCTTGGCCTTGGCCTTTGGCCTTAGCCTTAAGCTTTTGCCCTTAAGGAAAGAAAGAGAACTATTCTACAGGAGAGAGGAAAGGTCTATATATAGGCTTTTGTAGGCCTACTGTGGATCCTGTAGGCCCTGGAAGCCCCTATACTATTTTAGGTATTTAGTGGGCTTAGGTGAGTCTAGTGTAAACTTACGGAAATCCATCGAACCTTCGGTAGCAAGGGTGCCCTGTAAATCATGCTATTGTGGCGACTTACTACGTAAGCCTGTAGCTACTTTAGAAGGTTCCAGTATCCTATTGACTAAGCCTTAGGCCACAGTAGCCCTGTAAGCCTTCAAGGGTCCCTTATAAAGAATATTCTAAAGGGATCTAAGCCGGGAAGTTCTATTACTGCTTATAGCAGTACTGCCCACTGTAA
>NW_001914837.1:754493-759503 GCF_000226545.1 Podospora anserina S mat+
CCGGTAAGTAAAACTAATATATAGGTAGTGGCGGAGAATAAAAAAGAAAAATACGATATAGAAAAAATATTAGATTTATAGTTTAATAGAAATTAATTAAAGTATTTAATTAATTAGTTAGGATATCCGGCTATAAATAATTTATAGAAATTAAAAGTAAATCTTAATTACCCGAATAAATAAAAAGAATTCTATTAATAATATTTAAATTAATTAAAATCTAAACGATAAAAAGATCCGTACCCAAACTATAGAGGGGTATTTATAAATTTAAATACGGAAAAACCCCGACGGGAGTCGAACCTATACCTTCGACGTGGCGGTTAACGTACTATAATCTACACTATAAGGTTAAAAGGTATAAAAAGATTTAAATATAAATAATATTATATATTTTAATTACTTTAGGAAGAGGAAGGCGCACTAACGGCGGTATTTTAGGAGGTTAGGAAGGAAGGACTAGCTACGCCGGGGTCCAGGGAGAGGTCAGGTGGCTAGTCGAAGCCTAAAAAAGGATTTAGGAAAGAAAAGTCGGTACTAGGAGTAATAGTAGTAGGAGGATCGAGCGTAAGTATTACCTCGCTAATAATAGCGGTACTTTACTCCGATAAATATTATTTTTACTAACGAAGGCAGGATAAATATATAATAGTTTCCTATACTTTATATATAGCTTTTTCGGCTTTATAGTAAACGTTTAAAAATCGCTTTTCGGCGGCTAGTTCTTTTAAAAATAAATAACGATATTCGGTAATTAAATATTTAACTAAATAAAGTTAAACAGAGTATTAAAAAAAGGACGGACTAACTAATTTATAATAATAAAAGTGCCCGACGTATTATATAAATAGCTTTAACGTATATATTTACCGTAACGAAAAAAACGTTTATAAAGATAATAAATTAAATTACGGTAATATAAAAAAAATAAAGTATAATAATAAAACTGTTAGCTGGTAAGCCCTGATAGGCCTATAATATAGAACCTATACAGGGTTGCTGTAAAATACAGCAGTACGCAAGCGGAAGCGGGAGGATACGACGGCAGTGCCAAAGGAAGGTAAAGCACTGTAATACAGTGAGGTATAAAGAATAAGAATTGCTTTTATTACCCTTGGCCTTGGCCTTTGGCTTTAGCCTTAAGCTTTTGCCTTTAAGGAAAGAAAGAAAACTATTTTACAGGAGAGAGGAGAGGTCTATATATAGGCCTTCGTAAGCCTACTGTGGGTCCTGTAGGCCCTGGAAGCCCCTATACCACTTTAGGGTATTTGGTGGGCTTAGGTGGGTCTAGTGTAAACTCACGGAAATCCATAGAACCTTCGGCAGCAGAGGTGCCTTGTAAATCATGCTATTGTGGCGACTTACTACGTAAGCCTGTAGCCACTTTAGAAGGTTCCAGTATCCTGTTGACTAAGCCTTAGGCCACAGTAGCCCTGTAAGCCTTTAAGGGTCCCTTATAAAGAATATTCTAAAGGGATCCAAGCCGGGAAGTTCCATTACTGCTTATAGCAGTACTGCCCACTGTAATATCAATCTGTAGGGCAGTAAGTAGGGCACTTAGTAGTACCCACACATTAACAAAAACCTTTAAAGTTAATAAAAGCAGTTAAAGTTAAATAACGATAGTATTATAGATTAACGTTCGGAATAAAAAATTATAAGGATTTAAAAACTCTATAAGGGTTAAATATTATAGTAATAGGGAGAAGAAAAGGATTTATAAATAAAGAAAGTAGGCGATAAACGGTTATTTTAAGCTTTAAATTGACGGGACTTCGACCTAAGAGGAGGGGTATTATATTATAATTAAGTTAAATAGGTAGGACGGATTATATATAAAGTATAAGACGTATAGTTAATCGTTAGTAAGACTAATTAGGATAAGGATATACGATTATAGATAGTAGACTAGGAAAATATAGTAATCGCGGTAATATAATTAATAAGGAATTATAAAGGATTATAACGATTATTATAATTATTAGGAACAAGCGGAATAATTACTATAATTAGAGCTTAGCACAAGGTCTATATATACGGAGGAACTAACTAATATAAATAGATAGTTCCGCAATATGTAATTTAGCTTATATTTACGGTATTTAGTATTTATATTAAAACATCTTATTATGCACTGTTTAGCTGCACCGAACTAATTATTAGAAGTTACCTTTAACTAGTATCCCTTTCAGAGGTTCTGTATAGGGGTTCGTCACAAGTAAATAACCCTCTAAGCCTCACACGTATTTTTTTAGCTCTCCGGCGCTTACTTAATCCTTTATTAGCCTTATAGAGCGAAGAGACCTCTATACGAAGGAGAGCTACCTAGTATATTACAGTTATTATACCCTTAATAAATTAATTTACCGTAATTAATATTAAAGTCGGGAAATTATTTTAATAATTAATAATATAAGTCTTAATAAACGTTAATTATAAATTAGTTTCTCGAGGGTTATATAGTATTTAAGAGATTTAAAGTTATATAATATTAGGCTATAAGTTTAAAAGTATTAACGTATAAAGCTTTATATTTAGTTTAGAAAATACTTTTTTTAAATTATATAATATAAAGTTAATACCCGTAAAGCTACTTTATATATTTTTTTTATTATAAAAGCGAAAAAAGCTTTATAGAAAGTATAATGGAATTTAAATTTATTTATATAATTAATATATATATATATTGAATCCTCGATTTAATAACCATACGCCTATTTTAATAGCTTAATATAATTAATATTAAATAATTAAAGGAGGTAAGAAGAGTATAGAGATATATAAAGCATAATAATATTATTTTATTAATAATAACGTTTAAATTTAATCGAATAATTATTTTTATAGCCGTCGAAGATTAATAACCGGTATTTACCCTTTATATAAAGCGCTATATAATAATCGAAATACTTAATTTAATTTAAATTTATTATATTAATAATTTAATTATTATTAATAATTATAATATATTAAATAAATAATAAATTATATTTAATATATTAATTAATAAAATAATATTACGCGGCTAAAATAATAAAAGGAGGGATAGTTTAACTGAAAATATTAATTTTTTAAATTATAATTATTTATTCGCGGTTATTAAACTAAATTAATTTTACTTTACTAAAACCGTCCGAGGTCGTAATTATTATATCCGCGAAAATAATATTTATTATAAACTTAGTTTCGTCGAAATTATAAATATCGTTATTTATAATACTATATTTAACTTTAATATTTTATATAAGCGTAAACTACTCGGTAATAACCTTTAGATTTACGCACTTAGCTCTCTAATAATTATATTTACGCGTAAAACGCGTATCGAGTTATAACTAACGTTTAACAAAATTATATACCTAATGTTTACTAATAAAGGGCGCGTCGCGTATACGTAATAATTAATAAACTATATCTTCTACACCACGTAATTTTAATAGAAAAGCTCGCGTATATAGTTTAATAACGTATTAAATAATAGCCTCCTCTTCGGATTAAGTAAGCTTCTTCGATTTGGGCGTAGTATCGCGTCGTGCAGGCCGGCCAGCGCGCCGACGCCCTAGAGTCTTACGATCGACTCCATAGATCTTAGCTGCGGCTCGTTCGCTTAGATTCTTATCGTTTTGAAGTGCTTGGAGGGCTAAAATTATGTGGGCTTCATTTGAATCAGAAGGCATCTTGGATAGTTGAGGAAATTGTTATTGAGTGCGAAGGTGTTATGTTACGAAGGAAGTGGGTCACTCGCTTATATGGGTCACTCGCTTATAATATACGTTACATAGTATATGCCTTGTTGAACTGGTAAAGTATGGTGTGGTTCAAACAGCTCAATAGGCCAGGCAAAGGACAATCACATAGTGAAATACAACTTTGAGATGATCTCACACAACAATCCATCATCTGTTGACCTGTTGCCGATTGGGGAAGAAATTACTATCGAGCAGCACGTTGCCGCAGCCTCTGAGTCTGGACTTCCCAAAGTGGACGGCGGCGAAAGATCGGTCCAGGCCCTTGGGCTTATCTTGCAGGAAAATCTTTATTGAAATCTCGCATGTCTGCTTGATCTGCAGGTTTATCACTCAACTGCGCTTACTATTCCCGACGTAGGTACTGGGGGAGGGAGTGTGTTTAGTGTCCAGTGTTTGACGGAAGGAAAACCCCAAAAATTTCAGAACCCTCATTGACCATCTCCTGACCCCTCCTCCACACCGTAAACAAAGCGATCAGCATCACAAGAATCTTAACACTTCCGCCGTATACTTTGCGACTTCTCCCAAATAGACATGGTAGCTGTTCCTTTTTTTCTTTTTTTTTCCTTTGTTTTTTCCTTGTCTGATGTGGCATATCGGCTATTTTCCAGGACCGACTTAGCATCTCCCGTTCAGTGTAGGTCCATCTTGAGACAATGGCCGAGGGACCTTGTTGGGGCGTTATCTGTAAACGGACCCATCTTGAACCTACTTGGTGAAGACTGTAGCGTGTGTAGGCATGTAATAAGTAAACATCCACCTTCAAGTCTTTTTGGATTCCCATCTAGACTGACGGCTATGAATATTGGTGTTTTCAGAATGTTGAAGAGATCTTTAGATGTATTGCAAGAGCACTGGTTGACATTATTCATCAAGAATCGGTAAACATTCACAGGTGGGAGGCCGGTAATCTTAGCTTGTTGAGTTAGAACCACTGACTTTTGCTCTATGTTGACACTATATACTATTCAGAGCCATCTTCGCCTTCTCGCTGCTGGTACCGCAGGCCACGCCCATCATAGCCTGGGCCATGTCTCTGAACAATTCCACCTTGATCTCCGCCATCAACTCTCGCTTCACCTCTTCTCTTATCGTTCCCAGAAGCTCCACTCGTAACTTGTCCATGAGCTCCTCCCGCAACTCTTCCTTCAACGTTTCCCGCAGGCCTTTCCGCAGCTCTTCTTGCGACTCTTCGGTTTTCTCGGTCCCCAAGCGCTCAGTGTCCTCCATGACCTTTATCTTGCAGTTCGACGCGAACACC
>NW_001914837.1:759965-761237 GCF_000226545.1 Podospora anserina S mat+
GGAAAGCAAGAGGGCTCGGTCGTTCGAAGCATCAACGTGCAAATCCATACGAAGATCTGGAGTATGTTGCAGGTGTCGGTTCGCATCCTCCCACTCCACCACGCCAGCTCGATCCTTCAAATCTATTTTGCAATGTCTTTCATCGTCGCTCGAATCGTCCATGGCGTAAAAATCGGGACCGTCGCGATTATCAACTCTGTCGTTCAAGGTGTCATCAAGCTTGTCACCGTCAATTTCACCTACCTCCCTCGAGCTACAAGCCCCGTAAGCACGGTTAGACACGATGGTCCAGTAACAATATCACGACAGGACAAAAAAAAAAGAGATACCGCCGCCCTTGCTAGACGACACAATTGTTGGCAGGGCTCCCACGAACGGAAGCAAGACAGCAAAGAGCGCCATGGTCAGCTGACTCCAACCGTCTTGCGGCCTATCTCGAGCCCCAGTCCTTTCAACAGGCGTTGCCTGATGATTAGGATTTGGAGAGATTTTATGGCTCTCGACTCGCAGGACGCTTGCTTTGAGCGTGCCGTCCAGGAGGTACGGAACGGTCGTGGATCGATAGATGCACGACGCCGGTATTGATGGAAAATGGGGAAAAGAACCGAAATGTGTGGTTGGTGATGATGATGCCGCCGCTCTTGCGCGACCACGCAGGTGTCGGTAGGTATCGCACAAACGGAGACAGGGCAAAGAGCGCCGTGGCCAGCTATCTCTCTATCCCCACGGCCTACCAAGGAGTCAATAATGATGGCTCTTGGCTTGTGCGATGCGTACGTCGAATGCGGCGTCGGGGAGAGACGGAACGGTAATTCACGCAGGCACGAGGGCCTAGGCGAAGTCACACCGGTACCATCAAGTCACTGACCCTAAGGTAGAGAATGGCTGAGTGGATTCATCGCAGATGTCATCCATCGCGCCGATGGCGACTCGACTCGAGGTCGGAGGCTGAATGTCGATGAAAAAACGGTTGGATTTTGATGGAGTTGGTGGATGGATGGAAATGAATGGGGAGAGACGTGGAGCCTCTTTTCGACTTTGGTCACGGGGGAGCCTAAGGCTTTTGAAGCCGCACGGGCCACAGAAAAGCTGACACATCATGCCAAGCATAAAACCGGCCATAACATGCCAAGCATTAGATGCAACAAGCAGACAAACACATACATCATGTGCATAAGTTTAAGCACAACACGCGAGCATAAAGGGCAAGCATAAGACAACGTTGCTTTGATATGAAACAGAGTTATACGAAGACACAACACAATTCAAATT
>NW_001914837.1:761387-810013 GCF_000226545.1 Podospora anserina S mat+
TGCCACGGATAAGCCACATGCCATCCCCCTCCTCCCCAATTATGCAAGCTCAACGGCTTGATCCCCGACTCATAAAACCCAGACGGATCCCCATACAAGTCCAACTGCCACAGCTCATTCAACAGCGTGAGCTTGTAGTTTGAATTCTCATAAATGCACTTTCTCAGCAAGATATCCCCCTGCGGTCCCCACCCCGAGTTCGCCTCCTTAATCTTCTGCTCCGTTTTGCAACTCTCATACCTCTCGGCCACCAAACCCGCCATGGGCACACTCAGAAACACCCCCGCGCCCCCGAACGCCTGCGACCCATGCCTCTGAATGTTATTCACATCCTCCGAAAACGTCCCAATATACATCGGAAACCCGTCATCAAACTCGTCAAACCTCTCCTTCAGCGCATTGAAGCTCGGAAAGAAGGTGTCATCATCGCACGTCACCAGCCACTTCTTCCTCGGCCTTTCCGGGTGGTTATACATGGTCGGCACCAATGCCAAATACCTCACGGCCATGATATCCTCTGCATTAGACCGATACACATCCACATCGATCCCCGCCGTCGTCAAGATGTTATGGGTCTCCTGTAGCTGCTCATCCTCGGCATCCAACAGCATCAGAAGCAGCTTCCCACCGTTAGTATTCCCCTTCCCATCTGTCAACCAATACGTCCACTCGTTCACCGGGCTCGTCTTCGGATCGCTGAACCGTTTGTACGTGGTCGAGACACCAAACATGAATTCTGATGCATTGGCACTTCCGGGGAATGGAGACTGCGAAACGGGCGCCACAAGGGGCTCGGGGCACGACTCGGCTTGATACGGCTCGGGGTTGTTGAGGTCTACTGTCCTGATGGTGTCGGTCAGGAAGCTTTGGTTTAGCACCGTCATGGACTTGCGGCGTATGGGCTGACGGGAAACCTGGATATATCGTTTCGTATACTCAATCTGGCCCCCCAGCTTGTACTTTTCCTTCCACTGCTTCAGCCGAGCAATGTCATAATTGCAGTCCATAGGGATGGATGAGTTGACCAATGCAGTCGCAATATCCCCTGTGGAGCTGGCCCGGTGTGGCTCTGTCGGTGTCGGAAGTGTATCTTGCCAGTCGGCGCCATGCTTCAACGGTCTCTGGAGATATATCGCTTGCTTGGCTGACGCGGCCGTCTGGATGATGGCGGTCTGTACTTCGGCACTGGATCTGAGAAGGAGGGTACTGATGGCGAGAATAGCAAAAGTCAGGACAAGAGCTCTCGCCATGGGGCTCCGCATGGGGAGGCAGCGGTGTGGGTTCGGCATCAGGGCCACCATGCTGCCGCTGCTGCGTCTGCTGCTGCTGCGTGTTGACGTCGTGGGCTTGTCAAAGTTAACGTCCGAGGTTGAAAATCTCAAAGCTTGACAGTCTGCAGCCGGCATGTCGTTTGTACTCGCCCTTGTCCGTGGAGACACTGTCACTAGCCCAACCGTTTGGGCGGAAGGAGCGACGCTTCACCGTGTGCCCGTGCCGTGGTGGCTCCCTGATGGTGCGGAGGAACGAAGGCAGACTCGGAACAGGAAGGAAGCTTGCAAATGTCGCCGTTCAGCCCTGGCAGAACTGACTGGGAACGCCGAAACTCTGGACTGGGAAGTCGGGGACAAAAGCCAACGTGGCAACTCAGCAAGCAATGAGGAACCAGCAAGGAAAAGATAGCAAGAAAAGACAGCAGTAGTACAATGTACGGTCCGACGCGGGTACAACGACACCTCAAGCTCACAAGATGGAGGCACGGCAATTAGGAGGACCAAAAGTGGCGTTGCCATCAAGTCAGAGATATCGGAAGCTCAGGGGAACGCTCGGAGCCATGTCGACCGGGCGGACATCTTTCGGGCCATTTCCCAGGCGGCATGAGGCGTCGAGCTAATTCTTATGGCGGTGACATGGAACGTCATCGAGTGGGAGTTTCCGAGGCAGGAAGGAAATGCCCGGTTTGATGCAGGTACCCGGGGTGGCACTGGCTACGGACGAGTTGGCAGCTGAAGTCTCAAGATGTTCCGACAGTGGATGGCGATCTCCATTTATACCATTCGACTCCAAGCTACCTACCTTATTTTTTGCAACTCATCTCAATGTTCTTCTCGACCTAGATGCCATCATACATCAATAGCAACGCCCACCACCCGCCCCCGAGCTCAACATCCGTTTGTCTCCACAAATCCCACAAATCCCACCTCCCACGCAGGAACCCGGCCAAGCAGCCTCACATCCCCTAAGCTCCCGAGTGTTACCTGAGCTGAGAATCACTACCTAAATACACGATTTTGCACAGCAACAACATGCAGACGACCGCGTATTCTGAGCAAACGTGGATACTTATGATCAAGGCGTTTGCTTCCTATGATGATTCCAGAAGATATCTAGACAGAGTTTCCCTTCCCGCTAATAATATCGGAAATGGAGCTCACGGCAATTGGCTTCAGGGGTAAGTACGCCACCACACGCTGTTGCAGATCTCCGATCGGTCGGAACCAGCAATTCTCGTCCCACATCAAAGCATTTGTTTCAGACGAAAAGGCACCTTGGCCCTGTCACCTCTCTTCGTACCTCTGGCACACTCGCACAACAACAAAAGTCAACACCAAATAATGGAAAACCCCTTGTGCTTTTTTCTCTCGTCTCGAAATCCTTCCAGATTCTCCACTGAGAGTCCAAACCCGAATGATTGAACTTTTATGTAATGTGAGAGGAACAAGACAGCCAACTACCCCCCCTTTGACGGGTCAGGACTGTCTCAACCTCCCGAACGTGTTCCTCCTGTCTTCCGTCATCCCACAAACACGACCACAAAATCTTGCCGAAGTTGAACTCGGTGTACCGTGAATAAAATTTTCTTTCCGTCTTGCCGATCACGTTGTACTCTCAATCTGATAAGAAGACATCCTATCCCCCTCTAGACCATCCCATCTTTTCCGCCACCGCATCTGGAGCTCTCGACTGGAGGTCTGGAAGTTAACCGCCAAGGCACGCTAGGGAGCTTGTTGTCGTAGCTCCCGCTGTCAACCTCTCTTGGCTCGCCTCGGCGGTTGCTTTCAGGGGTACTATCTTCCGAGAGCAAGAACAACAAGAAGACAATGCTTTTAACTCATGTACTGCTACCTATCTATACAGAACACCAAGGTATCTAAATCCAGGATTAGAAACAGAAAAAAGAAAAAGGAAAAAAGTGTACAACCCCATCTATCATCTGCAAACCATCGTCCAAGTTGTGTTCGAGCATCAACTTCATCCCCCCTCACTCAAGGCTTACTCAACTGCTCCTTCCTAAAAAACGTCCCAAAAGCCACACATATCCCCCCCTGCATCAACAAACAAACCCAAAACCACCCATTCCCCAACCCATCCAGACTCAACGCCAAATTGGGAAACACCGGCCCCGGCCCAACCGCGTTCGGCGCCGTCGCCCTCCCCACCGCCGTAGCCACACTCCCCAGCACCTGCGCCGCCACCAGCGCAAAATTGTTGTGAAACCTCGTCGTGGTCTGCAAAAGCATCATGCCCACCCCCGTGCCTTGCAACGCATCCAAGACCCCGAGCCAAAGCCATAACGATCTCGACAGCAGAGCCCCGCCCACGTCTGATGCCCAGGGGAGGGAGGTGCCAACCCCGGAGACACCCCAAAAGATTTGCGCCCAACGTGGTGCGCCGAGGCCGATGGCGAGCACGGGGAAGAGCCAGCTGTGCTCGCGCGACAGGTGGGCGAGTTGCCAGAAGAGCGCGATCCAGATTAGGCCAAAGAAGAGGATGATGAGCAGCAGGATCTGCCAGGGTTGGGCGTGGGCCGTCGTCCAGAGGAAGCGCCAGCTGCGGCCGTAGTTGGAGGAGAGCCAGTAGTTTTGGATTATGACGGAAACGAGGAAGCACTGGGCGAGATGTCAATATGTGTGAAAGGTAGGGTGAGTGATGATAAACTTACGATAATTAGCTTGCGTCGGAAAACAGACTTGAAAAATGATGGGATGGACCCCGGAGTTTGGCGGTAGTAATCAGGCAAGCCGAGGTGGGTGACAACCGCTAATGCCATCATCAGCACCGCAACAGGGAGACAGACGGCCGACACAATCGTGTTGGATGCCCGCGCCATGGGGATACCGTTGCTGTCGTAAGAACTGAGAAGAGATCCCCAGTACCAGAGACCGCTGATGTAAATCTGCTGTACACCCTGCACAGCGCAGGCACGGATGACCCATGTCCTCACTGGCGCACCGCCCTCGTCGCCAAAGTTGAGAGCAAAGAACATTGATCCGCTGGAAGATGCTGCTGCATACAGCCCAGAGGCTGTGTTCTGGACCCAGCCTCGCGCATAGAATGACTGCGCAAACGGCGCGCAGCCAGCAAAGAGAAAGGCAAGACCGTAGATGGCAAAAGGTGTAGACAAGACCCAGACAGATTTGAGATTGCGGGAACCGACCCACCAGCAAATGGACGTAGCGGCGTAAATCGAGGCAATAGTGTAAAGCGTTCCCGCTGTTTGACCCTGTTCGCCATTGAGCAGGGAAATCTGGTACGAGTTGGCAGCTAGGATTTGTCCAAGCGCCAAAATGAGAGTGTAAATAGGCCAGTCAAACACCTTTCGAAGCATGAACTTCTGCATAGCAGTCGTATGCGCCACGGGAGGCACATCTTCCGTCTCAAAAGTGGAAACATACTGCCCATGAGTGGCATGCAATTCGTCTCCATCCTCGGCTGAGTAGACCGAAGACGCAATACTGGGTGTGTAGGGGCTTGCTGGGCGGGATGGAACATCCAAAAAGCGAGGATGAACACGACCTGGCGAAGGTGGTTCCACAAGAGTGACCTTGGATGTGTTTCGAGACGAAGATAATCCGAATTTGATGCTCTTGTAGTCTTGGAACCATTGCTTTTCAGACCGGACCAGATATTGCTCAATGCAGAGATCGGTCTCTGAAGATTTGGCATCAAGATTCGCCAACATCTTCTGGAACTCGACAGTGTATTCGCCATCAGTGTCCGTGAAGAACGGGTCAACCTTTTGCAGTGCAAAGTCCTTGCGCCCTTTGGTGACAGAACGAATAGAGACATCTGAGTACCTCTTGGTATTTGGAGATGGCAGAGGAGGCATAAGTGGCCATCCTGCTGCATCAGACATCGGACTTCTTCCACCTGATGGCAGGCCGTTGTAGCCAGGCGTGAGAAACGAGGTAGGAGTGATGGGTCGGCCAGACTGTAGTTCTGTCGGTGTGGGTGAAGCAGAACGTGAGAGATTTGTCTTGGAGAGTCCCACAAGTCGGAGGTGGTCTGGCTTGTCCCTGTGCTTCTGAGACTTTTGGATTGATGTGCTGTGAAGCTCGCTGATCTCTTCTACCCATCGCGCGACTGGGAAGCGCTGTTTGGCTGAGACAGCTCTCATCTTCGCACGAGTCTCGGTATCTGAGGCGAGGGCGCCCTCGATGGCATCTTTGAACTGACTGATGAGATGCTTGGCCGATGTTGATTCGACAGTGTAATACCACCCGGGCATGTTCCCGAGGCCACCTGAAACTTGTTAGCCTTGACTGTAAGACTCGATCAGGGATAACGCTTACCAACTCGAGCTCCCACCCCCAACGCTCCTTTCCTCCCAAATTCCACTGCCACCAAGCCAAACGGCTCGTCGCGAGATGGAATAAGCGCAAACTCAGCACCACTGAAGATATATGGAGGCAGCTGTGTAAACTCTGGCTTGGAGAAAACCCGACCAGGATACTGCTCCATAAGTCTTGCCAATTTGATAGCAGCCAACTTGCCATAGAGGTCGATAACTGGCCCGATAGCAATCAACTGCACCTTTGGATTGTGCTCCAACACAGACGGGAACACGTCTGCAATAATATCCACCCCCTTCTGCATAGACCATCGACCAACAAAGACAAACAATTCAGCATCTGCATCTTGCTTCAGGCCAGCCCATTCCTGGGCCTGCCGACGGAGCCCAGCACGCTTAGCTTCAAACTCGCCATCAACGTGAACCTTCTCAGCCTGGGAAGCTGCCTCAAGCTCCGGCGACCACTCAGCTGTGTCCGAAGGATCTGGATTTGGAAGGCTTCCAATTTTTGAGAGGCCCCAGAAAATTGGATATCGTGCAAAACTTCTCTTGCCATACTTCTTGGAGACTCCCACCGCTCCGAAGCCGTGTTGGAACTCCCGCAGATAACTAGCTCCCGCGTGCAGTAAGTTGAAGACCTCGCCAAATTGCACAAATCGTTCCACAACCTTCTGGTCCAAGTTGAAAACCTTGCAGACCTCCTCCTTTTCTTCTTTCGTTCCAAGGCTCCACATTCCCTGAAATTCGGCGTTGTGAAGAGAAAGGCAGCATGGAATAACACGAGGGAGTAGGTACAATGGGGCAAGGGCGCCGTGGAAGTCGTTGATGTGGTAAATGTCCGGGTTGAAGCGCTTCAAGGCCTCGGAAATACACTGATTCCAAGCCGAGTAGTAAATGGCGCTGTCAAGATCATCCATTCTTTCCGGATACGGATTGGCGGGTGTTTGAAGGCGGAAAACTGGTGCATCGAGCAGAACGTAGGTGATATTCCGGAGCGTGTGGTATTGAACATCGACATTGTACTGAGAGCCGAGAATCGTGATCTCCATAGGCTCGGCACGTTGATCAACTGGGTACCCATTAGGATATGCGTTCTCAAGACCCCCAACACACGGGACGACCCAGATGATATCTAGATGGCCAAGAGCTTTGCCCATCAGTTGTGCCATCACACCAAGACCACCGATCTTGATCTTGATCTTCCAGTCTTCGATATCGTACTCCATTGTGGCAATGAGGGCCTTCTTGCGAGGAGCCCCAATGTCCATATGAAGGCCTTGGCCATTCAACCCTCTGCCGGTTGTGTGTGATGTCCCGGGCCGTGTTGGACCACCGACAGAGGATGCATCAGACGAGGGTCGACTCGGTCGAGACAATGGCTTTTCCTTCATTTCGAAAACTTGCCGGAGCTTCTCAGACAGTTTACCATGCTTCGTGACAGCGCCCGAAACATTGTGCTTGACTTTGTAAAACGACCCGGTGAATGTGAAGACGACGAGCCATCCCGTAAGCAACGGCAACACCCACATGAGCGAGAAGATTGTAATCTGCCGTACCCTGCTGCCTGCTGGAAACTTGCTGTATCTCATGGTGGCATCGTCCACTTCAAACCGCCATCCCACAAAAGGGGAAGGGGGAGACTCAGTGATGTTGACAACATTTTGCCTCAAGGACCCAGGGGGCAGTCTGTCAAGCACATAGTCGAAGTTGACATCACCGAAAATCCACGTCTGGTCCGGAAGACCATCCGGGTTCAAGCCCCAAACGTTAAATTGCAGAGCGGTTGGCCACTCAGCCATGATATCGACAGACCAAACACCACTATCGGCCTTCTGGAGCATCTTGTTTGGAATGCCTGCGTCGAACCCGAACGCATTGAAGTGACCGTTGATGAAGAGGTGGGGGAAACGCCGGGGTAGGTTGGATGCATCCAGGTCACCTTCTTGCTGGTGATGGCTACTTCCAGCAAGCTTGCTGTAGTACTGACAGACGACATGCTCGCCAGTCCAATCCTGCAGGTTTGTTCCTGTCCAATTCTTGGCTGGTAGCCTGTAGTCTTCGCCCGTGTAATCGAGCCATGGGGTCCAGTTCGAGCTCCATGTTTGAGAACATCGGAACTTGGTGGCGCCTGCTGCTCTGTGGCGAACAAAGATGTCCTCTCCTTTAGCGTAGACAAGCTCCCTGGAGTAGTTGGCATGTCTGGGGAAGACCATGGGATTGTTCTGGGGTCCAACTCGCAACAGGAAGTGATCCGTTGATCCCGTACTGCCCGTGCCCGCTTTGTCGGTGGCATTCCGTACTGTAATGCGATGAATGCCATCGGGAATGGAGTTGATTGTGGCGGCGAATTCCCACACCGATGCGACCTGACCAACGTATTTTGTGGAATTTTCAACGACATTCAGCTTCTTGCATCTCAGGGACCCCCTATTGAGCGACGCAACAGCTCCGCCGACCGTGTTGGATGTAATCTCGATGGAGTTGAAAACACCCTCACAATCCATCTCCTGTGAAAAATGTATCTGTATCTCCACAGATGTTTTGCCGTCCTTGGCAGACTCCAAGCGATAGTCATGACCTGGGAGGAACCTGGTGATGACAGGAGCTGGGCCGACCCAACTTTCGACGGGAACAAAGGCCTTGAACCCCCAAGCGGGGAAGCTGAGCTCACTCAAGCAGCCGTGAAATAACTCATCTTCATTGTCATCAATCCGCTTGGTCGAAGGTTCAAGTGTGTACTCCTCATAGGGGTATAGGAGGTTCCTGACCGTGGCACCTGCTCCGAAGGCTGATAGCAAAGCTGTCTGAGGATCAGAGCAGTTGAACTTGTAGTTGATGGTCCTGTTCTCGTTTCCTAGCATTAGCCACACCGGGTCCTCGCCATGAGGTACTGACGAAAAGTTTTGCAGTTGTTGATGGGGCATTCTGATGTAGCTCCATAGACCCAGCTCTGTGCCAGTTCCGTTTGATCCGGGAAGGTAGATCCAGTTGGTATAATTCGATAATTGGTACATCTCAAAGCCATCGTTAAGTGCCGGGTAGACTGTTCTTAGTTCCAGAAATCTCTTGACGACTGCTCGGATTGGGTGTGAAGGATCACGATGATCGAGGCTGACGTTGGGATCGTCGCAGCCGTAGAGGGCAGCGTCGAGGGGAAAATTGAAGTACTTTTCAGATCCGACTTTGTAGCAACCGTGAAGCTCCCATGCATTCGTTGAAGTCATGGGCTGACGACCGTAAAGATAATTACCGGCGATGTTTTCGAGCACATAAAAGGCCTGCTCCTCGCCCCAGTTGACGATGGGGATGCCAGGCATCAAGAGAGACATGATGAAGGCGCCAACCAGGTACTTTTGCGTTCCATTTTGAATTGATGGCCAGCGGAAGACATCTTGGTTGGACACGCCAAACATGTGACGGGGGTCGAACTTGCCAGTGTTGGCGTTGATAAAATCCGTCGTCATGAGCATATCTTGCCACCCCTCTGCCCAACTGATCCGAGTATCCATTTCAGCGCCGTATTCGCCATCGATGCCGAGAAATCGTGTGAGAGCACGATAAGCAGAATAATGAAAACAGGCAGAGTCCAGCGCTTGTACGGGACGAATATACGAAGACGGGCTTGTTTCGTTCGTTGCGTTGTAGCTCTCGGCGGGTGTCGCAGCGAACATGGGAGGCTCTTTGCCTCGACCATAATACAGAGCGCCTAGCGCATTCCCACCAACGATTTCGCCCGGAATAAAAAAGTTGTCTTTGCCATATTTCTTGGCGCATCCCCTGATGTACTCGGACCAATCTGCTTGAGCGTCGAGTGTGATGGTCAGGCCCTTGTCGATACGAAAGCCATCGATGTCGAGACTTGCGATAGTCATGCAAGAAAACAGCTTGATCTTGTCGAGAACACTTGGCCGCCACTCTCGGAGACGATCCTGGACGAAGCCAAACTTGGATAATTGTTTCTGCCATTCTGGGTACTTGCCAAAGGACTCGACATCACCATACTGTGTGGTGTTAGCGAAAGTTATACGACACAAGGGAGGTTACATCTCATACCTGGTCAAAGTCACTGGTTCGACACTTGGTCATCTTAGACATCACATCGTCTCCAACAGGCTTTCCATGCTCATCCCAAAACCGTGGATATTCGCAATCAACTATGGTCTCTCCCAGCGGAAAATCCCAGTATCTTCGGGGTGACTTCCATACGGCTTTGTGTTCGGTGAAGCTGAAAGGTGTGGTCGTGTTGAGGTATCCTTCGAAGCCAAGAAGATCACCCATCGTCGAGATGGTATTTTCGAAGACAACATACATGCCACGTCGGTGAATCTCGTCGATGGCCTTTCTCCAGACCGCAATTGTTCCAAAGTGTTGGTCGAGGAGAGTCAGGTCCAATGGACTGAATGAATCGGCCGACCATGGCTGGTTGATGAAGGGACTGCCACAAATGTAGATTGCCTGTGTCAAGTCAGTGACCCTGCTCCAGGCTCATCATGAGAGAAGCAACTCACCTTGATACCCATGCCCTGAAGATAATCAAGCGTGTCCATGAGACCGCTTACATCGCCGCCGGCCCGCAGCTGGGTTGAAAGAATGTCGACCTCGAAAGCAGTTCCATTGGCGTTGTCGTTTGATGGGTCGCCGTTCACAAATCTGTCAAGAAAAAGAGAGTAGAATGGCATTCGCCAGTTCTCTGGAGATGATTGGAACTCATGGTCAGGCCACTCTCCCCAATAGTCGAGGGGTGTCCGGGCCGACTTGTTCTGGTTGAGGTTGTATTCCTCATATTCTGGGATATATGGAAGTGAAAGACTGGACGCTGCAAAAAGAAGCAAAAGAAAGAATGACTGTACCGACGCACCCATCATGGCGGAAAGCGAATGATAGCCACCACGAAGAAGTGTGCGAGGTGAATGGAAGGGATGTGGGTGGTACACCACATGCAACGAGTGTGAGGGTGCAAAAGACAAAAGCAAGACAAGAAGAGATCACCCAGGAAGGATGTTCCCGTGGGAGAACTGGGACACCAGTCTTCCATATCGCGTTCTCACAGACGCCCGGGTGCCTCCTGGGCTCAACTTGCCTGAGGCCACCCCCTAACCGCCTCGTAGAGGCAAGAAGCATGATGACGGGGGTAGAATATCGCCGCTCATCCCTGATCACGGCGCGTGGGATGCATCCTTCTTCCGACGTTTCTCAGCATCTTACAGCTCATCCCCCTGTGCAGAGATGCTCAGCTTGAGAGCCTCACATCCCTATTCCGTTTAGTCACACAAAGTGATGGGAGTCAAGGCTCAAGGTGGTCCACCGTGGCGGTTTCAATGGGTCAAGGCAGTGTCCCTGGGTGTGGCCTGTGGTTCTGGCGGGCGGGCCGGGAGCAGGCTAGCAATGTCGGTAACACTGATCCTCCTGCTCGGGTTGACGATACACAGAGAAAAGCTTCCTTTCTTTTATTTCCTGAAGGATTTAGGGGAGATGGAGGCTAATTCTCTATGTCATAGTCAGCGGCCGGCTCTTGGGAGATGAAGCAGGATGTTTGGAAGAGGTGATGTCTGTGGTTGTGGAGTCACACCAAGCTTACATGAGTTCTGACGACGAAGGCATCATGCAAGAAAACTTATTAATGAGCAGGTACCTGCGTACCAGCATCTGATGGGCGAGTACGGAGCGGCAAGGTCGAGAAGGGGACGGGCAGACGTGCCGTCGCTGACGAAGTGATTGGATTGATACCTTCCGTACCTGCATCCGAAGAAACCTGACAAACGGATATCGCCCCTGCATCACCCATCCATCAAGCTCACAATCTGAGACCATGTGTCGGCACTTGCCACAGCCCTGATTATCAACCAGTTGCTCCTGCCTTTTGACACAGGCAGTCGTACCCACTTGAACAGATCCCTTCCCCGCCCTTTGAAATCGCTCTTCCAGTTTTGCGAGTTCTTTCCATTGAGCCTTGAATCCTGCAAGCATTGCATGACTCACATTGCTTCGTGGACTTTTTTTTCACGTATTCTGATGCCTGTTACACGACGTATAACAAGTTCATCATATTACGCCGAGCCTCATCGGCTTACCCTATGTCTGGCCCATACTGGGAAAGCACGTCTTTGGTACAGCCTCTTGGCATAATGTCGTATTGGGACCGGCATTTGCCGTTTTGGTGTGTTCTGCAAGTCGTTCCCTACTTTTTTGCACAGCGTGACATTGACGATCTTGTTTCAGATAGGCAAGATATAAAACTGTTAGCGCTAGGGCTGACTGTCTGCGCCGAAAGAAGACAGCACTGTTCAGCCGCATTAGAAACATGCAAGATAAGAACCTGGAATACGTATCCGTACGCGCCGCATTCTCTACCATCGTCAACGACCGCCGCCGCCGCAGAGATAACCAGATTGGGAATCACACCAATCGCCAGGTACCACCGCCGCCACCCACGGGACGAGTTTGATATGTCCCGCCTCGGACGGACGCTAACCCGGCGCTCTGGCTTTGAAAATCTATGTGTGCTCCCGTCTCAAGTGGCTTTCATAATGTTATCTCACTGGTGTATTCGTAGCAAGTCAGCATCCTGCCATGGCAGAGATGCATATCCAACACACCCACCAGAATCTGCCTCGTCAAAGAAAAGAAAAGTCACAACCCCTGGACCTTGCATTGATCCCAATTCGGTTGACCGATTTTCCAAACCTTCTCCAGGTCCCGGGAGCATGGGCGAGAAAGGCCTCACCATCGGTCACCATTTGGCCAACAGCCCGAGGTCATGGCCCATGCGGGGTGTCTATGTCGACACCTGTACGGGTCTAGGTCTGCAAACGATGCGTGAGAGGTCAGCTTACACGCTCTCCGAGGCGTGTTCCTTTTCACTCCCTTTTTCTTGTGTCACTGCAAGAAATCTCACTCACAGTCTTTCCTTCTCTCTCACACGCTGCCACGGTTATCGTCAAGCTGAGGGATTGTCGATCGCTCTCGTCCATTCTTTTAGAAAACATATCTTGTCGTCACTCATTCAGTCACAATGTTGTTTCATTTGTCAGCTCGACTCGGCCGTAGTTTCTGGGCCCTCCTTGCGGTACTCATGGGGCTGCTCATGGCTGTCGCTCCGGCGAGCGCAGCCATGTCCCCCACAGAGATCGCGGTCGCTTGCCACAGCCTTGCCCGCATGGCATTCGACCTGAAAGATCTCGTAAATGTGGTTGCGCAGAAAAGAAATCCGGGACCTTTCCAGGTATGTGGTGCTCAGCCCTGGCATCCGGAAGTCTCGGGGGCTGTTGTGCTCGTTGCGCAACACTGACACGACACGAGCATTGACAGGATATCCTTGACGAGTTCAATGATATTTCCGACTCTTGTCTCTCCAACATCTCGGTCATGATCCGCTCTTCTGTCGTGACTGACCAGGCGGACCAGCAGCTGATTTACGAGGCTTACTCCAATGTATGTTTATCTTTGATCCACTGTTCTTGTTAACTTGTTTGTCCCGATAACTAATCTTTTGTCTGCGGTATCAGTTTATCCAGGGCCTCTTTGAGCTGATGGACTCCGTCACCGAATCTGCCCCGGTCCTCATCGTCCTCGATAAGCAAGCCGAGTTCCGTATTCCTGCCGCCGTCCGCGAAGTCGCCGGCGTCGTGGATGCTTTACTCTATCAGCTCATGGCCATCTTTCCGACCAACACGTCCTATTCATCGCAGACTGCAAACCAAAAGACCCAAGTCGATACGCACTTTCGTCAGGCCGTCCACGCGTTCCATCTGGCTACGGCCAACACTGGATCGCCATACTCCAACACCACATCCCTTTAGTAGCCCGTCCGATCAGGTACATAGCAGACCCGTGGTTGCCACCAGTTGTATACTTACCTAAAGAAAAAAGACCTGGACATTTTCGTTCTTGTAGGTGTGTAGTTAGTCGTGTATTATTATTGTTGACGTCCAGATTGTTTCGTTCCCCTTCAACTGTGCATGTCTCATGTCATTGCCTATTAGATGTCCAGATAAAACGACGCCGTGATGGTTCTTTGGACGTGGACCTCCTTTTACCCCTGATCGCCATCCCAACCCTAACCCCTGTCCGGCGGCATAACGGGTTCTTTAATCCCGCGCGCCCCGGACCCCGCCAAGGGAGCCAACCCCATCAAAGGAGGGGCAAGGCGCATCTGCCTTCTCCATCTCCATATTAGCCTGAAATAGCCTATTGTTCAACTGTCGTCATGTGCGACGGCGAGAAAACCTCAGCAAAAACACCCACGCGCCGGGACAAGTGCGACCGGACCGAGACCTGAGCGAAGCAAACCATGGCGACTCGCGGTTGAGTCGCGTCGTCGCACGGGAGAGGGGGAGCCGCCATCGCAACCACCCATTTGATCCCCCCTCTCCCCCCCTCCAACTTGGGCTCCTAAATATTCACTTCTCCAATTTTCCTGTTCGTCTTTTATTTTTTCCAAATCAGTGACATCATCATCACATTCTCGTTCCAAAAATGTCCTCCGACGCCCCCCTCGTCTCTTTTCTCCCTTTGGGAGCCATCATCCAAGAGCTTCGCGTCGGCGACCTCAATATCGTCCAGGGCTTCCCCACTCAGGACCTCTACGTCTCCCACAACGGCCCCTTCTTTGGGGAGACCATCGGCCGGGTTGCGAACCGCATCTCTAATGCCAAGCTTGATAGTCTGAATGGGGGCAAGACGTATAGCTTGGCTGCGAACAACGGGGTGAATAACCTCCACGGAGGAGTCGTTGGTTGGGGGAAGAGGGTCTGGGATGGGCCGGTTCCTGTTGGTGTCAGAGAGATTCCTGGGGTGGGCAAGATTGAAGGCGGGGAGAGCGTTAAGTTTACGCTTGTGAGCGAGGATGGGGATGAGGGGTTTCCGGGGGAGGTGAAGGCGACGGTGGTGTATACTGTGGGCAAGCAGACGGAGGGGGGGAAGGAGGTTGTTGTGCTGGGGATGGAGTACGAGGCTGAGCTGGTTGGGGAGGGGGTGGAGGAGACGGTTGTCAATATGACGAATCACTCGTGAGTTCTTTACTCCTGGAACAGGACACTGGGAGAAAGGGTATATATGCTGACTTGCTGGGGATGGCAGTTACTTCAACCTTACCGGCGGCTCGTCAATCGAAGGCACGGAGGTCACCCTCGTGACGAACAACTACCTCCCCGTTGACGACGGCGGTATTCCTACCGGCGGTCCCGCCCCCTTTGCCAAGGTCCAGGGACAGACTCCGTTTGTTCTTGGTGCTCAAGAGCCGGATATTGACGACTGCTTCGTTGTTAACGAGGCCGCTGGTTCTATTCCTATCGACACCCGCGCCGAGTCCCTGACCAAGCTCGTCAGCGCTAGACACCCCGAGACTGGCATCCACCTCGAGGTTCTCAGCACCGAGCCCGCCTTCCAGTTCTATACTGGCAAGTACATTGACGTGCCTGAGGTGGCTGGCATCCCGGCGCGCAAGGCCAGAAGTGGGTTCTGTGTCGAGCCGAGCCGTTATGTGAATGCGGCGAATGTGCCCGAGTGGAAGAGCCAGATGCTGCTCAAGAAGGGGGAGAAGTACGGGACGAGGACTGTGTACAGGGCTTGGAAGGAGTAGATTGCAATTGCACCTACATGATACCGGGTAGTCTGACAGAATGAATAAAAGTAACAGGCCATAGGCTCTTCATAATCCTGTGATATCCCCTGAGCATCACTCATCCTCGTCCATGATATCCTCCCCTTCCTCCTGTTCCTTTTCCACCTCCTCCATGGGCCTCTTCGCCGGCCCAGCCTCTTGCTTCCTGTACAAACCTGCCAGCACCTCACTGGTACTCGCCTCCTCAATCCCCTTATCCTCTCGTTTCCTCACAAACCTCGGGAACCGCAAACTCAACCCCTTGTCAGGGTGCACCATTCCCACAGCAGCAGTATAAGTAGGACTAACCGTCACATCCGCAAACGCCACCTCCCACACCTCTGTCGGATTAAACCACACGTCCGGTTCCGGCCCGTAATACTCCACAAACCCTGGCTTCTTCCCCAACGTCCTCCCTTCAATCGCTGGGTCGTAATATGCCTTGTTAGCTTTGTAGAAGTTGTCCGTGAAGCCGGACATGCACTTGCACACTGCCTCTAGGGAGCCTACATCCTCATTTCGGACCGCTAGGAGGAACGGGGACCAGAACTGGGACTTGCGGCCTGTGCCGTGCCAGGCAGCGATGGGGATTAGGTCCAAGGGCTCTGAGGAGGAGGACAGGGAGGTGGAATAGTCCTTTTTTACTTTGAGCCAGGAGTCGAGGCGTTTGTCTGGTTCGTAGGTTGACAGGAGGGGTTTGCGGCGGGATCTTTTCTGGGGGGGTGGGGGGTTGAGGGGGGTTTTGTTGGTGGTGGTGGTGGTGGTGGTGGGTTTGGTGTTGTCGAGTAGTCCAGCGGCGGCAGACTGGTCCTCGTAGGGAATGTCGGGGAGGTTATCCAGAATTTTCACCATTATCCCCTCACATTTTGTCTCTAAGGCGGACTTGAAGAAGGTGAGGACTGGTTCGGAATCTTGTGAGGTCGCGTCTAGGCTTTTGACCCAGGTGAAGTGATGGGGGATTTCGATGAAGAGTGATCGGAGCATGTCCCGGCGTTCGCGAAAGGGGCGGTCGAGGAGGGGTTGGCCGTTGAGGTACATCAAGTCAAAGGCGAAGAGGCAGACGTTGATGGTTATGCTGCCTACGGCGACGTCCTTTCTGGCGCGGTTGGAGAGGGTTTGAAAGTTTTTGAGCTCGCCGGTGGTTTGGTCCACGGCGACAACTTCGCCTTCCATGATGAAGCTTTGGACATCTTCGCCTCTTATCTTGGGCACCAAGGAGACGAGGTCGGGGTATTTGTCCGTCATTAACTCGAGGTGACGGGAGAAGATGGAGACTTTGCCGTCGGCATCGCAGTGAACCTGGGCGCGCTGGCCGTCGTACTTGTACTCGCAGGCAAAGTCTCGCCCCTGAAGCTTGGTGAGCATCTCGCTGAGATCGCGGGTGATACTGCCTAGCATGGGACGGAGTGGGATGTGGAGGTTGAGACCACAGCGGATGGGCAGCTCGTCTGATATGCCAATATCAAGAAGCACTGGGATGAGGTCATTATAATCTGGATGTCTGGCAAATGATGCTTTCACGAGCTCCTCTCCTCTTGACCATATCTCGGCTAGTTCTTCCTTACTGAGCTTCGCTAGCTCTGCTGGCTCCCTAGTAGGGAAATCCGCACCGGGTGGCTTGGAGAGAAGAAAGGCTCTTGAGAGAGCTATCAGCATAGTCGTCTTGACAGCACCGATACGAAGCTAGAAGACGTTAGCTATGCTTACGATGGTCATGAAGTGGGAACACGTACATGCTGACACAAAGTGCGGACGATATATCTGCTCTCCTCGCCTCCTCGAGCATCTTGCAACAGTCTGTCCACAATACGCTGTTTGATGTCTCCACTACCCTGACCTTGTGTCTTTGCAATCTTGACCAGAGACTCAAACACACCCTTGATGGTCAGTGGCTTTGGTTTTTTCAGGGTGAAGCTTTGCTTCTTCTTGGCCTCAAAGGCAACATCACCCGGATCACCCAATCTGTCATGCATGGCTTTCAGCGCCCGGTTGTCAAGTCCGCATACTTGCTTTAGTGCTTTGGAGATAGCCGAACCTCCCAGACCAAGCTCCATGGAAATGTATGGGGGTGAGATGGCATTGGTGGCCAGCCATACTGCGGGCAACAGGCTGTTTGGATCGCCCTCAATAAGTAGACGAAGACAGTTGACAAGCGTGTCCACGATCTTGATCCTGCTTTGGGTACTACTGACAAGCACAAAGCACCGTGTAAGCAAGGCGTAGGATGACTTGCCGCGTTCGGCAGCCCATGATTCTTGGAGCTGCGGGACGTATTTGGATGGATCAAATGTCAAGGGGCTTTCATCCAGTGGTATTGTGGCTGTTACTTGATCTTCCACTGCCGTGACTGACGAAAGCGATAGAGTGTTCTTGGATTTTGCTGTATCAACCTTGGGGGATACGGACAACTTCAGTGGTGATGGAGGAGCTGGAAGAGCTGGTGATGTATTTGGTTCTGGCTGAAGCTGTTGTTGTCTTTGGTTTGATGCTTGGACCTCTGCATCCCACTCAGCCTGCAGCTTCCGAGCCAGTTCCTCGTCAGTCAATTGCTCATCCGACTTCTCAGACTGTGAACCATTTTGTTGAATCTCAGAAGTGGTTCTTGATGACGATCCATTCTGCTGTTGCTTGGCAAAAAAGTACTGTATTCCTTTGGTCGCCGGGACTGCAGCCTTCTTCGTATCGGAATTGAGTTTCCTCTTCTTCGCCGGGCTCGCCATGATGAGACGATGTAAGCACGGTACCTAGGTAAGGTTTATCGTGGTAGCATGCGGGCGTTCGATGGAAGAGAGGGATTAAAAGCAGCGTCCCGAGGCTATTACCTTATCGAATCACCCTCCACATCAAACTCTGACATGTGAGAAATTGGGTGGGGAAAAGCATAAATACTGGGCAGCTTCCCTCAAGTTGTGAAAAGAGAGCTCTGATGTACTGTTGAACTCAACCCACCTCCAAACCGATCAATGACGTTCCGGCGATGCACTGCAATCGCAGCAGCACGCGTCAGCCAGCGCGAGGCAGGCGCCAAAACAGCTGACTGGCAGCCCCGCGCCGAGAAAGCGTAAAGCTTTGGCCATCTCCGTTCAGCGCTAGCCTGTTCCGGAGCGCCAGCGGGCTTGGCAGGCTTTCACACACACATCCTTGAAAAAAAGAGCGGGAAATCCCAGCCCCACCATGCGAGAGGAGAGCGGGAAAGGAAAGATTCTTGACGGGTTCGCGCAAGACCCCCCGAGTGTCGCTTTTCCTCCTGCAACCCACCCCTCCTCACACATCACCATGGCCAGCACACTCAATATGAACGGCGAGGACCCCGTCGAACGGCCTCAGCAGATCCGCGACATCATAGGAGGTCTCGAGCGGTACAACCCCCAGGCCGCTGAGGTCCTCGAGGCCTACCTCCAGCAGCAATGTGAGGAGAAATTCACCGACTGCAACGCCAACAGGGCACTGTTGAAGCTGTAAGTATCTCCCATGTTCCAACTCGCTATGGCTTATCTGGTTTTTCATGATGTTGTTTTTTATAAACGTTTCCTATTAGCCTGAAAAGCGGCCTAACAACCCGCACAAGCTGAGGTCAACTTAATGTGTCTGATATACAAACCATCTGATGTCTTACTGTCTTGGAGTCGTCTTGTTGAACAAAGGATCATCTACTAACCATTGTCTGCTCGGCGCAAAACACAGGTACCAGCTCAACCCAGACAGGATCAAGGACGAGATCGTCACCAACGTCCTCGTCAAGACAATGACCCAGTTCCCCTCCCCTCAGTTCGACCTTGCCCTTCACCTCCTCTCCCCATCATACTCCAACCCCGGCCCAGGCTCCTCTTCCGACCTCGCCGAAGCTGTCGCCAAGCTTAGAACACTCAACAGCCACCTCGAGGGCGCCAGATACGACCACTTCTGGGCCACCCTCGAGAGCGACGATATCTACGCGGACCTCACCACCGACATTAAGGGTTTCGAGGAGATCATCCGCGTCAAGATCGCCCAGCTCATCAGTCTCGCCTTCCGTGAGATCAATATCAGCGTCCTCGAAAGCTACCTCGGTCTCCGCAGCGAAGCCGAGGTCAAGACCTTTGTCACCGAGACCTGCGGCTGGAAGGTCGGTGACGACGGCATCGTTCACATTCCTAAGAACTCTGAGAACGAGGCCAAAAAGACCGAGATCCGCGAGGACGTCTCCATTGACATGTTCAGCCGTGTCATCAAGAGGAGCTGGGAGGAGAATGCTTAAAAACACCAAACTACAAAGATACCATATTACACACACTAATGAAAAGGGTGTTTTGTGTGATGGGAAACGGTTCATTGTAGAGTACTTTTTTGAGACGAAGCGGTACTTTCCTTTTTCTGTCTATTGCGTCTCGCTGCTGCGGCCGGTTACCCCTTGTTTTGCATTCTGGCGGCGGAAAAAAAAAGCCAAAAGCTTCTGACGGCGTTCATGGGATTTTGCGGAAGCGATTCGGGGATAAAAGGGGGGAACAAGGGCCTTGGAAGAAGGTTTTATACTGGGCTTAGAGTTGATCATTAGCCTTGGGCCATATTCACATTATACCTCTGGACAAAAAAAGAAGAAAAATAACCCAAATATGCCATCCTCTGTCCTATGCTGCTTGTCATGTTGAATGGTTTTGGTGTTCCCTGACTGGGCATCCGTAGACTCTGAAGGGGGGCTGGTGTACAATCAACAGTAGGTTTCATGGCAATTTTGGTATCTCATTCTCCCTTCCTACATCTCGATTCATCTAAAACACGACCCTTCCCCCTATCCTCACCTCTTAACACTCAACTCCTCCCACTGAACACCCGCCCACTCCTCCAAATACCCCCCTTCTCCCCCTTCCACACCCCTCTCCTGGCAATCCCTCTCACAAACCCCCACAATAACCGTCCCCCAATCCATCCCATCCAGATCCTCCTCCTCCCCTTCCAACTCTTGAATCGCCTGCGGCGTCATCTGCACCTCAAACACCCTTCCCCCACCACAATTCCCACACCTCGGCATCCCCCCCTTTCCTCCCTTCACCTTTGCCTCCCCCTCCCCATCCTTTGCATACAGCATCTTCCCCACGGCATCACTCTTGCTATACAACAGCGGCTGACCAGCAAACTCATACCTGATAACCTGCTCCGGGTTCTGCCCCACCCTGTCGGCAAACTTTTGAAACACAGTGTCCATGCTCGACTCAAAAACCTCCTTGTCTTCTTTACCTCCTCCACTGGACGAGCCCTCGCCCGAGTCAATGTCCATTATCTGAGTCTTTTGCGAGATGGGCGCGGGCTCAGGGTCGAGCTGTTCGTAGTCTGCCTCTGCTATCCAGCGTACAGGATAGGATTTCGGGAGGAGGGAGGAATCTGTCGGCCAGGGTTCGGGGGGTGGTGCTGGAGTGGCAGGGGGGAGGTTGAGAGATAATGTTTCGGCGAAGGATTTGGGGAGTTTCTCCTCCTCAACTTCGACGGGGGTGGGTTTTGGTTCCGGAGCAGCCGGGGTCGGGGCCGGGGCGGCGAATGGGTTGGTTGAGGTGGTGGTTGGCTTGGGAGCAAAAGGGTTTGTTGAGGCAGAAGCAAACGGGTTACCACCCGAGGAGGAGGAGGTTGGCTTCGCGCCGAACAGCGCCTCCCCTAGGCCGAGGGTAGACGCCTTGGGAATGACAGTGGCTTCTTTCGGCTTGGTTTCCTGGGACTCTTTGGCTGCCGCAACAGCATCAGGCGATACCCTCAACCCTCTAATCGCCCTGATACTCCCCTCATTTCTCCGGCAACTCTTCCTTCTGCAGGCGAACACATAAAGCCGGCGTTCGTGGCCGGGGTATCGGTCTGGGAGCTCGGCGTTGAGCTGGAGCAGGAGCACCATGAGGTCTTTGCAGACTTTACACCGAGCCAGCGCGGCGGAGGGTGGTTTCGAGGGGTCTAGCCATGTCTGATTGAGACTCGGTAAGTATTTGATCAAGTTGAGTTGTTGTCTGCCCGTGGCGCAAAAAGGGTGACTTACTGGCTGTCCTCCAAGCCGGCTGATCTCCTCTCCTTGTGCGTCCTCCGAGGCGTACCCCAGGAGAACGTTGGTCTCCTGGAAATCATTGTCCTCGGCGCCCGAGGAATCGCTGTCGTAGGGAGCCATTCTGTTCTATGTTTATGGAGAATCGCAACCAATACCGGGCTTGATGGTGGAAAACTTTGGGGTAGCAGTCGCAAAGCTTTTCGACAAAACTTTGGCGGGGTAGGAAATATTGCCCCGCCATCCAAAGCCGACTGGCCAAGATGACGGCGCTGCCTCCGTCCAAGCAATTCCGATGGGATGAAATAAATACGCGTCTACATGAGGCTTCTGGCACTGGGCCATATTTAGAGTGCATTACTGGTTGTTTAAAGCCCGTTGACCCAAAGCAGGCCATCGTTCCCCGGAGCTTACACATTTGCCAGTCACCCATAAGGTTGATGTGTTCAACAACGACGGTTCGTCTTTTATTATGTCAAAGAGGTATCTTACGAACAAAGTCTAAACTATTTCTTCACTGCTCGGGACCATCCATACCCGGGCCAGGTCCACCTGATCTGCCCATCTGTCTCGCCTTCAGCAGCTCATCGCACAACAACAGGTTGGACGCGATACCCGAGCTGGAGGCAATGCAGTTTCTCAACACACGGAAAGAATCGTACACACCCTCGAGGGTAGGATCCATCGGCTCGCCTGTAGCCAGGTCAAGGCCGACAACGTTGCCATCAGCATGCTCATCGTGGAGAGCAGCCACTAGAAAGAGACATGTTAGCAGGTAGATCGATAAAATAACAGGGAGGGCCCCACGTACAGGCATCCTGAATGTCAAGACCAGCGTTGGCGGCCAAGGTCTTGGGAATGATAAGAAGAGCGTCGGCGAAGGCATCCACACCCCACTTGGCCTTGCCTCTGACAGTCTTCTTGAAAGCATCGCTCTTGAGGTGCATGGCGCAGGCGACTTGGAAGGCACCAGCGCCAGGAACAACGCTCTTGTCGACAATCATGTTGTAAACACTTCTAAGACCATCACGAACGGCATCTGATACCTGGGCGATGGTGTGCTGGTTGGGGCCCTTGATAAGGAGGGTCACGGACTTGGGGTCCTTGACGTCCTCAATGAATGTGTACTTCTCCTCGCCGAGCTGCTGCTCGTAAACGAGGCCAGCCCAGCCGAGAACATCTGGGGTCAGGTCATCGACGCTGTTTTGCGCAACACCGCCGCAGATGAGTTGTAATCTCTCCATGTTTCTCCGCTTAGCTCTGCGCAGCGCGAGGATGCCGTTCTTTGCGAGGACGTCGAGGGACAGGGGGTCGATGCCCTTCTGGTTGATAATGACAAAGTTCTTCTTGCCGTCGCTTCCGCACACCTGCTTCTTGAGATCAACAATCTTCTTGAGCTTGGCGTCAACGAAGCGACGCTCGCTTTCTACCAGCTTATCCCGCTGCTCGGCACTGGAGTAGAAGAAGCTCGAGTTGATTTCGGTCTTTTCATATTCCAAGCTCACATTGAGGGTGAGAATGTAAGCGTTCTCGACACGCTTGGGCATATCGGGATGCCTCGCGCCGTGGTCGAGGGCAAGGCCCTTGATGAGTTGTGTGTCGGAGGCAGTGCGGTGCTGCATCTTCATGATCTCAACCATGTGCAAATCGGGCTTCTCGGGGGCTTGGTAGATAGCGAGGACGGCATCGACGATAGAGGGGGTCAACGTTTGGGCAAGGCTGGCACTCAACTTTGTGGCGAGAGAGGTTCTGGCGACGGAGAGGAGGAGCTCACGGTCGACTTCGCGGGCAAGCTTGAACTGGTCGAGGAACTATAGACAGTCAGTCAGAGGGAACTCACAACGGTGTCTAGCTGCAACCACAAACCTTCAAAGCCTCGTTCTTCGCAATCTCGAAGCCATCTGTAATGATGCGAGGGTGGAGACCCTCCTGAATGTAGCGGTCGGCCTGCTTCAGGAGCTCGCCGACGAGCAAAACTACTGATGTTGTGCCGTCTCCGCAGATATCGTCTTGTGCTGTCGCGGCCCGCGCAATCATAACAGCCGTAGGGTTCTGTATTTGCATCTCGCGGAGGAGGACGTTGCCATCCTTTGTCAACTTGATCTGTTACCCCTGGCGGTCAGTCACTGCATATCGTCCCCGCTTCGCAATCGATTCGTACCTGACCGGCGCCGTCGACAAGCCTGTGCCCAAAATGTTAGCCAAAGCGACCCCGAGTATGCCAGAGAGTATTCATACATCTTGATGGTGCCCAGAGGGCCCAAGTTGGACTTGAGGACATCCTGGAGACCCTCACCAGCGGTGATGTTGACCTTGAGAGCTTCGCCCCGCCTCTGTTAAACACCCAAATTAGCATCCCGGTCGTCTGGTTGTATCAGGCGGATTCGCGTACCCTGGACTCGGCCTTGGGGTTGAGAAGCTGTGCGGCGGACATGGTGGCAGACGGACAGCGAGGGAGGTATCTGACAGTTCGGGGGATCGCAAGATGTGGAGGTTCGCTGCGCTGAAGCTTGTCGCCAATCGACAACTTTTTTTTGCAGTGCTTTTTAGATTCCAGGCGGTGGTTTAGGCGGAGCGGCAGGCAGCGACAAGGGGTGAAGGAGCTCGGACCACGGCTCAGGAGAAACACCCCGCCAACACGCTTATTGATAGCTGGCTACCTCTTCTGTCACCATTCTTCCCAGCATTCATAAGTACCCACTATCATCACATCATTGGTGGGAACCATCCATCTCACTGTTGTCTTCGTCAGGTTGGGGCATCAACAACTCACCATCGGGAATCCATGTTTGCTGGTGACGGCTTCAGGAATGACTTCTTGTCTGATTTGGCTTGGATAATTCATTCTTTGTATTAATTCTTTGAGTACCTGGCGAGAAACGCATCAATCAGCATCATGAAGGGGGCACTCAGTCGCGCCTCCACTGTCCTAGCAACAGCGCTCTCGCTAGCTACGGCTCTTCCGTCATATGAACCGCCTCAGAAACAGCCAACACAGCAGGTGGCCATCATAGGTATGTTCTTCCTTAATTTGACATTTGGAGGGGTTTTACTTCTGTTTTCATCTATTTTCATCAAAACCGATGAAGCGGCTCACTAATAATCTAAATAGGAGCTGGGGCTGCGGGCTCGTCTGCTGCATATTACTTACAACAATATGCCAAGCAACATGAGCTGCTCGGAATTTCCGTCAACATCACTCTCTTTGAGAAGACGGACCGTATTGGTGGACGAACTCTGACTATCAACGCATACGATGACCCTTCACAACCAATCGAACTCGGCGCAAGCATATTCATTGAGAAGAACCATATTCTTCACGATGCCCTTCAAAGGTTCAACCTGTCTAAACGGATTCCAGATGAAGACTCAGACCCCAAGCTCGGCATTTGGGATGGCGATGAGTTTGTCTTTACGGTCAACGAGCGTGATTCATTCTGGTGGACAGCCCTCAAGGTCATTTACAAGTATGGAATCATGGCACCGAGACGAACTCAGAAGTTGATGGAAGCTACTATCGCCAATTTCTTGAAATTATACGAGGAGCCCAATTTCCCTTTTCGATCCCTTACCCAACGGGCGTACGAGCTTGGTCTGATTGATGTTACCGGGGTTACCGGGGAACAACTATTGAAGGCCAACAACATCGATGATCGCTATGCACACGACATTATTCAGGCCAGCACCCGAGTAAACTACGCCTCGAACTTGGTCCGAATCCACGGTCTGGACACCATGGTAAGCCCTGATGCTATCGGTATTACCTCTCAAGCTAACCGTGCCACAGGTCTCAATGGCGCCTGAGGGTGCCATGGCTGTCCAAGGTGGTAACTGGCAAATATTCTATAAAATGGCTGAGGCATCGGGCGCCAGTCTCTTGATGAATTCGTCTGTGGCTTCTATCGGATTCTCGTCAGAAACCAATCACTACTCTGGCAACAAGAAATACCTTATCCGCACCAAGTCCGCTACATCGGAGTCAAATGGGGGAGAGGATTACCCCGTTGCCTTTGACAACGTTATTATTGCCAATCCCTACCAATTCAGCAAGATCTCAGCAGAGGAGGGCGTCATTCAACAAACCATTGACGAGATCCCCTACGTCCAGCTCCATGTCACCATTTTCGCGTCGCCTTACCAGTACAGTCCCGCGTTTTTCGGCTTCACCGAGTCAAAGGATGTCCCAGGCGGTGTTCTCACAACCCTTGCCAAATCTGATGGACCAACCTCTGGGGTCAATGGCGCCGGCAAGGCAGGTTTCTTCAGCGTCACAACCTTGCGCACGACCACAAACCCCACAACTCAAAAGCGGGAGTTTATCTACAAGATCTTCTCGCCTGAGAAGGTTAGTCCTGAGTTCCTCAGTCGCCTGTTTGGAGTCGAGGTGCCTGATTCCTTCACCACAGACCCTGATGAGGAGGGCTCAGTGAGTCCCATCACCTGGTATCATCCCCATGTCTTTTACTCGTATCCTCAAGCCTTGCCACGGGTAACGTTCCAGGACCCTATCATCGGTCCGGGCCTGTATTATACGTCTGGCATGGACAGTTTCATTTCCACGATGGAAACCAATGCGCTAATGGGCAAGAATGTGGCCGCCTTACTCATGGACGATATTTTGAAAGCGGGCAAGAATGGCTGCAAAGGGGCGGAGGAGATGCACGAAAATACTCTGCTTGATCAGTTTCGGAGTGGCCCAGGGAGCTCAGAGAAGGACATGAAGGATTTGTAGATATATGTGGTGGGTAAATGACCCTTTGGCACCCGTTGTTTCCACGAGATGCCACTGTCGAACAATGTGGGTGTGGCTGGCCACAAAGAAGCCTTTCTTGGACCTCTGTGTCACATCAACCCCAGTATGTGCTGTCATACGTCAAGCTAGTGGTTTCTGGCAGGTACATAGCATGATGTGCTTCCTTGATGTTGGCATCCCATCATATCGGGGACAAAATAATGGGGCCCTGCAACCGGCCAGTAGGCCTTCAAAGATCATTGAAGCCCTGTTAAAACAGATCCAAGGCCTATTGACAACTCCTTAAGAATATCAACTCTCTTTGCAGGTATGTCAACTATACTAATAAAAGAGATATGACCTCTCTTTGATGGTCTCTTTGCTGTGTTCAAGAACCCTTATCCCAAGTTTGAGTAGCAGTGTCTATTTTTTTTTGTCCACGGCGTGCCCATGTGATCGCTGTCTTGGTGAAAGCCACAGGTCTGAAAGCCAGCACATGCAATGAGTCAGCAGCTGCCTTGGATGTGGCGCAAATCTCCACCTTTTCCGAGGTGGCAATTGGCTGGGTGCACCGCCGCAAGATACGTCTCCCCTCCATTGTCCAGACATTTTTTGGGGATCGCTTTTGTTATGACGCAGCTTCCCTCACGCCTTTGCCCGACAGTCGAGTCCAGTCCTGTGCACTGGGTCGTCACTAAAGGCGCCGGTGAAGGTCTAGGTATCATTCTCCATTCTAAACCACAGCTTTACAAAAACATCCCTTTGCGATCTACTTAGTTGTATAGCGCCTTGTCTGTTTTCCCCGCCAAACAACCAACACCCCGCATCGTGAACTTTATTCGAATCGTTGGCAGCCATGTTTGCCCTCAAAGGCAGTAAGTAACCACTTGAAACCCCCGCGACTCCCCCACAAAGCAAGACAGCCCAGTGCGCGACGGCCGCTGATGTTGCCCATTATGTCGCTATCACCTGCTAACTACATCAACGCAGTCTCCCGCCTGATCTTTGGCTCCAACAACCAGGAGTCCATGATCGAGCTGCCCCAAGGCCAACTCTACCTTGTTCGACCATTCTCACCCAAGGGATATTCTGAGCTTCTCTTCAAGGACGCTTCCGCTCGCATTCGCCGTACCGCGCAAGAATTCCAATACCAGCTTGTCGTCCAGCGAGTTTACGAAGAGGGCGAGGCTGAGCTGTTTGCCGAGGAGGAAGGGGACGACCTCGAGGCCGATGCCGACATTCTAGCTGCCGAGCGCGACGAAAAGACATTCCTCCTCGACGAGGCGCTTCATTTCCGCGTCGAGAACCGAGAGGGTAGCGAGAGGGTACTCTGCTGGAGAGACTTGAGTGGCGACGCCGGAGACGTTTTCGAGTTTGTTTGCGACGGTGGTATCTTGCCCGCCCAAGTGAAGCAGTTCGAGCTTATCGCGAAGCAGTGCCAGTACGAGCGCAAGTACCGCAAGCCTCACGCCACAGCTTCTAAAGAGGATCTCCTCCAGTTCGAGTTCGACGAGCAGCCGATCCCGCCAGCCAGCCCAATTCACAGCCCTGTCCTCACCAGGTCCATCGAGTCCTCCGAGATGTTTTTCCCCAAGGCTAAAGGGAAGAAAGACGTGGTCTCCGACTTGGAAGTAACGCCGACGAAGAAATCTCCTCCCACGCCGACCAAGACACCGACCACCAAGGGTAAGGAGCGGAATATGGGTACTCCCTCGGCCGTTGCTCATCCAGAGGCTCGCGAGATGTTGGCTGCTGAGGTTGCCGAGCTCCACTTCTTTGAGTTTCAATCGGGCGCATTCGTCCTGAAGGATGAGTCTGTCACTGCAACTGTCACGGAGATCGGCAACTGGAAGTACTGGTTGCAGGTCGGCAGCGCCGACCGTGACTGGATAGGCGTCCCCGTCACAGAAGACCTCAATCCCGTCTTCAACTTCGAGTTCCTTTCTTTCATCTTCAATCAATTTCACGAGGATGGGTCAGCCTATTCATGGCTTCTTCGATTCAAGGATCAGGCGACTCTAGAGCGCTTCCAGGAGGGTTTGATGCAGGCTCTTTGGGAGCAGCTGAATCAGATCAAGTGGTCCAAGATCAAGGACAAGGAGCGTGACTACGTCACCGACGCTTTCAACGATTTGACCATGGAGGATGCCGAACAAGAAGAGGAGGAGGAGCATTATGAGGATGCAGAGGAGGGAAGCGAAGATGAGGACGATGACAGACCACGGAGCGAACATTACGATAGTGACGAAGACGAAGACGATGTGGACTACAAGCCCAAGGACGGTGAGACCAACAAGCAGATCGCTGTCGGGTACAAGCATGACCGGTCGTTTGTCGTCCGCGGTTCCAAGATCGGCGTCTTCAAGCACACCCCCAACAACAACCTCGAGTTCAGCACCAACATCTCCAAGGTTGAGACGGCAGATGGAAAGCTGTTCTCGCCTAAGAAGGTCATGCTTCACAACGAAGACCGCAACCTTATCTTGCAGAAGGATGATGACCCGAACAAGCTTTATCGCATGGATCTCGAGTATGGCAAGGTCGTTGACGAGTGGAACGTCCATGAGGATATTCCTGTGGTCACCTTCGCGCCCGAGAACAAGTTTGCGCAGATGACCCACGAGCCCACGTTCCTTGGTATTAGCAAAAACGCGCTGTACCGCATCGATCCCCGTCTGTCTGGCACCAAGCTGGTTGACGCTCAGCTCAAGCAGTACGCCAGCAAGAACGACTTCTCTGCCATTTCTACTACCGAGAAGGGCCATATCGCCGTGGCTTCCAACAAGGGTGACATTCGTCTCTTTGACCGTCTCGGCATCAATGCCAAGACACATATTCCTGCCCTTGGTGAACCCATCATCGGTCTCGACGTGTCTGCCGATGGTCGCTGGGTCCTCGGTACCTGCCGTACTTACCTGCTGCTGATCGATGCCCAGCAAAAGTCTGGCAAGAACGAAGGCAAGCTTGGCTTTGAGAAGTCCTTCGCTGCCGATCAGAAGCCCCAGCCTCGCCGCCTTGCTCTGAGCCCCGAGCACGTTGCGCAGTTTCACCACGAGACAGGCAAGGGTGTCAGCTTCACTCCTGCCAAGTTCAACACCGGAGAGGGTGTCGAGGAGAGCAGCATCATTACCGCCACGGGTCCGTACATCATCGAATGGAACCTTAAGAAGGTTCTGACCGGCAAGAAGACGCCCTACCTCATCAAGCGGTACTCGGACGACGTCAAGGCCGACGACTTCAAGTTTGGCACCGACAAGAACGTCATTGTCGCGCTGCCCCACGAGGTTAACATGGTTAGCCACACCCGTCTCAAGCGGCCTACTCGTGAGAGCATTGCTGGCGACTTTGGGCGTCGTGCGTCTCGGTTTGGCACCCCGGCGAAGAGTCCTTCCAAGTTGAGTAGGAGTGCGATTGTGGAGGAGGCTTTTTAGTTTGCTGGGGTATGCAGTGTTGGGTGACTGGGATGGATTGTCGTTTGCTTTTCTTTACTTGCTGAACACTGGGAGTACCGGTTTCGTGTGTTGTTTTTGACGCCTTGTTGCGTCGTCATGTATGCAGGATGATGGGATAACCGTGTGCGTTTGTTGTTTTGTTTTGTTTAGCATCGGGAGTTGAGGTAGCTTTCTTGATGAGTAACGTCTTGGTGTTGAGGGAAGGGGCTTGCTTGGCTGGGTAGGTAGGTAGGATTGCTGGATGACAGTTAGGGCATCTTGGTCGATATGACCTCAATTGACTACGTAACACGGCTCGTGAGTTTGAGGAGATCTCGGTATGTTTTTGATTATCGTGTTCTTCACTGAGCACTGTTTCTGAGTCCAACTACCTCTCCTCGACAATTCCCCACAGTTCGTGGTTAAGATTCACAGTCGCAATTGAAGGTTCAAGCAAGTGCAATAAGATGAAATTCGTAATTCATAACCTAACTAAAAAGCAATCTGGTATCATTTCACTCCTCATCCCAATCCATCCCTTTACAAACCCCTCCTCTCCGTCTCCTGATACGTCATCCCACCCTTGCTATCAACCCTCGGGTCTAGCTTATTCAACAAGTCCGACTTGTGCGGGCCAGCGGTGTTTGGAGCCGGGCCCGGCAAGTGGCTATTGCCTACACCCCCCATTCCACGATGACGACCACCATCCCGATCAGAATCCACCCTCGGATCCATCATGTTTCCCGCCCTTGTCCCATGAGGCCCGTAGCTCCCCTCCGGAATGGGATTCCCGACGGCGCCGTAGCCATGTTTAGCGGGCATGCTCCTCTGCCTCTCCATGTCGGAGTCAACCCTGGGGTCGAGGGTGTTCGCCATGCGGGAGGAGTGAGGGCCGTAGGTGCCTTCGGGGATGTTGTTTGGGTGGGAGGAGAGGGGTCCGGGTCCGGTGGCGCCGTGCATGGTCGGAGGAGCGCCAGCAGGGCCGCCGCTGAAGTGCTGGTTGCGGGAGGAATCCATGTCAGAATCGACGCGGGGGTCGAGGGCGTTGGCTAGTCTGGATTTGTGAGGGCCATAGGTGCCGGAGGGGATGTTGTTGTTGTGTTGGGATGGGGGAGGGGGGAGGGGTTGGTTATCCCTGGTTGAGTCGACTGCTGGGTCGATCTTGTTGAGGAAGTCGTGCTTATGGTGGCCGGCTGTTGTGGGGGCTGGGCCGGAGGCGGCGGACTGCCCGTAGGTGGGGGGCATTTGAGTTGCTGGGAGGTTGGGGTTGATGGAGGAGTTGTTGTCACGGCGGAGGCCGCGTTCGTTTGGGGAGTTGTACATGATGGGTTGTGGTGGTGGTGGTTTGCTGCTGTGCGGTTGTGTTTGTTGTATGGTTGAGTTGGACGTCAAGAGTAGATCTTGGATTATGGTCCGCTGTGGACAGAAGGGGGTATATATCCCCATCTGTTCTTCAACTCATGGTCTTTCACATCGAGATATCTTCCTCCCCAAGTGTGATCTCATACAACGTCATACTTGGTAAGGTGAGCGATGTGGCGTCAGGGTCTGAAAGGCAGGCACGGCATCAGCAAACGATCTCCTTCCGGAACAGCACACGCAAATGTTGGAATTGCATGGCTGGAAAGTTGATTTGATCAATGGATATTCGGGCCGCGTATTTGTTGGTCATTCTCACGTTTCCTCGGGTGTACCCGTGACGGGGGTGAAATGACGTCGCTTGGTCTTGGACCCTGAATCCGTCAAAAAGTCGCCACTTTTAGTGACCGTTGACATCAGGCACGGGACCCTGTCATTGTGTGTGGCTTGAGTTCGAGATTGAGCATAGATTTGATATTGTTGTGGCTATTTCGTTGTAAGATTTCGATGGTGAAGGAGAAGGGAGCTCGCAGCAAAGCCGTGGTGATGGTTTCTCACAGCAGGTTGTGAGACTTTTAGCACGGCAATTCTCCTCGCTGATTTCATGAACTTGCAATGAGTGAAATAGGCTAACTGTAAAAAGATCACTGCTTGTCATATGTGCTACGGTATTGTAGAAAATATGAGGAGAGTCATACACATCATAACCGCTTCATTATTGTACTCCTTTCAAACCCGACCCAACCCATGATGCCTCGCAAATTACATATCCCTTCGAGGTCCATTCACCAACCGGTTCACCGCCATACCAGCTAGTGCACTCCCTACAGTGCCCATCTTGGTACTGCCCTTTTCCTCCTTTCTCTTCTCTGCCGCGGCCCCAATAGCAGCAGCACTAAGAGCTGCTGTCGCAACTCTAGCGCCTTTCGCACCTGTCCAAGACCCAGGCTGGTTCCTCACGCGAAAAGCCTCGATTGCCGCTGCATCAACAGCTGATTTGAGGCCCTTGTCCATTCGAGCCCTGCTGCGACTCCTTGTTGCCGGATCAGCGTAGGAACTTCTATGGGTGCTCCGGTGACGGGAACGTCTGGAGGGCGATGAGCTGTGTGCACGACGACGAGAAGAAGTGGTGTAGTGATCATCACCACGGTACGACCGACGGCTGTGATCTCTATGATGGCTGTGGGATCCGGAGTGGTAATGGGAAGAATGTCGGTGACGATGACCTCGGTCGAAGTCGTCGTAGTCTCTGTCGTACCCTCGGGAGTGGTGTCTGGACCCAGAATAAGATCGATGCTTGTCGTCCAGGCCAAGCCCTGCCATGGCATCTTCAACCTTGCCTAATGCTTGTCGGCCGAGAGATCGATGCCGTCTTGGCCGGGACTCGTAGTCGTCGTAGTACGCATTGTCGTAATCGTAGTCGTAGTCGCGATGGCTGCGGCGTCGGCCGCGGTGATGGTCTGACATCTTGTTGCTTACTGCAAGACTCCTAGCGATATATCGAGTCTCAAATTGAGTGTTGGATTTGTCTCTCAAACGACCAATTCATGAAAAAAGTCAGTGAGGAGTCAACGGGTATTCAATCTCGTCGGAGTCTGCCGCCAAGATTCTCCATTATCTTGATTTCGATGCTGGTACTGATATCACCTTGTGGCGTATCTCGTGTCTGTGGGGTTGCGTCACAAGCATCTTCTACTAACCAACTAAAATACAGGTGACAGTTGATCTCCATCTTCACCGTGAAGCTTGGTGGTTTCGGTGCCGAAATACCGATGGTGGTGTGGAAGTGTGACGGAGCTGTCGGATTAGTCATGGTCATTTGGGGGTATCACTGACAGGTATAATAAGAAGTCCACCTCAGCTCATTGCCCCCGTCGCATTTGGCCTTGGAGCTTCCAAGTTCTGCGCTGTTCATCTCGGCGTGTCAGGTCTGCTCAGGAAGGTGTGCCGTTGTGGACTGGTGGTGGTTGTTTGATTTGTGCGTCTAGCGCATCATCATCATTCACTTCCTCTCGGCGGTGGTAAGTTTCTGTCTCCCCCCTAAATTGTAAATGACACATTTGGATGGCCAGGCATTCTCATCACGAGTACGAGACTGAAGCTAGATATTCAACGTGAGTGATCCTTCTGCAAATATTGATGATTGACTCGGTGTGCCTGGTGAGTTGCGTCGGCTTATGACGTCATTTCTCCCACCATCGGATCAAAATTCCAACTCCGAAGGAAGTTGCATTTTCTCAACCAACCACACCGAATGGAAGCTCGCACTCGAATCAATGACCACGCGAAGAATTCCCATGTCCAGACACATTCTGCCATCAAGGACGTCAGGATCGCCCGGTCCCACCCCACGCGTTCTGCCCTGAGCCTCACAGCTGCATCCCTCAGATCAAGGTAGCATTGGGAACAATATTTTTGCAATAATGGCAGATCAAACCGGCAGGGAATGTGGTGATGCTTCTATGATGAGAAGAGTCTCACTTGAGGGGTCTCTTGGCGGCAGATTCAGCCAAGATATATTTGCGTCTACCCCTTCACATTAACATCTTTTATGATATCAACCAGTGGGCTCTCACAGCTTTCTTAGAAGCTCACACCACCACCAATCCCCGCCGGCTACCATCAACGGGTACGCGATCTCCAAGATCACCCTTATTCGCCACACTCAATCCTCCAGACAACCAAATTCGGGAGCCTAACAATGGCACCAACACTCCAACCCCGCCAAGTCGTAGTTACCGACAGTAACGGAAGCAGCGGCGGAGGCCTCGACACCGGCGCCATCGTCGGCATTGTCATCGGCACCATCGCGGGCATCCTCCTGCTCTGGTGGATCATCCGCTCCTGCACAAAACCCAACAGCCGCCCTGACCCCGACAGACAAGGCTGGTACGACGACACCCCCCCTCGCCGGTCTAGGTCCAGGTCTACACACTCTCATCGACACCACCATCACCACGGACGCCATCACAGCAGAAGCCACAGCAGAAGAAGGTCCACTTCTCGTCCTGTTATACTGGAGAAGCCCGCGAGGGGTTACGCTATCCCAGTCGCTCCGCAGCAGGCCTATGTCTACCCGAGTGCGGGCCGGTCGAGGAGCAGGAGTCAGGGGAGATATTATGCTTCTGGGTATTAAAGGAATACGACGATTGGGTATAATGGGGGAACATGATGATGGGAATTATGGCGGCATGGGTAACAAAACAATGAATGAATGAGCTTTTCACCGTACATGTACAAATATACCCTTCAGTCTACATACAATTTTAAATCTTTCGCGACCTTTGTCCAGTTCAAAATGCATCTCTCCACAGCAGCTCATCCACGCCTCCTCCCACCCCTCTCCAGCTCTTGCTCAGAAAGACGTCTTGCAGGGGCAGGGGCCCGTGTCTGTTTCTGCATCCTAGGTGATAGCTCATACTCCTCATACAACCCCAGCGAAGAAGGCCGCTGTCTTTCCAACGGACTCGACCCCTCACGAGATGACTCTCTCCTCGACGGCGGCCGCTGATAAGAATGCTCCGTCTCCCCATACCCCCTCGAACCGGTGGAATGCCTCTGCCGATGATACTCCTCCTGCTGCGACCTCTTCGCCGCCTTCGCAGCAAGATACTCCTCCAAATCCGCCCCCGACACAATCTTGCACCCCGCCATGGTAAAAACCTTTCGAATCCACCCCTTGATCATCTCATCCTCCACCTCGGCCAAGTCCTCCTTCTTGATATACTTTCGGTTAAACTGCCTGTTCCCCGGCGTCTTTCCTGTTAAAAACGACCAAAGGGTGATAGCAAGAGCATAGTAATCATCAAACACCGTCGGCGCAGGCAACGGCAGCCCCTGCTCAAGACATTGCATCCTCTTTGGCGTCAAATACGAATTCGTCACATGAAGTGAGTTCCAACGGTCCTTGTTTTCTTCAATGAACCTCGCCCCGGCAAAATCAACCATCTTCAGCCTCTTCGCCGGCTGCTGCTGCTGCTGGCCGGGAGAGAAAGAAGTAGGCCTGCAGTTACCCCAGATGAACTTTGACTCTTTGATATTCCCGTGGACGATGCCTCTTTTGTGTAGGTTTTCCACAACGAGAAACATCTCGACGACACACTTGTGCCGTTTGTGGATGGGAATCCTCCGAGCACGGAAGGGCTCACCACCCTCCATGATTACGGCCTTGGTGCCGGTTGAGGGCCGGGAGCCTTTCCAGACTACCCTGCTCAGCGGCCGCATGGTGAGGCTGCCGGCTGCTTCCATCAGCTCAACCTCCCGCGAGGTCATGTTGGACTTGTAGACGAGGTCGTCTGAGAACCGGTAGAGCATGCCCGTGTTGCCTATCATGGAGGCAATCCACCTTTCTGGGGGGAAGTCGAGGATGGGGTCGTCATCGTCGATTATGAGCGGGAGTGCGGCGGTGGGAGGGCTGGGCTCGGGGACCCGAGGGATCTCCTCGGAGCGGCGGTACTTGGATCGGTCACGGTGTTTGTGTCTTTGCTCGTTGGTGTCGGTGCGTTCAAAGTGTCCGAACGAGGCGCGGTGCTGTCTCTTTGATTGGACGTGGAGACGGGCTTCGGATTCGAGGATTTCGTGAATGTGTTCTGCCGAGATTCTGGCCATTGTGTTCTTCAACTTTCAAGTTGAGGAGAGGGGAAGGGGGGGGGGGATATGCAGGTAGGCGCCGTGTGCTAAGCGCGTGGCTGTTGGAAAGGAAGGAGGAGGATCTGCCTGCTGGGCCATCACGGAGGTGATGGTGGTGGACAAAGGTGAAGGTGAAGGTTTCGGGGACTCCACGTTGAGCGGGCTTGCGCAGCTTTCTCGCATTCCGGTGGAGGTGTTGGACGGGACTCCGGTGCTTTGTTTGCATCGACAACGTCTTGCGTGGCGGTTTGATTCCATGGGAACAGCAAAAAGTCAAACTCTATCTGAACGAATTCCAAAGGAAACAACCACGCTAGCGAGAAAGCCTTGAGTGACAGAAGCCCGGCGCCATGAACGTCACTTCGTTGGTACGTTACCACTCGTAGCAGAAGCTCGCCCTGACTATCTCTTCCCGTCTCAGTACACTGCGCCATCCAGGCGGTTCTTCCAGAAAGATTCCATTCTTCTTCGGCTCCAGTTGCTGTGAGACGGCGGCTATTGTTCATTTACACCGAGCCTTCTCCAATATTCCTTGCGCCTAGCTCGCCTATCTGCATTGTACTACATGTCGTGCCGTGCGGCATGGTGATCTGGTGGTTGCCCGCCGGCGCCCGCATGTCAAGAACAGATTTGACTCGTAACGCATGCGCCAAAGGATGAAGTCGAGGATAGGTCCCGGAGTTTCTATCTCTGAGGCTTTATGGTGCCGCTGACACAGCACCACCCACTTGAACCAAGGTAGTGGACCGTGACGGACGGAGGATTGTGGGATAACTTGAGTTCATCTCATCGTCACAATCGTGATCGCAACGGAGGATGTGATGAGTGTGATTCCGGTGGATGTAGCATCACCACATGGCGGTCAGTCAACTACCGACGTCCAAATTCCTATATTTTACCAGATAATTCCAGTTTCTGGGATCGCTTAGGATCGTTTTCTCCTATCACCACCTCCATCAGCTCGAAATCCACAAGTCGGGCAGATATTTCCCCACAGAGATGGCGGACTCGTTCTCTTTTGGTGCCGTCACGCATGGCAGATGGGCGACTATTAGCGCCTCACAGCATGGCCCCCGGTGATGTCGCGCTCCTTCCAGCCTCTTGGTTGCATCCGCCAAGACGACCTCGACCGACGTCTGGGGCAACCTGCCGGACCAACCACCAAGTCACAAATTCGGACCAATCACAAGATGTTCATCGTGACGGACATGCCAAGGGCGGCAAGCACACCTATTTTTACACCTGTGGACATCTGGGCATCGGACGGTGCTGGACCCCAGATAATAACTCCCATTTCACCCCCAGCAGTTCCGTCGGTGAGATGCGATTCGCAAAGGATGGCTCCGTGATGATAATTTCTCGCATGATAGCAAGAGTCTTGTCAGCTTGGCATCATGGAAGCTTCTGCACTTTCTGCACATCTGCACTCCACCGCCTCCACACTTTTCCATGCCACCGCCATGCTGAGGGAGTTGAGGGATTGAGACCTCGATCTGGCTCAGGCCCGAGCGTCCTGTATAAGGTGTGATTGAGCCCATGCATGGAAGGACAAGGTTCCTGTTGATCCAATTCCAACCTCAACATCAGTTGATCTTGAGCGTGTCTTCTCTTTTGTTGTCCGGCTCGTTGCCACAAGCTTCTCGTCAAGATGTGTACCTACGACTACACGCCATACACCGGCTGCAAGCAAGGTGAGCAGCATTTCTACATCCAGTGGATGAAGTGCAGCAAGGCCATCGAGACGGGTGGCAAGTACTGCCCACCGGAGTTGTCTGTCGAGGTCGACGCTATCCGCAAGCTGTCCGGCAACGTTCTCTCATGTCCTGTCCACGGCCCCATCGCCATTGAACAACACGAGTTTGACTTTGTCGTCGCCAAGGTCCCAGTCGAGCAACCCCATGACCAGCCCGCTCGCCGGGGAAGGTCTCGCACAGCTTCACGACGAGGGACAAGTGTGAGCCGGTCCAACAGAACACCCAAGACCGACACATTCGGAAGGGACTTTGAGGAGCTTCCAGAGAAGAAAAGACGGGAGTCAAGGGCTGTTTCACCAACGGAATCTGTCAACTCGGAGTCTTCTGGTACCATTCCAGCTCGACCCAGGACATCGGATGGACTCAAGAAGGCGGATAGGAGTGGAAGTCAGGATAGGCGGAGGAGCTCCGTGGCTCACTCACACCGGCGTGTAAGCTCAGCAGACCTCAACTTGATGCCTCGTCGTGCGTCCACCCTGCGTCAAAGCAAGGGTGACAGGCAGTTGCCACCACCGGCTGAGATTCCCGAGCATGCGGAAGCACAGGAGGAGGAACCACGTGGTCGTCAGCCACGACCCAAGACCACGGTACATATTCCTGCTGGGACTGGCATGATCGGCTTGCCCTCCAGTCCAGACATGAACAAGAGATCACCGGTGAGCCGTGCCAAGAGTGAAGGCAGGCCAACGCCGCCTGATACACTCACGGCAAGAATTGACACAGCATTATCACCCAACACAGCGCTGGGCTCAAGCGACAGCTCCCCTGAGCATCCATCCGAACCTCTTCCATTTGGCCCAAGGCGATCCAGCGTCAGGAGGACCACCACCCGCAGCATCCGCAAATCCACAGACGAAGGCCCTATGGGTCGCATCGACGAGCACGTTGCCTCAGGAGAGGACGAAGACCAGCTCCAAGCCAGCGGCCTTCACATCACGACCTCAAACATCACCCGCTCAGGAACAAACCGCACCACCCGATCATCCAGGGTCGGCATCTCCCCCGAATCCGAATCTGACTTCCGATTCCCACCACCTCCCAGCCGCAGCAATAACTCCTCCCCCATCTCCCGCCGCGGCAGCGAGACCCGCCCTCCCATGCCCGCCAGCCCCCTCTCCCCTGTCTTTCCCCGCTACAACAGCTACACCAGCAACGACGACGCCTCTTCCCTCCGAAGCAACCAAAGCAAAACCTCCCGCCGCTTCGAAGACCAAGTCGCCGAAGGCAGAAAATGGGCCGCCGCAAGAGAGCAACACATGTCCATCCTGGCCAACCATTCCGAGCCTAACCTCCCGCTCGCTGGTGTCCAAAGCAGAAGGGAATCAGCCGACAGCGGGTACCGCAGCGGCCACCAGGGACAGCTGCCCATCCCACCTAATTCCCCTCCACCAAGGCAGACAACCCCCAACCCCATCCAGCAAGAACCAAAGAGACGGACGTTGCAGAAACATAACGGCCAAGCGCCCTATCAGACTGATCTTGGGTTGCCATCGCCCAACACGTTGTCTCAGCGGAGACCGGCGCCGTTGCAGTTGGGAAATGTGCCGCCCTGTGCGCTGCCTGTGTCGCTTTACTCGCCTTCGCCTCTTGGTCAGAGTGGTGGGACTTCGAGCGGGGAGGTCAGCCCGGGGAATGTGAAGGGGAAGGTGCCGCTTTTGCAGAGGATGGGGTTGAAGAAGAAGATTAGTGGGTTGTGGGAGAAGGGGGGGAGTCAGAGGGCCGTCGAAGCTTGATCGGGTCTGTTCATTCATTGGAGAAGTGAACTTTTATTTTGTTCATTTTTTTCATTTTGCATATACTTGCTGTATCATTACTGGGGTGTTATTACATTGTAGCATTAGCATTGGGAGGGTCAGTTGATGAAGAATATTGGGAAGAACAGATACCCCGCCTAGATATGTTCGCTTAAGGAGCAGCTTGTTAGATTGACTTGAAGTAATTCAGATTGTATCGTGAGTTTTATGCAAAGAATGTCGATGCAGCATGTTGAGATCATCAGAGCAGCGTTGCACAGAAGCGGGCAGTGCCCCTGTAAGGGAGTCAGTCCATGAGCATTGGGCTGCCCTGGTTTACTTACAGTCATCCTGGCATATTACATCTGAGTGGATGGAGGAAGATGTGCGGGCTCAGAAGCAAAGAAAAGGAAAAAATGTTGGAACATCATCTTCCTGACAGTTTTGATGTAGGTGTTGGAGGTAGTGCAGAAAGGCAAAAGATATGGGCGACCCCGGAATCGAACCGGGGTTTCTTCGGATCGTATGTGATGTTCTGAGAACAACCACAACGAAGCGTCCTGACCACTAGACTAGTCACCCGGTGAGGTATTATTGGATGGGATAAAGGTGTGAATTCTCAGTACATGACAATAACCACAAACTGCCTCTCCATTCGCTTCAAGGGCTGGTTTTCTTCACCTTCACCAAGCACAAGATTACCCGTTAATATTCGAGATAGCTCTTTCCCACACTAACAGGTCTCCCGTTCACCGAACTAGTCGGTCGCAAATCCTTGCTGAAGCGCTGACGACGTCGATTGGACGGCAGCGCCTGTTGCCTTGGCTGCACCTCGGCCGCAATGTTGCTTTTAGAAGCAAAGAAAAGACTGAGCCTACTCATCATCTTCTACAAAAACATTTGTTTGGCACCCTACGTTTGTATGTCACCCAGCCGACATCATGGAGTTGCGTGATGACTATGAGACGCTTGCCTACATCGTCAAAACCAACAAAGCACTGACGCCGTTGAGCCGGGAGACTCAACGCTTTCTGCTTATGAACTTCCTCTCACTGCATCAAAAAGTAATTCTGCGTCTTCGAGCGGAGATGATGGCCACGGTTACAGAGGTGCGCGAGCAAAATCGATCTCAGAGCCGAGGGACGATTCGACACCGGCGTACCATCTTACATGGCGGCGAGACTTTGAATTCGAGAATGGGGTCACTTCTCAGTCGATAAGGTACCTAATCTTTCATTTATTTTGTCATATTGACGAGTACTTCTTGACTCTAATCGATGTGCCCTCGATAGCTGATGCCATTCGTAACTGTGAAACCTTATCCCATGAGACGATATCAATGATCGACCCATTGATGCAATCCCGCTTTCAAAAGATTGTCGATAGGGTTCTTGAATCCCTTGGATCGAGAGACCGTCGATTCATGCAACAAATGAGGTCGATAGTTGATACGGAATGGCGCGAAAGGATTGTTCTCCCTGACAGTCACAGGCCTGTACCAAACATAAGTGAACTGGAAGAACTGAAATCCGGGCCGTTTCGCGCCAGCTTTCGAGAATTGAACAGAAAAGTGCGGTTTGAGAGGCAGAAGACGGAGGCATTTACAGAGCGATTTTGGATGGGTGTTTCGGGGGCGTTGCAGTAATCGCACCCATGATTCTGATGGTCTTGAAACCGGACAGGAACACGAGCTTGGTCACCGTCTCAGTTGCCACGGTATTGTTCATCCTCGTCCTTGCCATTGGAGGAAAGGGACTGGGCGGTAAAGACGTGCTGGCAGCAACGGCGGCTTACGCTGCGGTGTTGGTTGTCTTCGTTGGTACAAGCATGGCTCCAGCTTCTGGAGGCGCGGGAGAGACTTGAATACGGGACAGGAACGGGCACTGATGACTTGATGACCTGCTTTTTTGTACTTTACCAGAACTATGACTTATGATCTAGAACACGATATTCGAGAGGCATTTTATTTGAGTTCCCTGAACGTGTCACACCCTGTCCAGCAACCAACCCGGACCGCCGGTGATTTCTCAACTCTGCCCTTTCCACGCAACAACTTGCTCCCATCCTCTTCCTTTCCATTCCTTGACCATTCCCAATAAAGATTACTGCAATCCACCTCCTACTTAGCCTTCTTATACACCCCATGCTGCAACGCCTCAGGATTATGCTGCACATGATGTCCGTGCTGATCCGTAAACAGCACCTGTCACAGACAAATAATCAGCCTTATTCCATTTATCCACCTCTGTATACCGGCTCAACATACCTTAGGAGGGTGCTTCACCCCTTCCTTCTCTGCCTCCTTCTCCGTCGTCACAACCTTCTCCACCTCCCCCTCATGTCTGCCGCCTCGCGAGCGGGCAAAAACATGGTCTCCTTCGTGAATCGGTTCGCCGTTTTTGTCTTTGAGGGTCGGCATCTTGAATTGGCTTTTGTGCAGAGACGAGGTTCGATGGATATGTCACACTTCAGATTAGAACGGGCTTTTCTGGATGGTGGTTGAGGTTGTTCTGTTTGAAGATTCGCAAAATATTTGGAGAGGGAGATGGTGACGTCACAAATGCTTTCATGGGCGCTGCTTTTTGTGACGTGGGTTGTTTTCATGATACACGATAAACTCTCCAATCGGGGTCCCTGATTAAGTTCTATCTACACTAGATACGTTCAATTGTCGGCTGTAATCGTCTGTCAGACGGTAACCAACAGAATTCTATTTTATTCTATGCCAAGTTTTGCTTATGTTTAAAGTTAAGAAAGCCATGCATGACGATTAAATCATCCCGATGGGCAACCGTCACTGTGTCCTTGGCCACCATCTTGAGCAAGAAGTCCCCGTGAACGCGCCAAAAAGGAGGAAGAGAAAGGTGGCTTGCGTACGACTTGACTTCAGGGATGTCTTCAAGTTCAGCGAGCATATCTAACCGCTGCGAGTGAGAAAGATCACGGTGGAGCGTGTAAGTCCGATGATCTCCTTGATTCCTCCGAGAGACGAAGCCCGTGAGACGGCATCAGCATGTCCGTCGGGTCTGGTCAAGATTTGCGAGAGAGCCAGGGTGGTTCTTCTGTTGAAAATGACATGTGTTTCGCGAGGGGTGAAAACGGGGCCCTGGAGTTTGACTGGTAACCGAGTGGCTCTGCACCGGCTTGAAGCATCCATGATGACTAGAAGACGTGTGGCCGAGTTCCACTCAATCTGCTGAATAGCTGCCGAGTGCACTTACAGTTCCGTAACTTGTTTCCCAGTCTTGATCTCATGTACAGGAACCGTGCCATCTTCCCGGCCGCAAAAAACCAACTTGTCATCACCGACAGGTGTGATCACAGTGATGGCATTGCTTTCGTCAAAATAGCGATGCATCAGCTGACTCGGCTCAGGGGCAGCAGCTCGGGGTCTTCAGGGTCGGTAGAGTTGTCGTCAGTCATATTCTTTCTGACCAGGACAGCAGCAGGGTCCTGGATGGTATTGATCTTGCACCCTCAGGAGCCCGGGCAGTCACCTTCATTTGTGCACTTCTTCGGAGATTATCTGTAGCCGAGGTTAGTCAGGCAATAATGAGCAGAATGAAGCGGGCTACTAACAGTCTTTGTCAACTAGCTCGATGGTGGTCTTGAAGCTATCACGGAGTATTATGTAACAAGAGTCCGAGTTGCTCGTAAATTTGCAGAGACGTCGGTGATCAGCTGGGGGATGTTCAGCTCTCTCGTTCGGTAGCCCTGCACATCCGGTTAGCCCTTCTGTCCATGGTCAGCTCATAGTAATGAACAAGTTCCGTACCAATCACAGCAGATGTTTTATCCACAATCATTTCACCAGCTGTTGGTGTCCCTTCAAAAAATGACCACAGTTGGATATCTTTGGATACGTGACGGAGATTATCGTTGATATCCTGTTCTCACAAGTTAAACACGTAACCGCAGGTAACCGGTGGCAAAGACATAACGCGGGGCATCTTAAGGTGACAGTGTCCGAGTCTGGAAGCAGCTCCTTGACATATGCTTCGGCGCCTGTTGGAATAGATAGGGCGAGATAGGACTTGAGGTAGACAGCCGAATTGGAGCCTCTATGGGGGGGTGTCCAAGAAGTACAATGTATCGATGCGAGCGGCGATGTTCTTGTACAGTCATGACACGCATTGCGAACTTGAAGCAGCAAAATGACTGGGAGGAGTCGTGGGAGGTCTGGTGGACCAAACACACCAAGTTCATACTGGAGCGGGAAGAGAAGAGTCGTGGACCCTACAGCGAGGAGGAGGCCAAGCTCAAGGAGGATTTTGTGTCCAAAGTCCTCCCCCGTTACCTGCGCCCGCTGGAAAGCGGTGGTCGATCCATTGACCCAGCACTTTGCCATACCGATCTGTGGCCTGGTCACGTCAAATATCGACTCGACAACGAATCGCCCCTGGTATTTGACGCCAATGCTCTGTGGGCGCACAGCGAGCTTGAACTCGGCCTTTTCCGCAACCCTAGATACCCGCTGGGTAAGGCCTTCTTCAAGAAATATTAGAAGAAGGTGCCTATATCGGAGCCCGAGGAAGACTTCGACAATCGCAACATCATGCACATGATTCGACATCAGGTGTGTTTTGCAAGGGTTTATCCCAACGAAGCCAAACTCCGAGATATATAAGCTAGAACCTGTGACTTGTTGTTTGCCAAGACAAACCCACTGACTGCCATACACTCTTTTAGTTTTCTGGGCAACATGAAAATGCTTGTAGATAGAGTGAACGCAGAGGAGAAGGAAAGGAAAGTTGCTCAAGACGGCAAGAAGAGCTTCGAGGTAAAGATTGAAAGTGTCACGGATGATCTGAAGGTCCTAGCTACTTAGCACCGTATCAAGACGGGCCACAAAACGAACCAGACGTACTGAGGATCGCAGAACCAGACCCAGTTAATACGAGGTTAAAATGGCCAAGCTTTTTATCCAACGTACGTACCTATCATTTGGAACAAGAAACAATCTCGAACACTTCCTAACAATGTCAAGCGAAGACCAGATGTTATCATTGGAACTCACTTTGCCTCGATTACACATTGCGGGAGGCGGTCAGTGTTTTTTGTGTCTCTTGCATCGGGCAAATCCAATGGCATGAGCTCCGGCCTCTCCCCGATCGGTTCAGATATTTGGATTCCGCATATAACATGCATGTCCAACACGCCCCCGCTGTTGATAGTCACACAACTTCTCGGCGTACTTTTTCTTGTCAACAATCCACACAGACTTCCACTTTTCAGCATCCGTTACCTAAAACCGAATGAGACCAAAAGATGAAGATATTCTTGTCACTGGGAGTTCAACACCCAAAGATGGAATACTTTCCGACCCTGAGAAGAACGCGGAAGTAACTGAGGAGGCTACTCCAATGGCCACCGAGGCCCCTTACTATGTTTTCACCAAAGGCTAAAAGTTATGGATCAGCATGTCCGCATCATTCTCGGCCATGTTTTCAACAATGAGCAGCTACATCTACTATCCCGCATTGGTGCCCGTCGCCCACAATCTTGGAGTGTCCGTTGCGTTAGTCAACCTGAGCGTGACGACGTATCTCATCGTGGCGGCGATCGCCCCCGCATTCATGGGAGATATGGCAGATCAGACTGGACGACGACCCGTGTTCATGGTTTTGTTCGTCCTAATGATCTCTGCCAACGCGGGGGATTGCCCTCCAAACATCATACGCCGCTCTCCTGGTACTTCGTATGCTCCAGAGTGCTGGTGCATCAGGTAGGTTCTTACAACCATGTTCATGGCTCTGGCTTGGTCAAGATATTGACAGACAACAGCACTGGTAGCAATTACATACGGAGTTATCGCCGATATCGCAGAATCCAAAGACAGAGGCGGCTTTGTCGGCGTCTTTCTCAACCGGCATGCTTTCATCCTCCCACCAACACCCCCCACCTACCCCCCGTTAACATCCATCACTCAACAGGCAAGTTCCTCGATTGGAACTACCGCCACACCAGCTCGAGATTCCAAGCCACCACCAACGAAACCGACATCTTCCCCCCTCGGAAAAAACCCCCCTCCGCGGCATCTACCTCCTCATCCTCATCAGCTCCCTCGGCACCCTAGGCTACGGCCTAGCACTAATGACAAACGCTGTAACCAGCCTCCATTCTTAACCCCTTACCCACCTAGGTGCTGACACCAAAATAAACAAACCCAGCACATCTCCGGCATGATCTTCATGCAATTCCTCACAGGGATAACGACAGCAAGCACTTTCACACAGTTCGTACAATTCCACCCTCTACCCCCTACCCCCGCCCCATCCTGACTAAATTTACCATGTTCCCGAGATGACAATCACCTCCTGACAGACATGAACGTCGAGAAGTCAGCCACGGCTCAAGGGGCATGCAGTATCGTCAGGTGTCTTGGTGCCGGCACCGGCATCGCCGTCATGCAACCGTTGGCTGAAGCTGTGGGATTGGGGTGGTGCTTCGCAATCTAGGCAATCTTGATGGCAACCGAGGCACCTCTCGTGTGGCTTTTTCAATCTCGTGGGCCATCGTGGGGAAATGAGAAGACTGTTCAACACACATCAGGGTCACAAAGTGCAGTTTTGCCGAATAGACACCATCACTTTCATCACAAACAACCTATCACACAAACGCCACACATGCCAAACAGTCCCAGTTCCAAAGAGCAGGAAGTCTATTGATCGCTTCGGGAGACTTCAATCGCTGCTCAACTACCTGATCTTGCAACGCTTATACAATATCTGACAAGTTATACATGCACCTAACACTTGGAGGCCGTTGTACATTTTCACATCTTTTCTTTCTCGTCCTTTCAATCATGCCACATCGAAATCTGTTCTCCCATCACTCGCCACCCCTGCTCCCACGTCTGCTACCAGATCTCTGTGACCACATGGTTGGGTGCATCTGCAATCCAGCAATCTCCGGATTCCACTTGGTGGGATTGGTGTGGCGCGTAATCAGCATACGCACAGCAGCGTAGGCGATCAACAAACAGCCAAATGCCATAGGGATGAGCCAGTACAGGGGCAGCAAGTTGCGGGTGGTGCCAAAGACAATTTCAACACCGGGCGTGTAGATGATAAAGGCAGCGAGCGCGGCGCCGGCAAGAATGCAGTAAAAGGTGACCCGGTTGGCGAACATGTATCGACCAAAGGGCAGAGTATAACGAGTCTTGCATGCAAAAAGGTTGAACATCTGCATCGTCATGATAGCCCAGTAGTACATCGACTGTGCTTCGGCCAGGATGTCGTACTGGGTCTGGCCATCGATTCCCTTGTACGGCGCCGCATCCTTGGTCCAGTAGTTTGTCGGAGCTCCAGCGCCCTTTTGCATGAGATATGCATCACGCATAGAGATACCGCGCATGTGAAGAACGAAGAAGAACGAAAACATGGCGCCAACGGCCTCGATGATTCCGATCTCGAGATAAGCCCAGGACAAGAGAGGCCCGTCGACCAAGACTTCGGCGTCGCCACCCTCAAACTTGTCGGCCCAGTACTGTTTGGTGAACATGTGACCGGTATTGTGAAGTAGAGTCTTGAACTTGCTGCGGTTTTCGGGAGGCAATATGACCACATTGGCCTCCTGGTCCCATCGACCCCCGGTGCGACGAATCTGGCGGCGGCGAAATCTCTCGGCGGACTCTGGGGTGACAGGTTTCCGAGGTGGTAGCTTCATCAAACCCTCGCTGGTCTCGGGGGGATCCTGGTGATCAAAAAGTCAGTGGCTGCAAAATGTGGTAGAGAAAGTTGTTGACCTACCCAGGCGAATGATAGCGCCGCAATAAGCTCAAACCCCAGGTCAATGACAAGGATCAGAATCGCGGTAAGGGGAAGCGGAATCGGAACAATGACGTAGAGCAAGTTGGGAATGACCTCCGGCATGGAATGGCTGATGGTGTACTTGATCGACTTCTTCAAATTGATAAAGATCAGTCGGCCCTCCCGAATACCACGTACAGTGCTGGCAAAGTTGTCATCAAGAAGAATCATGGAAGCTGCATCCTTTGAAACATCGGAACCGGACTTGTTCATCGCAATGCCCAGGTCAGCCTTCTTCAGAGCGGGTGAATCATTCACACCGTCGCCAGTGACACCAACGATGTGGCCCATCTCTTGAGCCCGGCGAACAATCTCCAGTTTGTGCTTGGGGCTGGTGCGTGCGAAAATGATTTCGTCCTTCCAGAAGATGTCGTTCCACTGTTGGTCTGAGAGTCCGTCGATCTGCTCGCCGTGGATAACAATAGCATTGTACTCGTGTTCTTGGACTTGTTCGATCAGTCGCTCGGTTCGCTTAGCAACCCTCTCCCGGGTCTCGCCGAGCATGAGGTTGATCTTCCGCGCAATTGCTTCCGCAGTGAGGGGATGGTCTCCGGTAACCATGATGACCTTGACGCCGGCAGCCCGGCAACTGCCAATCGCTTCGCGGACTCCGTGCTTGGGGGGATCTTGGAGAGACGCCAAACCGACAAACACAAAGTCCCCAAGAGGGTAGCTCTTGGCTTTCTTGTCAAAGGTAAAGTCCTCGGGATATTGGTCGCCAGGAAGCTCGAGCATTGCAAATCCCAAGACGCGGTGGCCACGAGAAGCCATGTCTTCGTAGATATCATTGTAGGCCCCTTTGTGGTCGTCAGTCAGAAGAGCATTGCTGCCATCCCCTTGGACAAGAAGGCGATTGCAAAGACGCCAAACCCGCTCAGGCGCTCCCTTGATGTACAGAGTCAATGCACCATTGCTGTGAGCCTTCTTGTGGATGCTCATGTGCCACTTTGTCTCTGAACTGAAGGGGATTTCGAAGACTTTTGGGTACTTCTCGGCCAAGTTGTCAAACCCCAGAAGTTGGTCACTGGCATATCGTATCAGTCCGGACTCTGTGGCGTCACCTAGAATTTCCCTCTGATAGATCGGCACATCTGTTCTGTCAAACTTTGCTCGGGTGCACAGGGATGATATGTGAAGAATCTCCAGAATTCCAGGCGAATCAGGGGTGGCAATTCGACGGTCGACCAGAGCACCCCGTGCCGCTTCGTACATTGCGCCGCAAGTCCAAATATTGGCGACCGTCATTTGGTTTCGGGTAAGCGTGCCAGTCTTGTCGGTGGCCAACAAGGTAATGGCTCCGAGCGTTTCGACTCCTTGGAGATCCTTGACGAGAACATTCTGACTGGCCATGCGCTTGGCAGCAATGGTCAAAAGGATGGTGACGGTGGCTGGCAGACCCTCGGGTACCCACGCAACGAATACCCCAATGGCAAAGTTCAAAGCCAGAGAGACATTGTTGTTGTTCACCGGGAAGGAGACTCCGAAGAAGGTCAGAGCGGTAAAGATGGCAATTGTGGCGATGATCTTGACGAAATTTCCAATCTCAACGGTCAGAGGGGAGGTGACCTTTGCTTCGCCGGCCGTGAGGCTAGCAATTTGCCCCAGCACAGTGTTGTCTCCAGTCCGAATGACGATGCCGAATGCTTCGCCCGAGACGCAAAGAGTGCTGTTGAACATCAAGTTGTGTGCTTCCAACGGATTTTTCATGTCATTGTCCGTTGTCCGATCCTGCGGCTCGGACTCACCTGTAAGGGATGAGTTGTCGACTTTGCAATCCGAGGCCGAGAAGACCAGAATATCGGCTGGCGTCTTGTCGCCCATCCGAACGAAAACCACATCGCCCGGGACCAGTGCAGATGCATCGAGCTGGGAGAGCTTTCCGTCGCGCAGACACATGCACTTGGCCGGGATCATGTTGAGGAACGAATCGAGTAGAGCCTGAGACTTGCTTTGTTGGTAGAACTCGATGAAAGCATTGATGTTGGCAACTATGATGAGGATCGCCCCTT
>NW_001914837.1:810163-875756 GCF_000226545.1 Podospora anserina S mat+
AAGGGGGCCTATCGGAAAGGGGGGGGATTGCGTGTTATCGCTTCTCACTGTTCTTTGGGAGCGATTTCCGGGTTAAAGTAGAAATTTTGAGGAAGACCAGGGGGTACGGGGGCGGAGAATCTGATTTCAGCGCGTGAAGAGAGGCTGGAAAAAAATGGGAAGAGTCTTGGGAAAGACCCCTAGGACGGTTGTATGGGGCCGCGGGGAGCGACTCGCCCCACCTGCCCTTTAAAGATAGTTACCAGGCCTTTAAAGATGGTTAAAAGGATTTAAAAATAATTAAAAGGCGCTTAAAGATAGTTTGAAGGCTTTAAAGATAAATAAAAGGCCTTTAAAGATAGTTTAAAGGCTTGTTAATAGGTATGGAGGGGGGGGGGTGTGGGGGAGGGTGCTGGTAAGATAAATAGGGAGCTTCGTAAAGGTTCTCTCTCACTCAATGGAACAAGAGGTAGACCAGACTCATCCCGTGCACCTGCCATCTTCGCCTTCTCAAGCCTTTGACCCCGAACAATGCTCCACAACCAGGCACCATGGACCACCTCATGGCTTCCCTCCTTATTGATCCATACGTTGCCCAAAAATGTGGTCAGAACAACGCTTAGCCACATGATGAGAACCAAGGCAATGAATCCCCACAGGATTCCCCCGTCTTGGGGTCAGCATGATTGATCCCGCTTCTGTTGTTGAACACAGTCGACATGATGGTCAAGGCAATCGTACCTCCAAAAGGAACAGCAAACGTGACAATGCAGGTGATGGCAGCTGTCATGTGTGGAAAATATGCCAGTCCATGCAACGATCCGGGGTTTGTGTTTGTGCCCACGCCGAACCCGGCAAGTGCCATCATGCCGTAGACGACGCTGGTTTTCTCGGTCCAACACGCATAAGGCAGAACGGAGATTGCAACTGCTGAAGTGACCGTTCCCAGCAAAAACGCAGGCAAGGTTTGGCGAGGCCAGACATTGATCCAGAACATGGCCATGTACACGCCAGCTGCAACTGCTTCTTAGCATAACCCCACTGGGATGGTTGAAGATTGCAACTCACCTCCCATCCCAGGCAGAAAATACAGCAAAGCCAACCCAGCACCACTCGAATCATGCCCCATGACCTCGACAAAGTAAATGTCCATGAAGTACATCACCGAGTACATCGCCGCAACAGCAACCCGATATCCTTCCGCACCAGCAACCCCCAAGGCATCATCGCTCTCTGCCTCGGAAACACTCTGGCCAGTTTCCTCCCTGGCACCATCGCCCACCGATATCCCACCCACCCAACCGTCAACACCCCTCCAGCCACCAACGGCACAACCACAGCAACAGACCCCCATGCATACTCCCCTCCCGCCCACGTAAGTCCCAAAATCAACAGCCCCATCCCCGAAAGAAACAACACCTACCCCCCATAATCTATCGTGCCCATCCTCCTCCCCAACTTGACCAACCTCGTCGCCTCGTCGCCAGCACCGTCTCCATCCCCCACCCCCACAGCACCAACTAATTCCCCCTCAAACCCCACCAAACAACCCCCATCCCCACCGCTCCAACCGGTACATTAACCCCAAAGCACCACCTCCACCCCTCCCTCCCCCGACTCAGAAACCCACCTACCACAGGCCCAACCCTAAACCCAACAGCAGTAAACACCGCGAAGAGGGTCCAGGTCTTGGCGTACTCAGCCAGGCTTACTCTGTCAGCCAGTATAGTCCTGACACAAACACTCATACCCGCCGCTCCCACCCCCTGCACCCCTCTTCCGAATAACATCACTCCCCATCCCGCAGAGGAGGCCAAAGGGGAAGCGGCGCATATTGCCGAGCCGACCGTCAGGATGAGAATGGAAAGCTGAAGGGAGGGATACCGGCCGAAAATGTCGACGAGCTGGGCCCAGAGGGGGAGGAAGGAAGCGGAGGGGAGGTTGAAGGAGGTGGTGAGCCAGTTTAGTTGGGATTTTTGGTCTGGCATCAGGGTCAGGTGTTGCCATGGAGATGGGGGATGGTCGGGGGGGTTGGAGGGGACAAACCAAAGTCTGAAACTATGGAGGGCAAGGCAGAGGCGATGATTGTCGTGTCGAGTGCTTGGAGGGTGTAAGGGGGGAGGAGGAAACATGGCTGGATGAACTCCGCTGAGGAGGGAGGTTGTCCACGATGCTGGCGGTATTTCTTCTTGGCGTATCGAACTGCTAGATACATTTTCTCGGGTCGAAGAATCTTTCGAGGTTTGAGTTGGCGACAGTGAAGGTTTGTGAAGAAGGAGGCCCTATGGTCACGACGGCTCTTCAAGGTAAGCGGCAGGTTGGTCTTCACAGTAGAATGGGAGACCTCGCATCTTAAATACATGTCCTTCACGCCCGTCTGAGAAGCTAAAACCCTGCTCTACTATAACTATAAACATCAGAGGCCTCAGCATGACATAATGTTCGACCTTGGTATCCCAGGGAGAGGCGCAATACCTGTTTGGGAAACATCGAGACCGTTGATTGGCCAATGCAATGAGACCTATGGGTCTTTCCTTGGAAGCATGGCTCAGGTTCGTCGGTTTGTTCGGGTTTGGTGCCAAGGCCTACAGTCAGCTCGGCTGAGCCCAACTGGTTGACCATGATGACTGCTTGGGGCTGGTTGGTAAGGCAAAGATCTTCACAGTATCTCATATCCGGCAAAGTCATGGACTTGGCAACAAATTGTTCAGTATTGGAGCTTGTCAAGTCTTGTCTGTAAACTCCAGACTACTATCAACGCCTAGCTCCATGCAAAATGTCTATCGAATGACGAAAAGGAGACAACCGACACGGAGCAGAGAATTTTGATGCCCATGTCTCACCGGCATATACTTCATAAACCCCCCTTCTTCCCTCCCAAACCATACTGCAACGCCAAATTCTCAACGCACGAGACCCTTGTTATTTCTTAACCCGAGATAAAAACGCAAAGCCAACTTTTTGAACCCGACCATCCACCAGAACCTACCCCCAATCACTGTTGCGGCTGTTCCGTCTCCTCATCACCCGTCACAGCACAAACAGCATCGTGCACCACCTCGGCGCCGTTGTTGGCCACTTCGGCAACACCCTCAGCGGCGCTCTTAATCGCCCGTCTGGTGGTCTGCTCAGCCTGTTGCTCCTCAAAAGTTGGAATCCTAGTCAACTCCGTCACGAAGCTCTGGCCCCACCAAGCGCTAGTGTACTTGAACACATATCGCTCCAGCTTGCGGTAGTTAGCCTCGCGCTGTTCGGGGCTCATGGTGACGGCGTCGTGGATGGCGTTGGCCAGCTCTTCCGTGTTCCAGGGATTGACGATCAGACTTCCATTAAGACTCTGAGCGGCTCCAGTAAACTCGGACAGGATCATGACTCCGTGACGCTCTCTCTGTGTGGCGATGTATTCGTATGACACCAGGTTCATGCCGTCGCGGGTGGAGCTGACCAGGCAGACATCGCTGACAGCGTAGAGTGCCGTGAGCTCATCAAACGAGACGGACTGGTGGAGGAAGTGGATGGGCATGAACTCAATCGTGCCAAACCTCCCGTTGATGCGGCCCACAAGCTCATTAACGACGGCTCGCAAGTTCTGGTATTCCTCCACATCTTGACGACTTGGCACCGCCACCTGCACCAGAACAATCTTGCCGATCCACTCGGGATGTTCGGTCAGGAACACCTCCAACGCGTGGAGTTTTTGGGGGACACCCTTGATGTAGTCAAGGCGATCCACACCAACGATGAGCTTGACGCCCTCGAACTTGCGTTTCAAGGCGGCGATACGCGCTTGAACACTCGGCTTCTTCAAGCCTTCAACAAACTTCTCGGGGTCGATGCCGATTGGGAAAGCGCCGACGGTAACGAACCTGCCATTCCAGTCAACCCCGTTAGGTGTTGTTGGAGTAGACCTGAATGTGTTAGCATGATGGCTTCATGAGAAAGCGGTGGAAAGCACTCACAATATCCTCGAGCAACTGCTCAAGAAATGTCTGGCATAATCGTAGGTGTGGAAGCCGATCAAGTCGCATTCCAAGATCCCGAGTAACAGTTGCTCTCTGACCGGGAGAATGCGATAGATCTCACTGCTGGGGAATGGCGTGTGCAAGAAGAAGCCAATCTTGACATTCTTCTTGGAGTTTCCAATCTCCTCGCGCAACATTTGCGGAAGCAGCATGAGATGGTAGTCGTGGACCCAGACCAGATCGCCGTCTTGTACGTCCTTGACCACCTCCTTGGCAAATAATCTGTTGACATCACGGTAGGCAGCCCAAGCAGCCTCGTCGAATGTGATCTCACCGGGGTGGTAGTGGAAGAGTGGCCACAAGATCGAGTCTGGAGAAAGAAGTAGGGGTTAGCCAGTGATGCTTGGAGAAAAGCCGCGACGCTCGAGGGGCTACTCACTCGCAAAGCCGTTGTAGTGACGGTCAGCCAGCTCATCGTCGACGAACACGGGGTAGGCGTTGTATTTCTCTTTGAGCTGTTCTCTCATGGGACCGATTTCCGCCTCGGGCACCTCCAGGCCGGGCCACCCATACCACTGGAAGCTGGTGGCCTTGGACAAGCCGCTGAGACCAGTGACAAGACCACCTGAGGACATGGAGAAGCTGTATTGGCCATCGTCTGTTCGCTTGATGGTGATGGGAAGGCGATTCGAGATTAAGAGGAGGCGACCGGACGAGCCGTTTTCGTCAACGAGGCCGGGCATTGCGGGTAGCGAGCTTGGGGGTTGACAGCGCGGATTGCGAGGAACGAACGGTGAGGGGAGCGCCTGCGATGCAGCGCTCTGGGGTATGCTACGAAGGGAGGTCCTGCCTGCGCGACAGTGTCTTGAAGGATTTGTATTAGGTTGGGAGTCGGTTCCTGAAGAGAGGTGATGATAAAGAGCAACGGCTATCTTTTTGTTGCTAAGTTCTGGAATGTTTGACAGCGGCCAGCTGTGGATCGACTGTGCCTCTGGTGACGTTGTCGACTGGTGCACCTGCAAATGAAAGCTTGGAAACCGTTCGAGCTGCTCTTCAATGCGGGGCAGGCGCAGTGCAGCGAGAGAGAGACAGCCAAGGGCGGGGTAACAACTTGGAATTATTTCAGGTCGGGTTGTCAAACAGCTCCGGGATGGGCGATGAGCTTTCCTTTATGTATATGGAAATAGCTAGCTATGTGCATGTGAAGGCTCTGAGCGGGATATATGTAGTGTAATGAGGATGCTGACTGCTATTGCGAAGAACCTGTCATCTTTCTCGATTCTCACAGCTTTCGAAGCCGTCGACGTAATTTTTTGGGCGGGATCAAGGATGCCGAGTGCGGGACAGATGGCTGGCAGCCCTGCCCGCATCAGCTTCAGCTAAAACGCCAGAAACGCCACGATAAAATCCCGGCAAGTCTCCACCCTGTCCCATCACCATGTCACCGTTATCAAGAGCATCACTTGTTGAGAGGAAGGCACAATTCCCTATATTTGTCTCTGGATCCTGATATCTTGGCCAGGCTGCGACGCTGAAATCGCCATTTTGCACCTTCCAACCGGCCACAACCACGACAGGGATTCATCAAATGGCGCACCATACGACGATGCACCGTGGTGGCCATGCAAAGCGCACCGAGCCGAAATCTCTTGTTTGAGATGTTTTTTTTTCTTTGCTCTCGCCTGCCCAGATCGTGATTTCGGACCTTCTTTCCAGCCGTGACCCGCTTGGCTCACACTTTAATGCTGAACCACTGTTCAGAAACTGGAGGCCTGACAGCAAGACGACAGGACAGGACTCTGGAGGAATGTTCTTTGCTATTCTTCAGTCTGCACGTTCCTTCAGCAGGACCCGCTCCTGTCGTCAGCCTGGCTCAACGGCACGCGGGCCACATGCTCCTGGGCAACAAGACAGCTCAGGACACCAGCGACTGAACACCAAGAGCTGCACGACCTGAGATGTCACTTTTCTTGAACCTCGACTTTAGCCGTCCAAGGTCGGTCGGCTGGACTGCGGAGCAATCCCAGGCCAATCAAACGGCCACAACCCCCCCCCCCATGTCACCTGCTGCCCGATTCTTTGTCAATCGACCGGACCGAGACGCCCAGCAGCCTTGTTGGACCCACATCCGAAGCCACGATCGAAACGGAGTGCTGCGATCTGGAACGGTAGCCCGGCTTGGCATCATCCTCGATTATACAATTACATGGACGGCGACATGCCCGAGAGGGCTACCAAGTTTGCATTGATACTGCACTGTGATGCAGACTACGGGCATCTCTCAACAGCAAACAACAAGTTGAAACATACCACTGACAGTTCGGATGGTTTTAAAGCCATCAATCATGTGGATCTCCCGTGCAACACAGCCATGTTGTGCTGCCTGTGATGTGTCACCTCTTAGGTAAAGTATATATACTTATAACTAAGTAAAGAGAGCTAGGTAGTACTTGAAGCCACTACCTCTGCACAGGCGTCAAGTAAGCATTCAGCGCCCCCTTCTCCCACAGGTTGAAAATCCGCTGCTTGCTCATCCAGTCGGCGCTGTCCTCATCCATCTTCAAGTCAAAGTTCCAAAGTACGCGGGCAAGAATCAAACGCATTTCGATGTAGGCCAGGTTCCTTCCCAAGCAGTTCCGGGGACCCAAGTGGAAAGGTTGAAAGGCTTCCTTGTGATCGCTCGCGAATTCGGGGTCGCCAAGCCATCTCTCAGGGTGGAATTCGAAAGGCTTCTTGAAGTGCTCCTCGTTGTGATACATGGCCCACTGATGGACGGCCACGACCGTCTGCTCATTCAGAGTCGTCAGCTGCTAGCATATCAGAACTCGGAAAGGGATGACTTACACCACCCGGGACATAGTGTCCAGCGATGCTAGCTCCCGCTGGGGGAACAACTCTGGGCAGCCCAGTCGGAACAGGAGGATACATCCTGAGCGCCTCGTCCAGGCAGGCGAGCAGATAGGGGAGGTTGCTGACACTCATAAAGTCAATCTCGTCCTCGGACTTGAAAGCACCTCTGACCTCGGCCGTGAGTTTCTCCAACGCGTCAGGGTTCGTCATCAGCAAGAAAGTAACCCCCGAAAGGAGCGTCGCTGTCGTCTCGGAGCCACCAATAATGAGAATCGCACTGTTGGCCTGCAGTTTCTGAAGCGTAAGACCCTGTTTCCCACAAGTCAGCTCACCACCCTCCCTGTCAACAACACGTCCGAAGGCTCAAAAACTCACCCACTCATCCGCCTTCTTCAACAACCCCTCAATCAAATCACTCCTCTCCTTCCCCCCCTCCATCCGTTTCTTCAACTTCACCAACGTCATCTGATAGTGCCTCTCCCGTTCCTCCATCAAGCTCTTGGGCACCACCGCCATCAGCGCCTTGAACACCCACGGGTAATGAACCAAGCTCTGAAAAACAACCCCCACCCTCGCCAGCTCGAAAATCGCCTTGACCCACGGGTGATACTCCCCGCCCTCCAAACACCCAAAACTCTCCCCAAACGCCAAATCCCCAATCACATCAAAAGTAGTATAGTTATACCACGCCGCCAAATCCACCTTTTTTCCCCCGGCCGCTCTGAGCTTTCTCATCAACAAATCAACATACTGCTTAATCAACGGCTGCTGCTCCCTCATGCTCCGATCAGAGAAACCGTGCGCCATTGTTCTTCGTAGTAGACCATGCTCCTCCCTTTTGGCGTTCACAATGTCAACCGGGAGGTCGTCCACCGGGCGGTAAAACCCGAGGTACTTTTCAAACTCTTCCGACTTGTCGGTGCGGTGGCCCATGATGTCCTTCCAGGCCTGGGGGTTGGAGAAGGCGAGCTCGTTGGGGCCGATGCGGACGACGGGGCCGTACTTTTGGTGGAGGGGGAGGAGGTCGAAGGGGAGGGTGCCGCGACACAGGAGGCGGATGTGGCCTAGGCGGGTGGCGCGCATGAGGAGGGGGCCGGGGAAGGAGCGGAGAGGGTGGAGGAGAAGGTTGTAGAGTATGCTGCCCAGGACGTAGAGGGCGAACTGGGAAGGGTGGTCAGTATTTGTGGCTTGTGATGGGAAAAGGTGGGATGACTTACGCCTCCTACGAGGAGGAGGAGCGAGGGCCCTACTCCTAGGGACAGGAGGGCCATGGTTGGTTGGTGATGTTCAGTGGTGTGGTGTTGATATGAGGGTGTTTGCTCAAGTCGCGAGTGCCGCTTGTGATGATTGCTATCATGGGATGTTCTGCCGTTCGCATCCAAAATTCCCACGCGTTTCACTGCTATTCAAACTAAAAGTGCGAAACTGACTCGTTCCCGCCTTTCCAGCAACTAAACTACTCGTCAAGCCAAAAAAAAAAAAGTTGGAAGATTCACAGGTAACCAGACCAGAACTCGCATTTGCTCGGAACCGGACTCAGTGTCGCATTTTGTAGTCCACGCAACATTGTGCGAGCTTGATAAACCCCCCCTTGGCCGAGAACTTGCCCCCCTCCCCCCGGACCTCGGATCTGCATTTGCCATTTTTTTCTCCTCCTCAGGTTTGTGCGGTGAGTGAGTGAACGTGTGGTTGCAATTCAGTGGTAGGCGGGTACGAGTACGATGGGAAAAAAGCAGGTGAAACCAAAGGTTCAATCTTGGGGTTGATAGGTTTATATTGGTCAGTCCAACGCCCCTGCGCGGCACATGGACTCACCCTGGTCTTGATCTTCATCGACACAAACTCGGCTTACGTCCAAGTATATACCTGTAGCGTATAGGTTATCATGTCAGCACTCTAGAATATATGTTCATACTAGAATTACCTTACCCACCGCCCTTCACAATCCTCCTGTCCGACCTCGACCGCTTCTCAGGGGTAACGCCGATCCGTGATCCCGCCAAGACGGAACAGAGCTTCAGAGCGAGGTCACCATCCTGGAATGGTTAGCGCTCATCGGCCGCTAACGGTTGCAAAAGCTTAGGGGGGAACGCCACTAGAAGCTGTTTTGGTGTACGAATTCGAGAAGGCCGGAATGACACCTTGTTCTCCTCGAGTTTGTTCAGGAAGAAGGACTCGTTTGTGCATTGGACGACCGATACTACATCCTCATCAGGCAGGTCATAGTGGAAGCCTTGGTGTGAAGAGGTCTCACGTGAAACAAGCACAAGTCCTCATGTGCCTAAGTGGAGTTAGTTGTAGAAATAGGATGGTCAATGATTAAAGTGTCACCTACGTGTACGTCTACTCTAAATCTACTTATATATCCGCATCTCCCAGGCATCAAACTTCCCCCACCAAATCAACTCGCCAACCCTGCGTAGTCAATCCTCCCCAAAACTTGTCCACGATGTAAAATCGCCCCCCCTCAACACCTAGGTAATCTTCCCATCAACCCACCCCCCCCCAACAAACCACCAACCCAGCAATTCCCCCCCTCCACCGCTCCCTCCCTCACCCTCCCCGCCCAGCTCCTCAAATTCCTAAACGCCCTCGCCCCTTTCAAAAACTCGTCCCGTCCCCTCATCATCTCCCACCTCCCCAACTCAGCCATGTAATACCCCAACCCCTCCACCTTTTTATCCACCCCTTCTTCCTGCTCAGCAACAAAATGCACAAACAACCTCAACACCCCACCCGCATCATAAACCCCCGAAAACGCCAACCCCTCCCCTTTTCCTTCCCCCCTTTTCCTTTCCCCCGGTGCGTAACTCCTCAGCACAAACATCCCCCTCGCCCCATAAGCCCCATCCACCGCCACCGCAGCAACACCCCCCTTCCCCCCCCTCCCAACAACCTCGACAAAAAAGTTGGGCGCAACAGGTACCTCGTACCTCTTGGTCACGACGATAAACTCTTCCTCCCGATCCCGAATAAGATGTTCCAACTCTGCCGGTCGAACACCGTCGAAGCTGTACGGGGTGGGGATTACGTCAGGGAGCGAGTTGACCGGTTTCATGGCGTTGAAGGGGATGTAGATCCTGTTTTGGGGGAAGGCGGGGACACACCCGGCGATGGTGTCCAGGACCCCATCGGGGAGGAGGCGGTCGTCTTGGGAGGGGAGGAGGGAGGATTTATGCTGGAAGGTGTCATATGCTTCTGAGGAAAAGGACGTGGTTGTGAGGGTCTGTATCGGGGTTGAGAGGTAAGTCAAAATTTTGTCAAGGTCCGACGGTGAGGGGGTGGAGGGGGAGGGGAGGTGGATTCGGTGGTCGAGGAGGTGTTGTTCTTGGAGGAGGGAGTAGATTGTGGTGGGGGATGGGCGGGCGGTGGTACCAGGGCGGGGGGGCAGAGAGGAGCGGACTCGTTGGGGGGGAGGAGGAGGGCGGGTGGGTTGGAAGAAGGAGGGGTGTAAGTCGCGGAGGTATCGGGTTTCGATCGGGGGGAAGGTGAGTGATTGGCTTCGACTGCTGCTGGTGTGGACGCGAGCGATGGTCATGTTTCGCACCGCGCCGGGGGCTGGGAGGGAGGTTCTACGGTCGCGGTCGCGATCGCGGAGGGACCAGCATAATCGTGGAAGCTGGGAGTAGTCGCTCCACAGGACGGGATAGTTTTCGTTGTTGTCGCCGATGGTGATTTTGGTGGGGCGTTGGTTGTCGTCGTCGTGGTCGTCGTCGTCGTCATCGTTTTCACGATGGCGCTTTGATCCGTGCGGCGGTGTTGTCATATTGAGTTTTAAGGTCTTGTCACTGTCGAAACTGACACGGGTAGAGACAAAAGACGGGAAAAGGCAGGGAGCGGGGAGCGGACCTGATGCGGTTTTCCACCCTTCCCATGGCCTATTTTATGGAAAAGACGGGAGCAGAGGTTGCACCTAACTGCACGCCACCGAGGAAGGAAAAGTGTCCAATGCTACACACAATCATCCGAAGCGAATCATGCCACTTCCATCCCGTGGTTGGGTGTGTGACATGGTGCATTTCGACTGGGCAGCAAAAGAATACAAGGAAAATAGTTACACTGCATCTTTGGGTCAAGGTAAGGTAGGTTGACAGGTGTCATGACCTGTCATGGTGCCGCTGTGTTGCCCTTTTCCCGCCTTGAACTTGAGACACAGCACTGCTACCTACAACCTCAACCGAATCCTCTCAAACACATTCGGCGTCAACCTCACGCAAACCCCGGCCAACCGAAACAAACACTCCTGCGGATAGTAATTATACTCCATCGCCTCCCTCCCCCTCCCAAACCCAGTCCTATCCGCATACCTCCTCACCACTCTCCCCCACCACGCCCTAACCCCCCCATCCACCACCCCCTCAATCGAGTCCCTAAACACCACCCTCGGCGTGAACAGCTCCCCCCCAACCGTCCCATCACAAACCCCATCCCTCCCCAGGTTAGTATCCCCCCCATTACACTCCCTCACCAACCCCCCGTCGATCAAGTCCATCAGCCCCGCCGCGACCCTCCCCTCGCTCGTCTCCATCGTATCCCTATCACTACCGCAGCTATACCCCCCATAATCCCAACCCCCAATCACCTGCCTGCCCAACAAACTCGCCGCGAAAGCAGTAGCCCAACCCTCGGAGAAAGCAAGCCCCTGCTCAACAGGACTACCTCCGCAGATAGTATGCGCCCCTCCCCTCCCGGGAATCCCCCCGGCAAGCGAGTACATGAAGTGATGGCCCAGCTCATGAGCAAAGTGATCCCCGCTCTGAGACCCAGCACTCCCCCAGATATCAATCTTGTTCTGTCCCGGGTAGTACCTCGACCAATCCATCGGGTACTGAATCCCCAGTTTGGGCACATCCCAGGCCCCGACCAACCGGTCAGCCGTTTGATGGATGGTGTTAAATTCGTTCCATAACCTGACCAGTTCCGGGCCAAAGGAGTGAGGGATGATGGCATCGACTGTTACTTCGTTTGTGGGGGAGATTTTGTAGGGGAGGGGGAATTCTGTGCCCCCCGTCCGGCCGAGGTGGCTTGTCCCGCCTCGGAACTGAAGTTTGGTATTGTCAAAGGCGACCGAGATCAAGACGATGAATTGGTCCGAGGGGAGGGTGATTGTTTTGGTGGCGCGGCCGGCGGGGGAGAGGGTGAGGGAGGTGAAGCCGTAGGTTTGGCGGGAGTCGTCGGTGATGTCCTGGATGTAGATCCAGACTGTGGCGCCTGACATTGGGGGGTGGGTTGCGGGGGTGGTGGAGCGGTCTTCCCAGCGGACGCGGAGGGTTACTTTGTAGGTTTCCTTCTCTCGGCGAGGGGGGTTGCCGTCAATGGGGTAGGGGAGGAGGAGAGGGATGTTTGGTGGGTTGGACAAGACGGGGGTGGGTTCGTCGGGGTAGTCGGGGCAGGAGCAGGTTTTGTTGAAGTCGGAAGGGTCGGGGAGGGGGATGGTGGGGATGGTTTGGTTACGGCGGTAGAGATCGAGGAGCCAGTTGTCCCTGTGTTGTTGCGGTGAGTAGGGGGTTTGTGAAGAAGAAAAGGGGTTGCGTACCAGTACTCTGCGGGTTCTGTGAACTGAACTGCCAGGTGTGCCTTGTCTTTCTTGTCAGGCACCACGGTGAGGTACACCAAGTCTTTCCCAATCATCCTAATGTCAAGCGTGCCATTGCTGTTTTGCTGGGGGGCCACCTCCACTGACAGCTCATAGGAGCTCCCAACAGCAGGATCCTCGAGATGGATCATTTCCTTCTGAGAAACTTCACTTGACACTACTTCCCCTGTAGCAACAACGGTAGGCTCAACATACTCAACCTGCACAGGTCTAATCCCAATCGAATAGGTGAGGTTCCTGCTGGCATAGTTCTTGCCCAATCGGGAAAAGGACAGGTCCAAGGGTAGATGAATCGATGAGCCAGTCTTGCCAGTGCCGATAGGTACCACTCTGGTGGGACGTGTAATCTTGACGCTGGCAGGTGGTTGTGCACGAACCGTAGTTTCGACGGCCTGTTCGCGTTCGGTAATGGATCCAATGACAATCCAGGCTATGAACAGACCTAGGAGGCCAATCAAGGCCAACGAGCGCTGTTGAAACATGGTGAGCTTGGCGATTATTGCCATGGAGCCTGCAGCGGTGCAACGCTGTCGGCTGCCGTTCTTATAGGTTTTCGTGTCATGCTGTCGTCGATGTTGGTAGCCGTGGTCTAGACTCTACTCTGGTTCTCTACAGCTCAGCCGCAGCAGACTTAGTTGGGCCGAAGCAGTGCGTGATAAGGAGAGGCGTCCAGTCTAGCTGTTTTGTGGTCGGTGTATGAGTGAGTCAGACTGGTGGCAGCGAATCGAGAAGACATACGGTAAAGGATGCCTGGAACAGGCTTAGGATATCTAGTCTTGCCACCAATGTCGTCTTCTCAAGGGCAAGTTGTTCACCCGCCTTTCTATTGCCATCAGCCCTACGCTAGCTTGTTCTGTTGAATATCGTCGGTGTTGGAACTGTGGCTGCATGATGGCTTCAGCTCGCGTATCTGATCCAATGGTTGATCCGACTAGACTCTGGACTCACCGGTTAGCAACAGGTGTGGCACGACTTAGCTGTTTCGTCCCAATCCCACACAATACTCATGAGAAAGGAAGATAGCGTTGAAAATCAAGTAGGTATATTGCGTGCGGTACGTGCTGGGGGGGGGGTATCCAAAAAAGCAACAATCATCCTCTCCCTCCTTTACATATCTCGTAAACTTCTTCCAATCGAAAGCCCAGAATTTCATAAGAGAATCAAAAAGGTAAGCAAGCTCAAGGCCACCGTCATCCCGCCAGAGCCTTTCAATATCCCAGCAAGGTTCTGTTGCATTTGGCTAGGAGCCGCCTGGCTGGCTACCACCTGCCCAGTAGATGCCAGGACCCTCTTTCCAGTGTTGTATTGAATGTTGTAAACAGGCGCAGTCGTTAATTCGGCCGGTGTCCCCAATCCGTTCGGGCACTGCGCTTGGTTTGCTGCTGGCCAGTCCAGATTGCACGGTTCGTCGTGTCCCCAAGAACAGATAGGATCCAAGATGTTGAAAAGAATGTGGTTCTTGCCAACCCAGGTATCCTTCTCAAGGCAGCTGGCGAGGAAGTTCATGCTGTTTGCCGCGCTCAAAGGAAGCTTGCCGTCTGGTGTATGGATCAAGTCGGAGCATTCAGAAGCTGCCAATTCCTCATACTCCATGGGCGTCTCGCCGCCAGCTGTTGGCTTCTCTGTCGCCGAATAGCCCGAGTACAGATAATTCCAAGCGTCGTAGCTGACATCGTATGCGCCCTCGCTCTGATCGATGCGCAAAAGTTTGACCTTCCTCCCCTCATAACTGAGCGAAATGCAGATGTTGTTGCAGTCAACTGAGCCAGGCCAGTAGGCGATGCGATTGGTGTCCACCTTGCAGCCCAAAACTCCAACTGAAGAAGAATAACTCTCGTGAGGTGTCGCCCAAACGGTGCCTTTGGCCGCGCGCGCTGTTGTGGCGGCGGCGATGAGAAGCGAAGAGAATTGAATGACTTGGCGCATCATGGCGACTAATGAATGTGAATGGGTGAAAAGGAGCGTAGGTTTGTTTGTATACAGTGTACCAAGTATGTACTGTGTGTGTAAGTGCTGGTTAAAAGAATGTGGTTGTATGTATCATGGTCAAGAATGAAGCGAATGTCAAGCCAACATGGCGGCAGATTGTCACCAGCTCAAGCAGCAAAAAGCGACGATGAGAACTGAAGGTTCCGCGCCCACGTCAAACTCACGAGAGAGAAAAGAAGAAGGACACGCGCTGGGCCGCTGGCGGCGTCAGGAACCAAAAGCCAACGCCCTCACTGAGACTCTGAGAGAGATTAAAGTCGACCGTTTGGGATTAGGCTGAGGATTGTGGAGTGCGCTAATTGGCCCAACGGCGACAAGCGAGATCCACAGGGGTTCATCCCCCCCCCGGACATTGGATGGGCACGCGGGGATTGGCCCACATCTGCAAGTGATTCCGAGCAGCCGACAGGCAGTGGGTTAGGGTTCAAAGGAGGTTCAAACGATGCTCAGATCTCATCGGGAATGTCATTGGTGTTCCTCCTTCGTTCTTCGAGTCTCCTTGGAAGTGGCGGCACCGATACAACCTCAGTTGCCTCCATATCCCCCCCCCGGAATGAGTAGGTGAAGGTCCAACCCGAACCTGCACCCCCATGTTCGCCTTTGGTGTTGGCCACCACAATCCCGCTCGACATGTTGGGATACTTGCGCAGCATTCTGGCAACAACATCCTCTGCGGCATCCTGTGGGCTCATCCCCTGTCTCAAGTTCTCGATAGCCTGGTAGCAAGGCAAGAAGCGCATCATAATATCGCCGTCCCCGGTGGCTCCGCATCCACCAACATCACCGTCAACATAAGACCCGCTCCCGACAATCGGGCCATCTCCAACTCTTCCAGGGACTTTGTGTGAAGCCCCGTTGGTCGATGTTCCCGCGGCCATAATCCCTGATTCATGAATCACAACCATGGATATAGTGTCATGCGACACAGCGCCCTCGTCCTCCATCACCGATCTCGCCAGTGTCTGCTGATCAATCCCAGGCAACGGCGTATAGGGCCCACACGAAGTTCTCGGATCAGGCGCAACATTCAGCCTATAATTCGACTGGCAATTGGCCCTCTTCCAAGCCTCGCACTTCTCCTTGCTTGCCTCGGTCGTTAAATCCTGTTCCTTGAACCCATTCTCGATGGCAAAATTGGTAGCCAAATCTCCAACAAGAAGTGAATGCCTAGTGTGCTCCAGTACAGCACGTGCGACACCAATCGCGTCTTTGATCCTCCGCAAGCCGGCAACAGCACCGGTCTTCATGGAGGTGCCATCCATGACCATGGCATCAAGAGTGGTCTCGCAGGACTCGTCCGGTGAGCCGCCATAGCCAACAGTGGTATCGCACTGGTTCTTCTCACATGTCGCGCACCCAATCTCAACTGCATCCAGAGCGGACGTGTTTCTGTCGGCGATGAGGGCGAGATATGCCGCATCAGTGGCCGCTGTGAAAGCGCCGCCCCACGTGTTGATCACGAAGGGGAGCCCTGGGCTTCGGCTTGCAGAAACACATGTTGAAGCGGTCAAAAAGGCGAGAAATGAGAGCACCGCAGAGGCACGGGAATGAGGCCGGAGCACCATGGCAAAATTGCGAGGTGCAAAAGAATGAGGAGTAGCCCAAACTCAAATTCGTGGGAGAGGTGAGTGATAAGGAACATCGAGTAAGGAAGGTGGTGCTGGATAAAATGGAGAGGTGGTCCGTGCCGCCCTTTGTCACCTGGCCACCAGCAAGAAAACAAGGCTCAGGGGGAGGACCCCTACCCTAACCCTGACATGCCTCCTTCATTGCCGACAACCACATCCAGAGCAAACAACGAGATCTGGAAAGAAATGTGCACAGTCACAGCATGTCAGCCATAGTTTAATCAGACCCTTGTTGGTAAAAACTAACAAGACAGTGACAGCAGTCTCTCGCCACGACTAAGAACAACAAACAAAGTGTCCTAACCCACTCGAACTTCCTTGCGGCCTTCTCCTCCATGTTCCGCGCTCCAACCCCATCCCAACCCCCCACACCAACTCTGAACCCCCACCTAACAAAACAGCAAAACCCAAACCACAAACAAAAAAAACCCACCGAAAACCACAAACAAAACCAACAAAGCCATCACAATATTGTAATGAGCCACCTCCTTGTGGCCATGCACAAGCGCCATGCAACTCTCTGCCTCCTGCAAGAACTGGGCCACGGTGTCGTTGAACGCCTCGGCGTGCGGGTGATCAGTGTTGAAGGTCATCAAGTGGGCGAGAAGGGCTAGCTTGTCGGCGAGGGTATGCATTCTGGCATGCTTTTCGTTGAGGAGGTCGTTGAAGGGGGCGGGTGTGGATTCCTGGGTGGAAATTGAGAGGTTAAGTTGGTTGTGGCAAAAGGGCAGATAGGTGGAGGGTGGCGAATCTTGAAGACTAGAGGGTTTGAGGTGTTGCGTTGGTTGGTGGTGGCGGGGGAGTCAGCCTGGAGATGGTTAACATGGAAGCTGGACAGCGATGACGGGGAATGGGCTGTGCCGGGAAGAGACTTGCCATGTTGTGACTTCTATTCACTGTTCGATGATAAAATAATGTAAATGGAAAGCAGAAGCTTTCAGGTTGGTATAGTGGTAAAAATTGCCGTGAAAGAATGATGGCCGCAAACGAATGACGGTCGTAAAAGAAATGCTGACCGTAAGAGAATAATGGCTGTAATCTGTAAAGAAAGGCTCAAGGTGGTGAATATACCTTAAGCGAGAAAACGAGAACAAGAAGAGTCACAGAAACTCACGAGGTCAGATCCAAGGCAGTTGTTGTGCTGAATCTGCAAATGTTTTCGCCGGTTGTTTTGGGTGTCGGCAGATAATAGAAGAAAATGAGTGGGCACTGACAATGCAAATACACTGGGCCTTGATGGTTGCATGTGAAGACAGGTTGCCAGTGGTAAGAGAGCATACCTAAAGGTTAGTAAGGTATCTTGGAGAACCAGGCATATATGTCCCGGATAGTACAGAGCTAATGTACCTAAATCATAGGCACATCACTCCGAACGCTTTGCCTTCAGCTTGGAACCTAGTTGAACCGAAGATATGTGTTGATACCTACTGTCTTATCATGAGAGTCAAAATATAAGGATACCAGAACACGATTTTACACATAACCGAACAGCCACGATTACTCCTCCCAAAGCTTCTTAGTAATCTTTCATTTAATAATACTAACACCGCTGATAACCCATCACTTGTTCATGTACAGAGCACTCCTGCCGAAAGTCCAGTCTTAGAACCCCGAGAAGTGGCACTGACTTGGTTGTTATCTTCCTAGCTGAGCAGTTCTGACTCTGATCTCCATGTGATTACATCTGTGTGTTTGTATCCTGCAATCGAGAGCAACATGGACTGGAACCCATGACTTTACGAATGGGTCATATTTCACGACAGGGTGCTAGTCACTTGGTTTCCGAATCAATCCCTCACGAGCAAGTTGCACCATACCATAAGAAAGAGTATATAGCTCGCAAGTTAACGCTGTGTATCTCATCTAATCTTTGAACGAGTAGCATCAGTAAACGAGTTACCAGTAAAGTATTTCATCAAATCGAAGGAAAAAGACACAGTGAGCCACTGGACGTACATGAAAACAACATTTGAAGACATGTGGGGTGCTCCAATATTGACTGCTATCCCATGTTGAGCTGAGTCCTCATGACATTCAACACCCAGTTGGAAGTCGGGGGCCATCATCCTAGCATTCCAGAATAGTGAGTTTTCCCTTCTGCTGCCTTCTCCTGGCCCCCGCTAACCTTCCCCATGTGGGTTACCTACCATGAGAGCTCCAATCACAACTTGAGGTCCCAGACGGCCTTTTTCAAATTCCATTTCCTTCCTGCCTACCTTTTGTACCATAATCACCTTCGATTGCATCGAGATTTCAGTATCACCCATTTCAATCTCGACTCACCTGTGGCCTATCCAAAATGGTAAATGCCGGTGGTGTACCTCCACAGAATAGGTCAGTATGCGCTCATTTATCTTGAAAGGATCACCATCAAACAATTCGCGAGATCTTCGACCTTATCCTCAAGAATAAGATGTCAACGCTTGACGCAGAGTCTTTGGAGCTCATGCTCGTCTTTCTAGACCATGAGTTCGAACGAATGGACAACGCCATTATCGAAGTCGAGAACGACAAAGAGCGATGTCAGGTGCAGGTTCTCGAGGGATTCTGCACCAGAAGGCCGGGTGTGGGCATCGATGAGCAGCGGATCAAGAGAACGCAGTAAGAAGTTAGAGTCCATCACCGCTTGCAACATACACTTACGTCGAAGTACAGTTTAATATCCTTGATGGCGCAACCGAGAGGTACCGCAAAACCGCCGAAGAAGCTAGGAAGCGGTTGGAGGAGGAAGAGAGAGCTTCGACGCAAAAAGGAAATGCTGGAGGTTGTTCACCGGATTTGCGACAAGGTAGTCAACGTCGAAAATTTGATCCATATTCTGCACAAGAAGACTCAAGACAGGAAGGCTTAAATTCTCAGACGTCCGGCATAAGACAGCAGTTGTTTGAGGGCATGGGGAGGTTTCTCCTTTTGTACAGAATACAACCAAGACAGGGAGAGGACAAGGCAGAGTGAGGCATGATACTCAGGGATAGTTGCGAAATAGGGAAGAGATATACAACCAGTAAAATCCTGAAACCATGGCCTTGTTGTGAGCTATCCCAGTGAATGATGTCGTCGATGTGTCGATGTTGTGCCTGAAAGGGTAAGGCGCAATGCGGGTCTGGGCCAAGCCGCATGGATCCGCGGCCAAAGTGGCGCTTTAATCCTTGACCTTTGTCTCCACCTTCCAAAGCCCCATCGCAGTCGCGTCAATCCGACGCGTTTATCAGGACCTCTCATCACTTTTTTTTGCTACGCACAGATCCAATCATCATTTTTCACTTGTGCAAATCATTCAGTCGACAACATGGCGCCAAAGAAGGTGGCAGACAAGACAATTGCCGCCGAGCTGACAAGTGTGGTCGACCAAATCTACAATGGTCCCGACCGCGACAAGCTCTCCGTCAATTACGCCCGCGAACTGGTCGAGGAGAAACTTGGTCTGGACAAGGGCTTCTTGAAAGAGGGCCAGTGGAAGGCCAGGAGCAAAGAAATCATTCGCGCCGCTTTGGTAACTTCTCAAATCCCAGCAGACAATGATGAGGGCATTACTGACCTTGCATCTGCGATTTTAGGAAGCGCTTGAGAATGTCGAATCCGAACCTGAACCCTCCCCTCAGCCCCCGAAGCGCAAGGCGAAGCAGCAGCCAAAGAACGGTGCCCCCGCCAAGCGAGCAAAGAAAAGCCCCTCCCCCGCCCCAGAGGCAGACGTGCCTTCTGAGTCCGGCGACGTCGACGATGCCAGTGAAGCCTCGGAGCAGCCGGCCAAGAAACGGAAGCTCGCGAAGCCGTCCAAGAAGAGGAGGGTAGTTTCGGACGACGATGACGAAGCCAGCGACGCAAGCGCCAAGGAACCAGAACCTGCCAAGAAGAAAGCTCAGAAAGACAGGGAAGAGATGCCTGCAAAAGGCGATGCGACAGTCACAGCGAAGGACGATTCGAGTGAGCTCTCTGAAATTAAGAGTGTGCCGGAGAGCGCCGACAAGATTCCAGACAGCGACGACGAATTGTCCGACGTGATCGACGAACCGCCGAAAAGGAAACAAAAAGCACAAGCCAAGCCCAAGGCAGCCGAGAAGCCTAAACCTGTGGTTGTCGCAAAAGAGGATGGCAATGAGTCCTCTAGTTCCCTCTCATCTGTTATCGATGATGGACCTCCAATCAAGCGCAAGGGAAAGGGCTCCGCAGCACCGAAAGCCCCAGCAGCGCGTAAGACCAAGGCGGCAGCTACCGAGGCCTCACCGGATGAAGCTACGATCAAGCAACTGCAGGGTCAACTTTTAAAGTGCGGCGTCCGTAAAGTCTGGGCGTTTGAGTTCAAGAAAGGCGGACAGACGACACCCAAGGCCAAGATCAACCGTCTCAAGGAGATGCTTACTGAAATCGGAATGACTGGTCGCTTTTCAGAGGCCAGAGCTAAGGAGATCAAGATGCAGCGGGAGTTGATGGCTGACCTGGACGCTGTTAAGCAGTGGGACCAGACCTTTGGTGTTGCTGATGGCGGCCGGCGTTCGAGGCGAGGCGCTCCTGTCAAGAGCTTCAGGGAGCCTAGCATCAGTGGCGATGATGAGGCTGAGAATGATGATCAGGAAGATGAAGATGGTGAGGAGAGCGACGAGGAGGTCAGCGATGCTGCCGAGTCCAGTGAGTCCAGCGATGATAATGGCGCAAGCGAGGACAGTGAGGAGGAGGAGAAGCCAAAGAAAGGCAAGGGAAAGGGGGCCACCAAACGGAGGGCTGTATCCGATGAGGAGTGTGACTCGGACTAAGTGGCAGGCAGTTTCGGGTTGATGTTGTGGGCGGTTTCTGATTGGCAATTTGATGCTTGTAGGCGTGTCTTGTGTTTGACTGTCGGCTGTTTGCTCTTAACTTTTGCATTTGTAAGATACCCTTGCAGCATGGGACGGGACTAATGTGTATATATTTTCGGGATATTTGTATCATTATTCGCTCATCCAAGAAGCTTCTAACGGCTATCTTCGTCGATCAATTTGCAGCCTTTGGCGATAATAGCACCGGGAGACTTCCGTCAACCTTCAACTGGGCGGAGCGGTACACTACATCATGACCTCTGATTCCTCGGCATAACAGCATCAAACAACTCAAAGTCGCTTTGGCGGAGTGGTTAACGCGCGGCCCTGCTATCCCTCAGCATAGGCCGTTTCTTCGGAAGCGTAGGTTCGAATCCTGCAGGCGACGTCTTCTTTTTGCCCTGTTCTCCTCTTCAACTCTTCATCAACTCCACAGTTCATAATGACAACTGGCGTTGGTTGTGGTACGTATCCACAAGGGACGATCTATTTTTGGCTTTCCGGACGACGCAATGATGTCTGGATGTCTCAAAGTCTAGGTTGAGCATATTACAACTATGAGAAACAAATGGGGAGATCGAGTAGTGAATACAGTCTTGTACATGCTCTCAAGGTGTGAGTTACATGACGGTCTGGGAACTTTTGACACTGGCTCATCGCATGGAGAATGGGAATGTGGGGTCTTTCATGAATCGTTTATTCTTTGGGCGATCAAGCTAAGTACGGCAACAGAACCAAGGTATATGACTGCGTTGTAGAACTGGGTAAAAGTTTAGCTGAGAATTATGAATCTGCAAGGAAAAGAAGAGGACGCACTGCTCGACGAGAGACATCTCGCTCTTCGTTCTCAGTCCTGGCTTCGATGAAGAGCCGTCGAAGATTGGGAAAGTTTGCCTGTGACCGGGTTAGAAAGGGTTGACTGAGACAAGAGCAAAACTTCGCCATACCATTTTGAGCAACAACAGATGATATGTTACAAGACAGCGGTTGACTTAGTGAAAAATTGACAAGATAGTTTGGTTGATGTTGCCCTGGGTGTAGTCGTTGATGAGTTGCTACTGAGCCGTCAGCAGCCAATCGTCAATTGACAGGGGAGCTCTTGACCCCACATTGAGTGCAAGACACCCCACCCTCTGTGGCTGGAGCTGCCTGATTTCCTGAAACCAAGAGCTAGAGGCCTTGCCAAGCCACAACTCCAGCCTCGAACAGCGCAGCGGGACAGGGCCAGAACTTGGGAGATGCTGACGAGCACCCTGTCCACTGCATATCGCAATCCACACCTCATTGCCGCCCACGACAAGACATCCTGGCACGCTGCCTGCTTCTCCCTCCTCAACCACCGAGAATCGCGGGCCGCCATCTACGCACTGTCGGCGCATGTTAAGCCTCCACACCTACTGAACGGACAAATCTGTCCTTTGTCACCCCTCGACGATTGACCGCCTCTCGTCGCCTACTATCCCGTACCTTACTCCACGAACGCCCCTCGCCCCTGACGGCACCTGTCCGATCATACAGTCCAGACATGTCGAATGCCGTGAACCGGATACGCGGGGCCCTCGCGCCCCCGCGGAAGGGTGAGACGTTCGAGTTGCGCGCTGGGCTGGTTTCCCAGTATGCTCACGAGCGCAAGGAGGCAATCCAGAAGACCATCATGGCCATGACGCTTGGCAAGGATGTGTCTGCTCTGTTCCCCGATGTCCTCAAGAATATCGCAACATCGGATCTGGACCAGAAGAAGCTGGTGTACTTATACCTGATGTGAGTCTCTTTGGTGTCTTGGGCTACAAACAATGAAGGGGCTTGGACTGATAAGGAGACAGGAACTACGCCAAGTCCCACCCGGACCTGTGCATTCTCGCCGTCAACACATTCGTACAAGACTCCGAAGACCCGAACCCCCTAATCCGAGCCCTCGCTATCCGAACAATGGGCTGCGTTCGCGTTGATAAGATGGTGGACTACATGGAGGAACCGCTGCGCAAGACCCTTAGAGACGAATCGCCCTACGTTCGCAAGACCGCTGCCATTTGCGTTGCCAAGCTTTTCGATTTGAACCCAACCATGTGCATAGAGAACGGATTTCTCGAGACTCTGCAGGAGTTGATTGGAGACCCCAACCCCATGGTGGTAGCCAACTCGGTCCAGGCGCTTTCCGAGATCAGCGAGACAGCCCCTGAAACGAGGGCCCTCATCATCACACCTGCCACCTTGAAAAAGCTTCTCATGGCGTTGAATGAGTGCACGGAATGGGGCAGAGTTACAATTCTGACGACCTTGGCCGATTATCCTGCGTCCGATGTTAAGGAGTCAGAGCACATCTGTGAAAGGGTCACCCCCCAGTTCCAACACGTCAACCCCAGCGTTGTCTTGGCTGCCGTCAAGGTTGTTTTCATCCACATGAGGATGCTCAGTCCAGAGTTGGTCAGACAATATCTCAAGAAAATGGCTCCTCCTTTAGGTTTGTGCTCCGCGGCTGCTCTGTACGTCTTCGTTTACTGACATGAATAACCCTCAGTTACCCTCGTTTCCTCCGCCCCGGAAGTCCAGTATGTTGCCCTGCGAAATATCGACCTTCTTTTACAAGCAAAGCCCGACATTCTCAGCAAGGAATTGAGGGTATTCTTCTGCAAATACAACGACCCCCCCTATGTCAAGCTCCAAAAACTCGAAATCATGGTCAGGATTGCGAACGAGAAGAACTATGAGCAGCTCCTTTCGGAACTGAAGGAATATGCCTTGGAAGTGGACATGGACTTTGTGAAGAGGGCAGTCAAGGCCATTGGTCAGGTCGCCATCAAGATTGAGGCGGCCAGCGAGAAGTGCGTTGCGGCCCTTCAGGACCTGATCTCGACAAAGGTCAATTACGTGGTCCAAGAGGTTATTGTTGTCATCAAGGACATTCTCCGGAAATATCCAGGATACGAGGGTGTCATTCCAACTCTTTGCAAGTACATCGATGAGCTGGATGAGCCAACAGCACGCGGATCCTTGATCTGGATCGTTGGAGAGTATGCGGAAAAGATCAACAATGCGGACGAAATTCTATCAGGATTCGTTGACGTCTTTGAGGAGGAGTTTACACAGACACAGTTGCAGATTCTCACAGCTGTGGTGAAGTTGTTCCTCAAGAAGCCCAGCAACAACCAGGGCCTGGTGCAAAAGGTGCTGCAGGTGGCAACAGGGGATAGCGACAACCCGGATATTCGGGACCGCGCTTATATCTACTGGCGTCTTCTTTCGGGTGATCTCGATGTTGCCAAGGTTTGTTTTGTTTACATCCACCCTACCCCTTTTTAGGATGCGGTTCTAACGAAATTCTAGAACATCATTCTCTCGCAAAAACCAGCAATTACCACGACTGTGACCAGCTTGCCACTAGTTCTTCTCGAGCAGCTCCTCAGCGAGCTTTCGACCCTCGCCTCTGTGTACCACAAGCCACCCGAGTCGTTCGTTGGCAAGGGGCGTTATGGTGCCGAGGCCATCCAGCGCGCTGCCATCCAAGAGCAACGGCAAAACCTGGCAGAGAACCCCATCGCTGCCTCTGTTGCCGCCGCGGCATCCAATGGCACGGCAGGCGGCTCTCAAAACAATATTGAGAACCTTCTTGACATTGACTTTGATGGCGCCGCCCCGGCTGCGGAATCCACTCCGGATCGGGTGGCTAGTCCCATGTCACCCAGTGGTCCTAGTGCGCCTCCGCCCAGCGGTGGTATGGCTGACATCATGGGCTTGTTTGATGCGCCACCGCCCACGACGACTTCGCCGGGTCCTGGGGCTGCGCCTGGTATGGGTGGGGGGATGAATGATCTGATGAGTGGCTTTGCGGGTATGGATCTTAGTGGGAATAGTGCCCCGCCACCACCCGGGCAGCAGTTGGGTCATAAGCCGGTGGAACAGAAGGCTACGAGTGGAAGTGATGATTTGCTGGGGCTGTTTTAAGGGCTTGGAGTTGGGGGGATTGGGAAGCGGGTTTATTGTAGACGTTTGAACGGGTAATATTCTGGGTTGGAGAGTGGTGGAAAATGAATAGATGAGCCAGTTTCTGTGTGAATGTTTTGTGTGGCGTTCGATATGAACATGGTGAAGTGATCACTGATGTATAATTTTGGACAACAGTGCTCTATATTTCGGGCCCTCGTCAGCTCACCCCCTGTGTCTCACAACATTCCCTGGAGCATGCAGGATGTTGACTGGACCCTTGAACCCTGGAATTGGACATCAGGCATCGGGAATCGACTACAACGCCAACCGATTTTCAAGTGGAACGCGGTGTCAAGAGTCGCGACGCTGACTGCAAGCATTCGTTTCGAAGCGCTTGAGCTTTTGGCTCGCGAGCGAGGCTGGCCGCTCGCACGCCCCTTCTCGCTTCTCTTACCCAATTGCTGGCCCAGGGCCGTTCTCTCTCCCTCTAACAATGACGGAAGGGTACAACCCCTACAGCAATGCGCGTTTCATCCCGCGCTAAGAGGACATTGCCTCTTGTCTCCCGTCACTCTATCCTCTGACCAAATCTGCGCGTGACGAATTGCTTCCAGGAAGCCATGCCTCACGCGCACCCTGGCATGGCTATTCTCAGAGCGGTACGCTTAATGGAGCCAAGGCTGTGAGCAGGCGTTGCTGTGAGCAATAGCAGCGCGGGCAGGCGTATTGTTGGTTGTAAGCTGTTGTGGGGGTGTGTTTGATTTGAGGGGATTTGTGAATGGTTAACTTTCGTGTCTGAGGGAAGGGTAGTTGGATTGTGACTTGAACTTGAGCACCAACGATCAAGGGTCACAGGGTGAGGTGTGGTGTAAGAAACGTTGCAAGAGTATGAGAGATCAAGATCGATGCCCTTCCCCGAGCAAATATTTGTCTCGGAGCGGCAAGTTGACCCACGTGATTGAGAGCGAAGGTGTCGTTATGTCGGCCAATCATGCGATGCAGGTTTGTGAGTTGGGGTTGAGTGGAAGGAGCTGAGCTCGCTTTGGCAGCGTCTTGAATCCGCCCCGCCGACAGCCTGGTTGTTGCCTACCTTGCCACTCCAGTACATGATCTTGTCCATTTGGCAATTTTGAATCAACAACTCAGAAGAGAGCAAAAAATCACGGCCAGGAACACGATACCATTTCCCATCATTGTTGCCATGGAGAGTACCCAGTCGACTGAATGGAGAAGCCGTAAACGACCATACTCATCATCGGGGCCAGGCAGTGACGACGCGCCAGATCAGAATGACCAGGGTTTACCTTTGGTTCGACGACGGGTGCTTTCCGGGTCAGACTCGGATAGCTCTGGAGAAAAGGACCGTGTTTATGACAACGACTGTGAGATGCAGGATGTGCCGGCTGAAGGGGAACCTTCAGTCCTGGCAACCTGCCTTGGCATGGTCAGCCCTGGACTTTGACGTGTTCTTGAAGGTTATACTGATTCTTTCTCCTGGCAATAGCTAGTATTAGAGCAACCGCACCTGCATCGTCTAAGTACCGAGCAGAGGGAATTTGGAGTGAGCTTCACGGGCTTCGGCAACACCTACACTATTTATTCAGAGGCGTCAGGCGAGTATTGCGGTCTTCTCGACTCGGAGGCAGCTGAATGTGTGCAGGTCCTCGAAAGAATATCTGGTCTTCAGTTTGAAGCATCTATGAATCGACGTTCCAAGAAACTCAAATTCTTGCTCTTCGGCGATATAGAGGAAGCTCAAGATATTGGGAATACGCTGGCATCTAGCAGCCTTTTCCTACAACACCCGAGCACGGAAGATTACCAAGGGACGAGTTACTTCAATCCTCATTATCTCACCAGACCAGGCCTCACTTTTCAGGAAGCTATTGAGACCTTGAACCAACAAGTTCACCTCAGCAAGCAGCTGACATTGACTGAGAAATCTGAAATTGCTACGGTTTTGGACCAAGCAGCTGGGCCAACAATCTTCTCCGAGGTGCAGGTCAGCAATTGTATCAAGACCGAGTTGAAACCGTGAGCCACCTTGTGACATTTGTCTTCGAATGCTGTGACTAACTGTTTGCCAGCCACCAGAAGAAGGCATTGGCTATGATGGTTGAAAAAGAGGCCGGGAATCTGTCTAACCCACAGTTTCCCTCACTTTGGGCCGCGACCTGCATGCTTGGCACTGAAGGTGTACGAATGTGAGTCGCTGGGTTCGTGGTGGTCTGTTTGACTTGACCTCTGGCTGACCTGTGATTCAGATACCAGGATACGGTCACTACAAGTACGCTGCGGTCCGACCCCCCGGTATGCCTTGGGGGAATTCTGGCTGATGTGAGTTACAACGTCATAAATCTGAATTTGTGCTCTAACAGATGACTTCTCAAGGATATGGGCCTTGGGAAGACTTTGACGACACTCGCTCTCATTGCTGGGTCTATTGCAAGTGACCCTGACCCTGAACGTTCACCACGACCAAAAGCCAACAAGGGCCAGCCCTCAGCACAACCAGGCACTTTGGTGGTTGCACCCCTTTCAAGTAAGTGCGCCCTCACGGGGGTCAGAACTACTTTCTGATACGAACTAGCTTTGTCGAACTGGGAAGAGCAGATAAAAATGTAAGCATGCCTTTCCCGTATTTTCTGGACGGGGCTTACTAACAACTACACCAAAAGGCATCTTCGCCATCGTAGTGTGACATACCAAATGTACCACGGCTCATCGAGATCAAAACACCACTCGAGCCTGCCAACCTACGACATTATTCTGACCACGTATGACACTCTGAAAGCTGATATCCGGTCCAACCGGTCTTCTGGTGTGGAGAAAAGCCCTCTTCATGATCTAGTCTGGAAAAGGATCGTCCTCGATGAGGGTAACTGGCCCACCTCTGGAGTTGCTTGCCACCAAACTTTCAACCACTAACAAGTATAACTACAGCACACGTTATCCGCAACCCAAACTCAAAGGTACACGAGGCTGTGTGTTATCTTCGCGCGAAGCACCGCTGGTGTCTCACAGGTACCCCGATACAAAACCGAGTAGAGGATCTATGTTCGCTCCTAGGATTTCTCAGAGCTCACCCCTACGGAGAGCCTACCAAGTTTCGTACCGCAATCACGGATCTCATGGAGAATCGGGATGTTGAAGGGTATGAGAGACTCAGCCGTTTGTTTCAGGCGGTCTCCCTACGCAGGGTCAAAGACATGGACTCCCTTGATCTCCACCTGCCCAAACGGCACGACGTCGTTCGCCTTGTTGAGCTCGATGAGGAAGAGACCGCCCTCTACAACCTTGTCAAAAAATCCTCAGCCACCACATTCAAGGCAACTGGAACCGGTAGAGGCATCTTGCAAGTCATTCTTAGACTACGCCAAGTATCCAACCACGGGGCGGACCTGCTACCTTCCGAGATCCTAAACCGGCTGAAGACTGCTGACATCTCAGGTCTTCCCCCCTCTATTTTCGATACCAAGAGATGTGAAGTTTGCGGGGACATTGTTGGCCAGGGAATGGAAACACCGGAGCGCTTCTTAGGTTGTGGACATCCAGTCTGTACTGCATGTCTCCCTTTGAATCGACAAGATGATGACAATTGCGACCCTATCTGTCCCATTTGCAATGACTCAGCAATGGGTAAGGTCAAGTCCAAGCCATCTGGAAGAGAACTAGCAAAGTCCTATCGCCCTTCGTCAAAGGTTCGAGCCTTGCTTGTGCAACTCGACCTTGATAAAGCAAATATCACTACAGGCAGTGAGGATGTGCCCAAGAGGTAGGTACCGTTACAACCCCGAGACCTTTTGCGGCAAGTCTGACATTTTCACAGCGTAGTGTTTTCATGCTGGGCCAAGATGCTGGACCTGGTCGAGTTAGCGTTGCAACAAAGGGGCATTGCGTTTGTTAGAATCGATGGGACCAGGTCAGAGCAACAGCGAAGAAAGGCTCTTAAAGACTTCCGTGATACTCCATCATGTACCGTGCTCCTAGCGACGTTGGGAAGTGCAGGTGTTGGGTGAGTTTGACAGTTTCCTGCTTTCCCATCCTCAGAGTTCTAACCACGTGTCTCTTCCAACAGGTTGAACCTCACTGCTGCTAGCCAGGTGCACATTCTCGAGCCACAATGGAATCCAATGGTGGAGAGGCAAGCAGTAGACCGCATTCACAGACTTGGGCAGGCTCGGGAAGTTACTTGCTTCTACTATGTTGTGGATACGAGGGGTTCTGTTGAGCAGTACGTTCGCCGTATTCGCGAATCCAAGAATGTCCTTATCAGCATGTCCATGGATGGAACAGGCAGCCTGGTCGACGAAACTTCCCTTACACCTCTGAAGGTTGGTTGTGACTTTGGCATCAATCTCGACTTTGCTTGCTCTAACAATTCCCCTGATAGGAGTTTATGCAGGAAGTTCTTACGGACAGCTGAAAGGTTGGGAAAAGAAGACCGTGTGTTTCTCACCGAACTTTCATCACCTTGCACATCAAATCGGCGCTCTTAAATACACACCTGACCACAGCTGGCAGCGGTGGCAGCAAGCTGTGGCAGCCAATCATTGAAGAAAGGAGCTGGAACCCCTCACTCCTCGGGCGGCCTCAGCTCGGACTGCTGCCTCGCAGTCACCCTGTGCCAAGAACACAGCACTCTTCCTGCGGACTACTTTCTTGTCCAACTATCATGATGTACAACACAAATCGCCATGGCAACGTCCCAGCCCGACCAGTGGATGTTGGATGCCTTTCAAGCCGCTAGGACCGACTTCGCGCGCAATATCAAGAACCTCGACAAGTTCGATCTCGCTCAGTACACTTCAGCTCAGCAGGTGTACAATGCTGCCGACGCCATTCAACAGAAACAAGGCAAAACACTCAAGCTTCGCGCATTGGCTCGTATCAAGCCCTACCTGGACTGTCTTAGCCAGTACCAAGCTGTTATCGAGGTCTTTGTACAGGTCCAACCAGAGATCTTGGCTTTAATATGGGTAAGCAGATGCTGCAATCTGTATGCGCCCTTTCTTGTGGAAATGCAACTGACCTTGTTAATAGGGACCAATCAAGCTGGTCCTCCAGGTACGAAGGTCTTAGCCACATGATAATCTGACATGATACTCAAAGTGGTTCAGCTCACGAGCCGGCTGGCCAAGGCATTCGACAAGGTGGTGGAGGTTCTCGGTGTTATTGGCGAGAATCTCCCCGAGTTTGATCGTTACGCAAAGCTCTTCGAACAAGACGCACAGGTCAGAAAGATCTTGTGTCTATTCTATCAGGACATTCTAGATGTGCATGTAACACTTCTGAAGTTCTTCGGCGGCAGCGGTAAGCTTCCCAACTCTCTGAATGTCTTGCAAAGATTATCTCTAACAGCGCTCCACAGCCTGGGAACTCCTATTCGAATCCTTCTGGCCCAAGGTCACCGACAAGATTAGTATCATAATGCAGCGAATGACAACCCACAGGGCTCTAATGCTGGAAAAGGTCACAATTGCCAACATTACTCAAGACATCGCCGACAGAGAACGCGCCTATAAGGAGTATGAAAAGCAGCATGAATTTCAAGATCTCCAAAATTACCGCTTGCTGAGAGGCGAGCTCTCGCCCTCCTTATACGATGACGAGCTTCAGCAGTTTGCCGGCAGTGGCCCAGCGAAATCAGGCACGTGGTTGTTCGAGAATGGGGATTTCAAAAAGTGGGCCGATGTCAACAACAAAACCCGGCTTTGCCTTTGGCTTCAGGGCATACCTGGTGCTGGTAAACTAGACCTTTCTTGGATGCTTTGTTTGGAAAAAGCTAATAATCAACGCCCAGGGAAAACTGTATTGACTGCCAAGACAATCCGGTATCTCCAAAGCCAAGGGCAGACACTCCTGTTTGCGTTCTTGTCATACCGTGATGAGCGCAAATCGAAACCCGTCAAGATCTTTCAGAGCTTAGTCTTTCAACTTCTTGAGGAACAATCGATGTTGCACCCATTGTTACATGACATTTACCTCACCAACTACCGAAAGCTTATCTCGAATCCAGACTTCGTGGGTGATTTGCTAGGCAAGCTTTTGCAAACGTCGGGCCCAACGATCATTGTCATTGATGGCGTTGACGAAGCCGCCGAATCAGATAAATCATACCTCGTGCGGTCTCTTCTTCGAGTTACGAAGTCTGGGCCGAATGTCAAGCTTTTTGTTAGCAGTCGGATGGATTCAGCGATCAGCAAAGAGTTGATGCGCAGTAGCACAGAGCTTCACGTCGAGGATCACAACGAAGGCGATATTCATGAGTTAATAGACATGGAAAGGGACGATCTCTTGTCAAAATTCCGGAAATGGGATGCTGACGAGGCAACTTGTGACCGAGTTGGCCGAGCCTTTCAACTATTGAAAGAGAAAAGCGATGGGATGATACTATATGCGAAGCTGATGGCAAGACTGCTACAAGGTCTGGACAATGAAGATGATATCAGACGGGAACTTGATACCTTGCCGGAGGGTCTTGGGCAAGCGTAAGGGCACCTCAAATCTTCAATCCTTTTTACCCCTTTTCATATCACACCCGCAGCTAACTGCGTACAGATACGGCCGAGTTATCGAGCGAATTGAATCAAACCCAGTGCCCAAGGACAAAGCTGCTGCAAGGAAAATTCTGGAATGGATTGGCTCGGCTACACGCCCACTCCGCTACGAGGAGGTCATCCAGGCTTTGGTGATCGAGTCCGGATCATCAGGATTTACGAAAGGGCGTAAAGCGTTTCGGGATATTGTAGAGACCTGCGGGCCGATCATCGAGGTGGTTGGGGACTATGTCAGTTTTGTCCACTTCACTGCTAAGGAGTGAGTTCTGCACCAACGATGCCGAGGCTTGCTGAGACCTAACAGGAGCCATCCACTTCTTCCAGGTATCTTTTCAACGGCGACGGAAAATTTCTTGACAAGGAGGAGTCGAATCTTCATATTTCCCTAGCTTGTCTGACCTATTTGGCCTTCCAACCTTTGGACCGCATCATGCAACATGGAGACTCGGCTGCCATATGCGACGAAACCTCAAAGGTCCTGTCTGGCGACTTTGTCTTGCTCGACTATGCTGCTTCGGAATGGCTAAGCCATGTCGGCGCTTGTGCTCAGTCCCGCCACGATGAACAGCTCGTCCAGGCAATACGACGGCTTTATGAGAAGCGAGGGAAGCCAGATGTACATGACTCCACTCAAGTCTCCAGGATATTCAAACACAAGTACCGAGCACTTCGAAGAGACCCAGAGCTTGTCAAACGCCTCGGGCAGTCCGAGACTTTTTTGAACAGGTCGAAACTTGACCTCATCGAAGCCGACGGTGGTAAGTCAAAGGAGTAAACGCATGGGGTTGCGGTCCATGTTCTAACCTCTTGATAGGATGTTCATGGTATGGCATGGATCCAACCTACATTTCCCAAGGCATCATGCGGTTTCGGGATCTCCTCGAAAGCTCTCTTTGTACCACCTCACCATGCAACATTTCTTGCAATTGTACAAAGATCAAAAGACTGTACGGGCATGCTCTATTTAGGTGCCCCCGAATATCTTGTCCCCGATACATTGACGGATTCGAAACTGATTCCGCACGTTCCGAGCACCACAAGACACATGAACGCCCATACAAGTGCTCTCATTCCGATTGTTTGTTCTCCCAACTGGGATTCCGGACCGCAAACGACCTTGCCCGCCATGCGGACGTCACCCACAACCACGTTGTCAACGATGCTGTGCCTTGGAAAAACTTCACAGCCCACCACCTCAGTGAAAGTAACATTGTGGCCATCATGGAAGATACTATCAGTCTGAACCAAGTCGGGATCATGACACGCATTCTATCCAAGGAATCGGGTTTCCTACGCGTCTGCTGTTCCAGGAATTCCAAGGAAGGTGTTCACTGCGATGAATATACCAGGGGACACCATAATGAGTTTCAAGAGCCCTTTGTGATGGATGATGCACTGAGGATATCAGCAAGAGCAGGAACTACAGAAATGATGGAATGCGTCATTGCGGCTGCCAAACTTGCTAAACACAAGGTTTATTCCAAGGTCGATCTTTTGGCACATGCTATCAGATCAGGGAACAATGATGCCTTGGGCGTTATTCTTCAACACTATCCTGCCTTTGGCGAAGCCTCGGAAGAAGTGGAGATCCGTGAAGCTGGCTCGGATTCTGAGTATGACATCGAAAAGTGGATTTGTTTCACCACTGTGTCACTCTTTGAGTTGGCCTTTGCCCACGCCAACGGCCGAGCTATGAAAGCCCTAGTAAGGGCTGGAGCCCGTCCCGATGTTCGTCGAGAGACGTTCATTGATGTGTTCAAGACAAGAGGCCACATGGAACTAATGTCCGCAGACAATCCTAAGACACGAGACACGCTAGGGAGGATGAAAGTTTTAAAGCTCCCAAGTCTGGTGCTGCAATATGGGCTACAGGTCGCTATTCAGCGATCCTCAGCCCATTACGCCGAGTTTTGCGTCGATATGGGTGCCAACGTCAACGGGAAATGGCTCAATATTGGCGAGAAGAAAAGACGCGAACGTCCGACGATGCTATTTCTCGCGATCAAGAGCGGATGTGGGCCCATCTTCAAGTTACTGCTGGAGCACGGGGCTCTTCTACAGGGGGATGAAGTGGAGGATGTCGAATCTGGGGAGATTGCTGGGATGAAGAAGATTGAAAAGTACTTTTCTATGTCTTGGAAGGAAATGATGTCGACGTTTTCGAAGAGTGTGTGATTATACTTGGCCCGTTGAGTAATTCCCGTAAGCAGGAGGTGGCAGGAGTCATTGGGGGATTGATTCAGATCATGATGAGCCGATCAGTGTACTTGATCTCTCATACTCAGTTGAAGTCAAATGCACAAATTGCTGTGTTATGACAGCCACCCTGGTTGCCTAGCCACTTCCCGCGATCGATCTGACGATGTTTATCGTAATATAACATAGAGTAACGACGATTACCATTTTCGACAACACGACCAAAGGAAGAGAGGCTATCTAGCTCTGGTCATGTACCCACCAATCTCATCGTCGAACACCTTTGTGGCAAAGTAGCAACCGCAAAGTCACTAATGTCGTATGTATGTCCCTTTCACAAAGAAGGAATACACTATGCTGATCCATGACATGAACACTAGATCAGCTGCCTCCACACGTAGTGGAAGCATCATAACAACACCATCAAGACTCTCACCCTGGAGATTAACCCGTAGATGTATTGGTCATTCGCAATCTCGTGGACGGCCTCAAAAGCCTATCTATAGCTTGTCATAAGCTGCCCTAACATCTCGCTCGGGCGTGTGGCAGGACACTCTCGCCACCACGAGACTCCAACCAAACAGGGACACTGATCTCAACGTCCTCGAACACAAGTCCATTGATAACTACACGGGCCATACCTACCGGATCGTCAGTTCCCCTTCTAGCTACGCTTATATCTGCAACAATCGTTATTCACCCAACAAATTGCAGACCGGAATATCGAGTTCATTTCATACCTTGCTTTGCCGCGAACACGCGATACTTGTATCGTTTTGGCTTGTTGGACATGGCGCGAGCAGGCGATGTTGATGGTGCGCATCCCTGGTGTAGGTCCACGAGCAAGCGCTGCTGATGCTGAGAGCAGCGTCGTTTGTGGCCGTGCCTTTTATCTTAAGCTAGGATGAAGATAGAGATCAGAAACCTAGGTATATGGATAGTGGACAGGTTGGAAAAAAGACTCCAGAGCTGTGAAAACCTAAACTATTATTACAAGTACATCATACACCACCCAAGGCCTGTTCTATTATCTCCAAGCCCCACTACCATCAGCGAGCTGTCATCTTCTTGATTCCCTCCTCCATCAGCTCAACAGGTTCCTGATCAAACCCCGGATCCCTCTCGATGAAGATCATCCCGGTACCGCATCTTCTCCTCCCCATCCAGAGGCACAGCATCAGGCCTAGGTCTATTCCCCCCGGCCAGACTTGAATCGCCTTTCTGAGCTCTACCTTCTTGACAGGGGCAGCGTGGGCGAGTAACAGAGCCTTTCCCGTCCTTTTTGACCACAATCTTGAGGAGGCGGCCTTGGGGGGTTTGTCTAAGGGGAAGGGTGGTCGGCACGCTGGCGATGCTGTCTGCTTCGTTCAGAGCGGCCAGGGATTGCGAGAGATGGACGGGGCGAACCTGGCAGGAGTGGGTGGTTGCGAGAGCGAGCTCGTTGGAGGGCTCATCCTCCAGGCATGGAGGGCGAAACAAGTATGAGGTCATGTCCAGTGCTTGAAAGCCCGGTGTAACCATGATCGGCGGTGGGTATCGACCAAGGGGAACTAGGTGAACCCTTGGGCCGGCAGTTGGCATGAAAACACCAGAGTGGGTGAACTGGCCAACCTGTCATGACTGCATCCAGGCTCTGTGTGAAATAGCGAGATTGTGGACCATACGCCAGGCTGCTGGGTTACGACAGTAGTACTTGTTAGAGGCGATGATTGCTCCGCCGTGTGCGCGCGGTCCCCGTCGCATGAAGTGGACTACCTCCCCGACGGCCCTGGTCGAGGAGTACATCAAGGCATGAGCCTTGTAGAGCATTGGAAGGTTGTGTGTGCCGGAGATGGGTGAAGAGTCTGAGGAGTAGTCTTCCCTCTCGACGTATATATCTTGGGCGCTGCGAAGATAGGCTCGCGAGATCGTCTCGAGGGAATACAACAAACGCTGTGCGCGTGGCCAGCGGTGATACTCTGGCCATCTATCCTTCCAGTAAAAGGTGGGAATGACTGACGAAAGCGTGTAGTTTTGTCCCTTCGTGATCTTAGTCTCAAAGCTACTTTGTCCCATGATAACGTTCCGAACGAAGCTCATATCATCTGCAAGTGTAATCGAATTGACGGGGCCTGGAGCAGACCCCCAACCTTGCACAAGACGGAACAAGCTGGCCTCGTCGGGGGTAAAGAAATCCAGCGATTGTTTCACAATCGCTCGAATTTTCTTTCCCAGAACAGGAACACTGGCATATCGGTTGTCGCGAAGGGCGGCCGCGCGAGCCTCGTGGTTGACCTTGAGAGAGGGCAGCAGTTAACCTCAAGAAGAGTGAAGGATTCATTTTCGGGCTCATCGAACTTGATAAATGGTCTGATGAACAGATGATGATGGCTTCCGTGCTCTTTCTGCTTGACGCCGTCGATGGCCCAGACGAGCTTCCACACCACCGCAGCATTGTCCTCGTAGGTCTCCATAAAATGGTCCCAGATCTGGTCTGGAACTTCAGTCGGGAATGATGAGAAAAGGTGAAAAGTGACTTCGGTACTTTCCTCCAGCCCGCGTGTACTGCGGTCAAGCAGGCTTGCCAACATTCTCAACGCCATTTCGGGCGGGTGGGTTATTGCGGATGTGCAGAGGTAGGGTGTCCGGAGATTCTTGAATAGCCGGGCTCAGACAAGATTCTTTATAATCTCTCAGGAACTCAGACGAGAGAAATTCGCAATGGTCTATCGGCAGAGGTAGATGATGACACGGTGACCGGGTAAAGAGAGAAGGCTGGGGGTGAGCGTTGTGGTCTGGTGAGGAAAAGGGCTGGCAGCCTGGTGAAGAAAAGAGCTAGCGGTCCACTGAACCGCCCCACAGGGAGCAAGTGATTAAGAGGGACGGGACAGAGCACCACCCCCGGCCAGGTACTGTGACCGCTATTATACCATTCCCCAGTCCCCACAAGGTTGGCGCCTGTAGGTCTCGAGCCTACTCTGGGTTCAACCTCACAGTACCTACCTATCGTCCTGTCAGAAGTTCCGTTCCGATTTGCAGGTCACTCCAACGACTACGAGATAAAACCAGGCCCCTACCTATCAAAGCAAGTGGAGTCCTGACAACAAAAGGACTCCCGTTGGAAAATGGTGTTTTCAACCTGGTGCCATGGTGACGCAGTCGAGGCACGAAAGCATTAGCAATGACACCTTTTCAGATCGTCATTCATTTTTGATAGAGTCAAGAGAGAACGCTGCCATTTCTCAAGTTAAGGTCAATGGCCGCAACGTCAAAAGATATATTGGGATGGTACAAATACCACGATGTCCGACAACATTAGCTTCCTATGTACCAAGTACCCACGGAAAAACATGAACCCAGACGCTTTGTGGACGATCATGTATGCAAGAGTGACGGCTGGGGATGACTTTCAGATCCATCTTGAGTTTCGTATCATTTGCTGTCATTGATAGGGTAAGGCAAATATCACCCACCACTGCCACGATTAGTACGGCGTGTCCACTGAGATGACTAAAGCTGTAAGATGACTCAATTTCTCTTTTTTCCGAATATCTCTAACTAGATCGCTTTCGTGCACCAATTATCGGAACAGCCACATTCACCCATCCCTCACTCCAGTCAATTTGATGGGGAGATAGGTCCCTGTGTAGATTGAGAGTTAGGAGGGAGGATTGATAGGCTTGATAATCCCGATACGAGGTGGTGGCTTCCCACGTGGGTATGAGCCCGATCCGACTGATTGAATCCGTTCCCCTATCCTTCTGACACTTTATTTCCCAGTCGATATCAATCATTAGCTTACAGGGCCTCTTCCATTCCGGCCTAGCCGCATCAGTAAGCCTGCCCTGTCGTGTGTACTGGAGATGTCGCCCCAGTGGTGGAGTTTTCTGCCGGGAAATACGGCAAAGGCAAATTTGGTCCACAAACCACATTACTCTCCGGAAGAACCCCCTCCACAAAGTACTGTCTAACAATGTCATTGACACAATTAGAAGGAACCGCCAACGAGCAATGACCATACCCCTGAACCTCTACCAGCCTTGACCCAACAAAAGCATCATTTGCGGAACGCGCCGAAATAAGCGGACAAACAGGGTCATACGTCGTCGACAGAATCAACAACGGATGAGCTGTTCTGACTCCTCGCTCAGGAATAAAGTCAATTGTCTTGCGAACTGCCCATGACCGTCTGTTGAAGTAGCCAGGCCACTCTTGACTCCCGAAAATTGTGTTGTTGCTCGCCTCGAGAATGGCGGGAATCAGCTCCTCTGGAGTCGCAGGTGACAGTGCAGGTCCGGAGACACCGTCGTTGTACCGGATATAGTCATTGGCGTCTCCTTCATCGTAGTCATTGTATGATTCTGCGGTTGACGGCAGCATGTAGTGAAGGAAAAAGGCAGTCGCGTTTCCAGTTTGTACAAGCGGAGTCAGGGCCGCGGCCAGGGGAGCCCAGCGCAAGGGGCTGTACAAAGCGTTGAAGACGGCGTTGTTCCACACGTCTGAGAAGCCGACAAGACCGCTAACAGTGTTATTAACGTAGACGGGGGCTGGCTCCTCCCTCAGGGCCCAAATAGTCGAGATCAGCTTCTCGATTAGCTCTTCTTTTGTTTCTGCCAGCTGAGCCAGTGGACAGGTCTGATTGCCTGCCTTGATGCACTCATCCACGAAGCCTTCAAACACCTTATCCGTGTCGTCATTGGATTCTCTGTCGGACCAGTTTGTAAACCAGTCAAACTCATTGGCCACGCCATCGATGATGACCCTTCTTACCCGTTCTGGATACATCGTGGCGTAGGTTTGACCCAGTATGGTGCCGTAGCTGAAGCCCCAGTAGTACAAGTTCTCCTGCCCGACAGCATCCAAAATGCTATTCATATCTGCTGCGGTTTGAGGTGTGTTAATGTACTCTCCGTGTTCGCCCATGGTTTGTTTGCAAGCCTGGCTGTAGATGATACTTGAAGCCCACCAATTGCCACTGGACTCGGTCAGGCTGTAGGGGTCTGTTCCAGTCCAAGAGTTCCGTGAAGCCTGCGTTTTGTTGCCAGGGGTCGGATAGCACTTGACATATGGTGTAGATGCGTTGACACCCCGTGGATCAAAGCTGAGCAAGTTGAAGTTCTCGCCCACGACTTGGCTGATATCCACACCCCAACGGTACATTAAACTCATACCGCTGCCTCCTGGCCCGCCGGGGTTGAGAAGGATGTTGATGTTGCCGTTGGCTGTGGCATTTTTGCCTCTTAGTCGAATAAGGGAGATGTTGAAATGCTTCTCGTTGTTGAAGCCATTATTGCTTGCGTTGAACTGATCCATGGGAACCAGCAGATTTCTGCATTCGAGTTGGTGGTCCCCATCTAAAGTAGGACTGACGGGGCATGGTGTCCAGGCCAGGCTTTCTCCATGGTACTTTTGCCCTTCGGTATGTTCATCAGATGTGGAATTGTGGGCAAATCCCACCGCCGCCAGACAACTGATCAAAAGGGCTAGTGCTCGCATTGTTGGGAATCTCGAGATTGTTCTGTAGGCCGTCAACTAGAATTTGTGTTCGCCTGATCGATGTCCACCCAGGAGCTGGGCCTCCTGGCAAAGCGCCATCCTTGATTTAACATGGTATTGATCTGAAAGACTTCAATGGGTCTTCCCCCACTGACTGACAAAGCGTTCATCTGTTGGTTGTTGCTGATGATATCAACATCGTAGCGAATCGACCGCATTGGGAATCCAGCTCGAAACCCTCCACCTGGACGGACAAAGTGCTCCAGTTCAACCATCGTGATGTGGGGTCTTAGCATTCCACGCTGGGAGGATTCGAAGCCTTACGCCTCTTAGCGAGGTGGGTGTCTGCAGTAGCGAATCCGGATGCGGAGTATGTCGTCTGTTTTTCCAACCCCAACCATCACGAAGTTTGTTAAACAAAGACCACACAGGCCCAATCAAGGCGTTGTCCGTTTCTCGGTCCGATGTCGTCGGGTTATTCTCATGCCGACTATCCGAAGTGCAATGGACTAAGCCTGAAAGTAAACAATTAGATGATGTTGGGCCAGAGGAAGCCCGTGGGGTGACACAGTGTCGAAGTTGAGACCAACAACATATGAATATTGCAAAGATGATGCAATTTATCATCGAGCAGAAACTTGCAGATCTGGGACATGATATCCGATGCTACAGAGCACTGTGTAACCAGGGCTTATGAATCTTTGCTGACGTGATGGCCATGGGGACCATGAGGGGCAGGGTGCCAATGGAAGTCGGGTAGGTGTCGACTGCGGGGCACCTTGCTCCAAGTGAGACATCTCCATGCCAGAGATTTGAGGACATCGGATCAGCGTGAAGATACTCTACCACAACCACCCATTGTTACACGACCTTGGAGGTTGGTTACGCAAGCTCCCAACAGTCTGCGATCCGCCGTTACACAAGCTTACGTCCACTGACCTGGTCTCTGGAACTGGCACAAAACACCGCCGGGAACAGCATCGATAGGTCCTTCGGATCCAATAGTATCTCCAACTTTGCAGCCGGGCTGCTGGTTGAATCCTTCCCTGCAGCAATGCAACCCAACGGGTCGGTCTGCCGAGGATCCCTTCACAGTCTCGGGCCTTGATCCAGCGGGACGGACAACCCCATAGCGAGCATAAGAGGCGACGCTCATACCCATCATGATGGATACCCGCATGCTGAGAGGCGAGCGAGACCCTGGCAGCTATCACCTCCCAAAATGCGCCTTTTCCGAGCTCTGGTTGTCGGCGTCCTGTTGGTCTCCGCGTCAGCGAAAAAGGATGAACCCAACTTTCCATTCGAGACCAAGCAATTGTCCAAGCGAGAGACGACAAAGCACCCGAATATCGCCTTTGGAGATCCCTCCTCGGTGCCCCTCAACCACGACCGACCGACATGCAAGATCGGACCCCAAGATGCGGCTTGGCCTACCCTGAACGAATGGTCAAAATTGAATACAACGCTCGGTGGCAGGCTCCTGAAGCCATCTCCAGCACCCATTGTCTGTTATCCAGGGCCAAATTACAATGCGGCTGCTTGTGAGTTCCTCGTCGGCGGCACGACCAGGCGCACCAGATTCTGGCTTGACGATCCCCTCAGTGTGCTCAGCCCCTGGACTCAGGGGAATACATGTCTGTTATCTGCCAACGTCAGTGGTCCTCTGAGAAGCTGCACACAGGGAGGATTTCCGGAGTATGTGGTCAATGCCACGTCCGTGAGGGATGTGCAGATAGCTGTCAACTTTGCTCGGAACAGTAATATCAGGTTGATCATCAAGTAAGCCATCACAACGAAACAGCGCAAAAAAAGAAAGCAAACTAACGGCTCCTCCAGGAACACGGGCCATGACTTCTTGGGTCGTTCAAACGGCTACGGATCACTAAGCGTGTGGACACATCACCTAAAGGGCATCGAATACCTCCAAAGCTACAAGGCCAGTCAATACAAGGGCTCAGCAGTCAGGCTCGGTGCTGGAACCGAGACCTGGGAGGCAAACAATGCCATGATCGCGCAGAACTTCACCATCGCCGTGCCCAAGCTTCCCACCGAGACGGTTGGCATCGCTGGCGGCTGGTTCCAAGGAGGTGGCCACTCCAATCTGGCTTCTCTCTGGGGCCTTGGAGCCGATCAAGTCCTGAGTATCAACCTTGTCACTGCCGATGGCAGATTCACGACGGCAAACAAGGACACTAACAAAGACCTCTTCTTTGCCCTGCGTGGCGGAGGTGGAGGCACCTACGGCGTCGTCACCTCGATCGTTGTCAAGGCCTCCAAGGGACTGATCACCCTCGGCACCGCTACCTACGGCTTCACTACAGGTCCAATTGCCCCCACGACGTTACAGAACCCAACCGCCAATATCACCAATACCCAAGACTTTTGGAAAGGGGTAGAGATCTACCTGGCCTTTGCGAAAAAGGTCGTCGACGCCGGCGGCTTCGGCCACGGAGACGTCACCTACCACGGCAACACAAGTTTCTCCTTTGTGGGAATATTCCTTATGCCCGGGTTCTCCGCAAGCAAGACTCAGGAGTTCGTTAACCCCCTGTTCCAGTCGTTTCGTGATGAAGCCGGCATCAACATCACCACTCCTGTCGCCACGGTGGTCACCTATGCTGAACCTGGGAATGGGACAAACACCGCGCCGGGAAGCGGTACTTTCTCTTCACGCCTTCTTCCCCGAAATAACTGGGCCAACTCAACCAGTATATCTCAGACTTCCAGCGCAATCAAAAGAGCAGTGGAAAAGGGCTTCAACATCCGCACCCGAGCCTACGGTCCAAAGCTCGATCTGGTGACAGGACCCTACGCAGCGAGTGGTGTGAGCCCCCACATGAGAAGTATGGTCATCCACCTGACGGTCTTCTCTCTGCTCGACGTGTCATCGCTCTGGGTGTTGGAGTCCACACCCGGTGAAGCAGCGAGCAAGTTCAAGGCAGAGCTGGCTAGGCTGGAGGATGCAACTGATGAGATTCGATGTGTGACTCCCGGGAGCGGGGCGTATTACAATGAAGCTGGGAGGTTGGAGCCAGACTGGCAGGAGAGTTTCTTTGGGGGGGAGAATTATGGGCGGTTGTTGAGGGTGAAGAGGGAGAGGGATCCTTGGGGGTTGTTTTGGGTTCATAAGGGGGTTGGGAGTGAGGGGTGGAGGGTGGAGACGGGGGATGGGTTGACGACGAATAATGGGCCGTTGTGTAGGGTTTGATCTGGGGTTGGAGGTGGGCACTGTCAAGGAGGTGGGAGGGTGTTTGGACTTGATGGGGGATGAATATTTTGAGAAGAGGTGGATGCCGGGGAGGCATGGGCTTGGAAACTGGATGCAGAGTTAAGCGCTGTGGTTCCTACAAGACGTTAGGTTATCTGTACGCGAGGAATAGAGGCAATTGATATGTGTCGTTTCCATTTACAGAACGGGCTGAATCTTAGATGAAGAAGCTGTCTCCTGCTTGATGCATGCGTCTTGAGCCTGACGCTATCAGCATGCCGAGATGTAGGACGCCGATATTCTGACCGGTCGCCGACGTTGAAAAGACAGCAATGATGCTTGCTTTCTTTTCGCCGAGACCATAATCGCTCAACCAAGGGAACGCAACCTCAAGCCATTCTCTTACCGAACGCCACCGGAAAGCCCGATCAAACCATATTCCCATCATCGACTATCCAAAGCGGAAACCTGAAGCGATTTTCAGGCCCGCGGTCCCGCCGTTGCCTTACCACGAAAGGGAAAAAAAACGGGGGAATGATACTGCAGCTAGAGCCTCCAGCTGAGTTCTTGTTAGGTTGTCTTCTGGCAGGGTTTGCCAAGTCTGCGGCTGGGGTGTGGTGTAGCGAGTCTTGGTCGGTGATACGTCGATCTGTAGGCTACGGTTACATTTAGGGGGTTTGTTGAGCTGTCAATTCGTTCGCTTCCACAGAGTCAAAATCTGGGGTTGGGCACTAGACTGCTAGGGGCAAGTTCGGAACCAGATGATACGGGTCGGAGTTCCTGGATCGTTGTTACATGGTTGTTGCTATTTCTGAGTTTCGTGCACGGTGAGGTGTTTGCTTGTGTCTTGGGTCTCGGTTGGGATCTTGGTTGTAAAGAGAGCGGTGGTTGTGGCTTCAACAGGCAGGCGAGGGAAGTATGACTTCGACAGGCGAAAGGGGAAAAACAGATGCAGAGGCTAAGGGGTCGGTCAAGGTCTGAGGGCGAGCGAAAGGGTCAGAGAGATCTATAAAAGATGTCTCCCCGCCCTTGATGACAGCGAGAGTCTCTCAGCTTCTCATCATCCACCAGACATCTACTTTCAAACCCTCTCAACTTTGTCCTACTCCTTTCAAAATTCAACATGCAGTTCCAGTACCTCCTCACCATCCTCGGCGCGACACTCGCCATGGCTGCCCCTCCCAAGGGAATCGGACTCGTCGATACCCTTCAGCCTGTTGACAAGGAAGGCGGCTGTGTCCCGGCCTCTTGCACATCGTTTGGTTGCTGCTCTGGCAATTGCGGATACTGGTGTGTAAGTATTGACCTGGATGACTTCTTGAAGTTTGGTCTCGGATGACTGACGGGTCGAATCACAGCGCGCGTGCGGCATTGATTACAGCTGCTAGGTTGGGGTTGTTGCGAAACTTCTTAAGGGCTTTGGAGGGCATGCGAAGGGGGTGGTTGTGTTGTGGCGGTTGGTGGTGTTTTGGGGAGGTTGACTGCTGGAACGAAGGAATTACAAGGGCTGCTGGTGGGCGTCTAGACCTCCAGAGCTTCCGTTGGACTTGAGCGCAGATGTTTAAATCCAATAAAGTCTCATTATACTAGGATGCCTGGTGAGGGTTATCTACGTGGTTCATCGTGAGCCTGGTGCTAGCCTGGTATCCGTTACTGGCTACAACGCCCCAGCGGGTTTACTCTCCGATATTCTTCTCCAGGCATCCGCAGCATCAATTGAGTCGCGACATTGCATCTTTATTCTCAGGCCCCCACCGACCCCCCAATCTTTCTGTACTTTTAGGCTGACATAACTCACGATTTTGAGACTGAATCTCGAATCACTTGTCGAACTGGGCGCAGAGATTCATGCCGCAGGACCAATATGGAAGACTTGGCGAGGGCTATGCAAGCCACAATCCGGGGGGTGTTTTCATGATCCCATTCGACAGCTTCCCCGCGCAAGTAAGGCTCTGCCCTGCTCAGCGTGGTGTCTGAGGGGACAAATTGTTCAGCCGTTTATTTCCCCGCGATCGTCCATAGCAGGAGACCAACTGAGTCCGCAACCTGTCTTCCTCGATCCAAGATCACAACCAACTGGCCTTTGAGGACTGATGAAAACATGGTCGATCTTTTACTGTTCACATTCCTTCTGATCAGGGCGGCTGTCGCGGCAAGTTGCGCGGATGGAAACACAATTCAATTCCGCGTTGGGAACTGTACAATCCGGTCGCCAAACGAGCCAGAGGTGCAGTCTTGGGGAGCCGAAGTTGCTCTTAACAATGAGAGAACGATATGGTATGTCACGACGGACCCCCCTTGCATTTGAGACATGCATGGGGAACATGCACCCGGGGATGATCTTCCCCTCTTTGGTCTTCGCTAACATAGCAAAAGCATGGTTCCTTCAACGGTGCTCAACGATACCTTCTTAACGACAACCAGTCTTTGCCAGTCGTCCGAGCAACTCAAAGTCCACCAAGTCGACATGACCCCAGCGCAGTGTGCCTCGAGAAGGGGAGGACCAGTTTCTGCCGACAAGTTCAAGGGAGTGCCACTCAGCAATCTGGTGCAGAATCCAGGATGGACCTTACTGAACAACACTATTGAGGGTGCCGTCGAGGTGAGCATGCAGCTGTCAAGACAGGCCATCACAACAACTGTCGGATTGATCACCAAAGGCCAAAACTCGGCAGCATCTCATCTAGGGCTTGCAACAGACTCATCCATCTTGAAGGTACTAAAGGGTCAAGGTTTGATCGTCGCAAGATCGTTTGGATTGAACGTTGGATCGCAAAGTGTTCAGTCGCCGCGAGGTGGAAGTCTTGTGCTCGGAGGCTACGACCAAGGAAGTGTTGCCAATCCATTCCTTCACGAATTTCCGATTCCGCAAAACGACAGACTCCAGGATCGGCATTGCCCCCTGCAGGTCGAACTAACTGGACTGACGCTTGAGATAAAGATGGCAAATGCGAGTGAAACAGAAAGCAGGGACATCTTCAGCAAATCAACCGGAATAACAGTCTGTGTTGAGCCGTAAGTATTAGTCCTCTCTTCAAGCAACAAAACGGTTAGCTAACGCGTCAAACACAGATACGACAATTTGTTCCGCTTGCCCTCAGAAACCCTCTCCGCTTTGCTCGGCTATGTGAACCAAACCACTGAACAACGCACCCACTTGGTACCAGTTACTGAGTATGCAGACGAGTTGGTGAATCTCGAGCCTGGTTTGGTCTATCGGAGATCATCTGGAGAGTTCAACGCGGCGCTACGGTTCACCATCAATGACAAGATGACAGTGGAGGTGCCATTTCACGAGCTTCAGAGACCATTGAGGGGCCTTGATAGCAACGGGGCTGCCGTTTTGAACACATCCTATAACGAACTGCAAATCTTTGGTGATCCAGCTCCTGGAAATGCGCCAGTCCTGGGGAAAGCTTTTCTTTCACAGGTGGGTCTCATCGTCCTTTTTTTATGACAGGGTTCTCCCTACTCACTCATGTTAGGTGTATCTTTTCGTCGATTACGATGCTGGAAAGTTCTATATGGCACCTCTGAACAGCGAAGCGGGTGCGGTGCTGCCGGTTGCGACAGGAACTTGTCCCTCAGGGGGGCTGACAGCCACCGAAAAAGGCCTTATCGCTTTGGGGGCCGTCTTGGGTGCTCTGGTTCTTGCTATTCTCGCATGGGCTATCTATAGATGGCGCCGAAGACGCAACCCACGCATCAACGGCACAGAGGCTCAAGCTATGGACCATGCTCCAGGTAATGCGACATCTGGCGCACAAAATCGATCAGTTGTGGGAACTGGTCAGTTTTCAAGTCGGAACAGGTCCCGAGAGATGCAAGACACACTGTCACAGAACTCGGCCGCGGGTGCGGATAGTGGTTTTGCCATTGGACATGCACCTTTCGGACATCTTTCACGGCAATCTGTGGAAACTGGACGGAGTTATGAGAGTCCACCACATAGGCCAACTCATACCGGGATAGTATAAGTGAAAACATAAGGTGAGATCAGGGAAGGCCATTTGCTTGCTACTTGACAGCTGGCGAATGAATCTGTGTACCTCTGAGACGATAACTTTAGGCATCAACTCCATGGAGTAAGGAACCCATGAGCCAACGAACTCTTGGTTTCATTTTGGGTGCCTGGGAATTGACGCGCCCGATCCAAACCAGGCCTTTTCGGGCATCCATGGGGCTGAGCCAGCCCGTACTGCAGCACCTCAATATACCTAACTTGCCCTTATATCACTGAGGCCTCCCCCCCTACCTTGCACATGCCGTGCCTCCTTCCCCGCAGTTTTCTCCACCATCCAGTACCGTGCTCTCGGGATTCAACAAAGCTTCCATGGATCCACTGACCATCACTACCTCGATCCTCACTGTGGGCGCAACCCTTCAACAAGTCATCAACCTTCTGGGCAATTTCACCAACGCCGGCACAAAGATCGCCGAGATACAAAGGGAGCTGAATCTCACCGCTGGCGTGCTGAATTACATCCAGGAACAGGAAAACAACAACAACTCTCCCCCGACGTTATCGATCGACGACAATGCAGGGCGGCCAAGCCGGAGGAGGTCTAACGCGGGCGTACACCTATCAAATATTCTACGGGACAATATCTCACAGTTACAACTCGACCTACAATGTTTTGCTGGAGAGCTGTCCAAGCTGGCGAAACCATGTTCGTCTGGGTCCAAAGTTGGAAGGGTTGTGGCCAATGGAAAGGTGGCGTGGAAGTTGTCCTACCTCGAAAAGATGCAACATAGCATCGTGAACAAGCGCAAGGAGCTGGAGTTCATTCGGAACAGTCTGGTGGTGTAGGTGTATCTCCGCTTGCTAGCATCATCGAACTAACATCGTTTCAGTGACAGGAGAAACGACCGCGCACCCTCCGAACGACGCAAATCTGCAGATCGAGTTGCCTCCGTTTTCTTTGCGCTGGCTCGCCAGTTCAACGACCACATCTCCAACACCCGTTTGCCTCCACCTAGTCACGATGCCCAAGAGATATTTGTCAAAGCAGTGAGAAGGAGGAAATGGCGTGAGGTTGAAGGGCTGCTCGAACAAGTACACCCGGACTTCACGCTGGGGTCGATGGAGGGCGAGCTGTTCCCCCTCCATGTTGCTGCGATGCTTGGAGATTTGGTCATGGTCGAGCTTCTCATGTCGTACGGTGCGACAGTGGATTGTCGCTCACAGGACAACAAAACACCACTCATGGCGGCCATCGAACACGACAAATCTGTAGTAGCCCTGGCCTTGGTACGTCGTGGAGCGGACGTAAATACATCAGATTCACGAGGACGGACCCCTCTGCACATGGCGGCCAGGAAGAACTCCAAAGCTGTTGTTCAGACTCTGTTGAACAATGGCGCCGATCCCAACGCATATGATATTGACGGCAATACCCCTCTCATGGATGCTGTTTGTCGCGAGGACAGGGAGATTCAACCAACCGACACAAGTGTACTCAGGGTTTTGCTTCAGCCAAACGGAAGTACTGTAGCAGCCGACCCAACTCTTGGAACCAAAAGCAAAGACTACACGCCGCTTCATCATGCAGCTGCTGAAGGATGGCTAGAGGATCTCCGAATCATTATGAAGCTCTCCCACTCTCGACGAGCCCAGGAGTGCTTGGTGCTTGATTCCAGGGGCCGCACGCCCCTTTGGTTTGCAGCGAAAAGCGGTTCTCTACAAGTCGTGGAATTCCTTGTCCAAACTGGCGCTGATTTTAATCGGCATTCCAGGGACAATGAGAAGCCGACAGTACTTTGGGCTGCTGCCAACAACGCTGCGACAGCAGAGTACTTGTTACGCTCCGGGGCCGACCCAAATCAACCCAACAACGAGGGCTACACGCTATTACACCGTGCATGTTGGTCGGGAAACACCATCCTCGCTGAATTATTGCTACGACACAAGGCAGATGCCACGGTCAGGGACAAGGACGGAATGCAGCCCCTGCACTACGCTTCAAGGGAAGGGCACGAGGCACTGGTCGAAATGCTGCTTCAAAGCAGTGGTATTGATATCAACTGTGTTGACAACACCGGCACCACTCCCCTCATGCTTGCTGCTGACCAGGGCCACGATTTCATCATCAAACTCCTTATCAGCTATACCCCTGCTGCGGACTTTAAACATAAGGATGTCTTTGGCTGTGACTCGTTCTACATTGCTTGCGCCAGGGGTCATATCCTCTGTGCAGCATATCTTCTGGGATGTGGCGCTGACATCAATACTCGGAATGCAAAAGACAACACTCCACTTCATGCTGCGGTCAAGGTTGGGATGAAGGATATGGTGGGCTGGCTGCTGAGGATGGGGGCTGACAAAGGGGTGATGTCGAAGCAGCCGTTTGATGGAATGGATGTGAAAGGGACGCCGCTGGAGATTGCGAAGTCAGAAGGGTTCGACGAGATTGTAGAGCTGTTGGAAAGTTGGGAGAGTGATAGGGGGAGGAAGGAGAGGTATACTGCTACCAGGGTGGCTTTATGACGGTATCTAGTCAGCCATAAAGTCAAGGCAGGTCCCTACAAAGGTCCCAGGCATACACTTTCAACTATATGTGAATTAGACGGCCGGCGAACCATATGCTGTAAATGCCAGCGAGTGTACAAGGGAGTTGAAAATGCACCTTATCCAGGGACCGTCTTCCTCGCCCGGACAACCCACCTCTCCTCAACACCTCCACCCTCTTCAACGACAATTCCACCACACCAAAACATACAACTTCAATTTCAACTACCGACTCTTCGTCCCCGAACTCCTACAGCCCATCACCAACCTCCACTCACGACTTCAGAATCCGTCCTCCCCACGCAGACAACCCACCGGTCCTCAACAACCACACACCCTTTTCAACTACAATTCCTCGCCACCAGAGTAACATACCACTTCGATTCCAACTACCAACTCTTCATCCTCGAACATTTACAACCCATCACAAACCCCCATCCCGCGACTTTTGCCGTCACAAACCCCCATTTCACGACTTTTCCCACAACCAAAGCCCTCACAATGGACTACCTCACAACCGCCCTCAGCAAAGCCCTCTCCTCCCTCCACCAACTCCAACAAGCCACCACCACCCGCATCACCATCACCAACACCACCTCCCCCATCAACATCCACAACCAAGCCCTCGAACTCCTCAACGACCTCTCCGAACTCATCAACGAGGGTAAGTCTTTTAAACCCACCCTTTTCCAGACCCACACAACACAATCATTAGTGCTTTTCTCCCTACCTACACAAGAGTTGGGCCTATTCTACCTAATTTCTAGTCTATTCCAGGGCCTGGAATTGTACTAGAACTAACTAAAATACCTTGATAGACTTGAGAATTAGTACCGGTGGGATCATGCCCAACTCTGCCCTACACTTCCATCTCTGTCGAGTTATTCATCACCACTTTTTCATATGTTTTGGCGCTCGCTAGTGCTTTTGTCCCCGCTCAAAAACGAATCATATCGCGAACAAACGCCTAGCTTCCTCGCTCTTGCAAGCAACTGGCGATGCTCGCGGAGGCCATGAGCAAACCGCGGTTGTGTCGCCCGCAGACGCGCCGGCCGGTCGTTTGTTAGCGGCCGAGAGGGAAAACGTCCTTGTCGTTTTTGACATTGTTGTTGAAGACTTTCAGCAATGTAGACTCATGGAGGTGACGAGGATGCTTAGGCTTGATCACGGCAAGGTGGTCAACACCGCTAGGATAGGGGGCAATCAACGGCTTTTCGCCGTGTAAAGGATGCGGATTTATCAATGGATTGTTCAATGATAACTTTTTGGCATTGCAGTAACCGAAGCATGCAGACCTAGCCTTTGTCCCGAAAAGAAAATAACGCTACCCATCACAATAATATCATCCTGTATTACGTCCATCGTTCCTCCCATCCTCTCCTTCAATAACAACGATTCATCTGCCCATCTTACTCCTCATCACCGATCCTGATTCTCCCCTCAGCGCCCAATCCATGGGACCACCATCCACCCACATCAACATTGGTCTCAGCCAACGAGCGATGGCTGAAGAGAAGCCAGAGACCAAAGACAGGCTTGGCGAGGATGTCGAGAACAGCGTAGATCAAGATCTCGGTATCAACAGTAGTGCGATGAGCGCCGTCAGCAATGCCCCAAACACTATTTCCAACAGTCAGCAACAAACTTCACAATCCAAGTCGTAGGGTAGACTCACATGGGATAAGCAGTCCACAACACAAACGTAAACAGCGCCAAAGAGCTAAACAGCCTCGTCACACCCCTCCCCTTGGCAGTCACAGTCCGAGCACCATGGAGAGCCACATGCCAAATAACAAACAGGTACGACACACACCCAATGGCATACCATCCCCACCTCTGAGTAGCTGTCTCACCCTGCGAGGCGAACAGTCCGCTCAACACCATAATCACATCAGCAATAACAGCCATGAGGGTATGAGCACCATCAATACCGGCCAACAAGGACAGGTCCAGCAGGAGCAGCGGCGTGGTGATGGCCCAGTCAACATATCTCCCCCAAAACACCTGACGGCATTCAGTGTATCCAACGTCGGGCACGTGCTTATGGTGGTCCTTGGCCGGGGTGCAGCTGAAGCTCGTGACGTGGCCAGAGGCCATGGCGAAGTAGCTGAGGGAGGCGGTGATGGTGATCAGGGTGGTAATGACATGGTAGAGGCGCTTGGAGATGGGGACGTTCCATGACATGAAGGCGAAGAAGCCCGAGGAGAGGACCATCAGGGCGAAGACAACCCATAACGTCCGGTGGCCTGTCTCGCCGATTTCTTGAAACTGTGGGGGTGTTGCTGTGCGATGAAGGTGTTAGTTCCAGATGTGGTTTGTGGTCTAGAGAAGAGGGACCTACGGATAACAGTGGGAATGGGACCGGGACTGTCTGTATGCGTCGGCTTGGCAGCTGCAGCGCCAGCATAGCCGTAGAGCATTTCCGCAACTTGATCGTGGTGGATCATCTTGATGGATAGAGAGTAAACCGGGTGTTGATATCGAGACAACACACTTTGTTGAGTGATAGAGAAGAAAAGTCCAATTGTTGTTCTAGACAACAGCTGATGGCCATAATAAAGCCCAAGAACACGGCCAGGACGCGAAGCATTCGCCTCCCCCCAACGGTTCGGTCATCTGGTGCACCACGCAAGCTCCCGATGTAAGAGCGACGTCATCTATTTGTCCTGTGGTTGGAGTTTCAGGCAACAGGTACCTCAACAACCCCGCAATGACCTACCTTGTGAGCAAGTACCTGCCCGTATGGATGCGGGGAAGGAGTCACGGAGTTCAAGATTCAACGGCCCGTGGCTGCCCACTTGTGCAAAACAACAAGGGCATTGAGGGGGTTGAAGGAATCCGATTTGATAATGGGAGAAATGCAAGACCAATGTTTCTGCATGCAATATCCAATGGCAGTGGGAGCTGGGGTGTGCTTCACCGAAGAAGAGCTCGGCCGCATGCTTGAAAGCTTGACTCTGCTGAAGATCAAGGTGTCTTTGCCGTGTTGAAGCGACAAAGTCCGAGAACTGGCTTTTGGCGGGGTAATGCCGATCTCCTGGTAGGTAGGTAGCTTGCTTGAACGTGACACCTGACAGCTTTCAATGTTCTCGCATGGACCAGCAACTTCGAAGCCAGTGGTTTCATGATGCTGAGCCTTCTCCCATGTTTAACAGATGTTCAACTGAATGCCAAGCTCGCTGGCAGCTCCAAGCTGTTTCGAGATAAATCTGACCAACAGCATCAGCATGATTGGTGAGAACAGCTAACTTCTGGTGATTTGTGGCTCCATCAGCCCCACAGCGGCCCTCGCTAAACTTTCAGACCAAGCAGTGATTGGCTGGAGTGTGATGGCCTGGACCGCATGTGTCCCCACTACGTCATACCATCCACAGGTCTTACGCCTTTGAGCTCCATCAAAGCTTCGAAAGAAGCATTGCACTCCGCCCCAGCGGGCGGCCTGACTGGCCAACAATGAACTGAAAGGGGACAGGACAGTCACCTATTTACCTTCTGCCACCTGCAGCCTCTGTTTCACCCTCAAACAACAACAGCAAGCCACCAAGGAACCTGATCCACGATCCCATCTCGATTTGAGATCCCCGACACTACTTCAACTTTAAACTTCAGATCTATCCAAACCATCAATACCTACAGCACCTCCAACATGTCTTCAACCACAATGAACTGCCCCGTCGTTGGAACCACCAACACCACTCTGCCCCCTTCGCACCCAGACATCGATCTGAACAAGCCAGGCCAGACCTGCCCTGTCGTCGGTGCTACAACGGACCACCACCACAACCTTCACAAGCACCCTCAAGTTCCCCACCCCGGACTCTCCACCGAGCACAACCACGACGATGCGAATGCCTGCCCCGTCTTGACGGGCAAGCTCGTCAACGAGCCCAAGAGCCAGCAAATGGATGATCAGGTCTGCCCTGTCGTAGGAACTGCCACCACGGTTCTCCCTCCCGATCACCCTTCCACTGAGGGCAAGGCAGGCGATGCTATCTGCCCGGTGACCAAGGCGAGGGTTGACCACCACAAGGGGAAGCTGCATGGGCACCCTGACGTGAGCCATGCTAGTGCTGGGGCTGTTTGCCCTGTTGCTGGAGTCAGGGCCTCCTAAATCATCAAGGAAGGTCCCAACTGTCTGGGACCGAGTTCGTTGATTCTGAGCTGTCACATCTTGCGCGTTTGCGGAGAGATCATTCATACTGGACTGCGATCTTCTTTGTTTAGCTACATGTATGAACCTGAGAAGTCACAATATGAATCAGATAAAGGACAACACTCGCAAGTTGCAACATACACATGAAATGAGTGTATGGGTAAAACATACTAGTGGTTATTGCATGTGTTAAGAAAATGAAAAATGGACGTACCGGGGTTCGAACCTGGGACCTTCACATAGAGCATTGTATCATTCAAACCCTTCCATCTGTCTTGCAACAGCCTCAGTGAGAGAACATTGTTTGCAAATGAGACGTCGTACCACTAAACCACACGCCCTGTCTTTTGTTGTTGTTTGTGTTATTACTCTTGCAGCTTATATGATTGCTACTCAACATCTCAGGGCTCAAGTTGGTCTGATGACCCCCCGTTGCTTAGCCAAGACATTGCACTCATGACATTGATCACAAGCCAACAATGACACGCACCAAAACTTCCAACAAGGTACAGACCTTGGGATCAGGCACAGAAGTTGACATTCCCATCTTTAAACAGGTCGTTTTAGGCCCAGGTCCACTGAAGATCATCCATCTGCACGTCACTCGCTTCCCGCATGAAATTACATCTCACCCCAAGCCTCAAAAAGCTGGCCAACAAGCCACTCATAAAACGGCCCGCTCCCCGTTTCAGCCCTTTGTTAACAAAAAGTCCGGGGTAGACAATGCATCTGCATGGCAAAATGCGCCAGCCTGCGCCGCTGGGGTTTCCTCAAAACAAAACGTCGGAAGCAGCTCTTGTTGGTCGAATTCCGGGGATCTGATTTGACGGTTTTTGTGAAGGACAACAATTAGCGCCGCAGGGCTCACGAGAGCAGCGACCCAAACGGGCGGGTGACCCTAATTTTAGCCCCCCGAAACAGGTCCCCGGGCCTGTTTTGAATGGGAAAGGTGCAATAGCACTGCAGGGTCTGAGGGTTTGAAGATGGGCCCAGGACGGATGACCGCTATTGTAGAGTTATTTTGTGAGTGTCATTATTCGGCTGTGGTGATCATCCGCCGACGGGTAGCTGAGACATAAGAGATAGCCCAGGTCAGTGGTCGCCGCTGGATATGACCTCGAGGTGTTGACATTCGGCTTGAACTACATCGTTGCAGTCGACCACGGCCTTTTCTTCCTTTTGTCCTTTATTTTCTTATCAAGAATTTTTTGCCCTGGTGTGCGTTACGTTCTTATCGTGTGTGGCTGCTGTTGATCACAGTGCACTGTTGCGTCATCGTCAGCAAATACCGAATCCTTTTGCATTGCACAACATTATCACCACCAACACATTTTCGTGGTTGTGCCAGCACACATCGACAAACAACCTCCCTCTCAAAATGTCCTCCTTCCACTCCCACCGCCTGTCCCTCCCGGACCGCACCCTCCGCAAACCCCAGAAACTGCGGTCCTCTCCCAAGATGGACGAAATGGAAGACATCGTGTACGATTCTCCCTCGTACACCAAACCCTCCCACCACGGGCCCCCCTCCCTCACCTCGAGCACCTCGACCCTGGTCCCCTCCGACGGCGGGTCTTTGCTAGACCACTTCGACCTCCCCTCCCCTCCCTCAACCCCAGTCAAGTCAACCCATCAGTACTCCTCTCTCAACAGCTTCCAGTCGCCAGCTCTCTCTCCCGACCTTTTCTCCTCCTCCCTGTCACCCCCTTCGTCACCAAGCCCAAGACGTGACCGCCACAGTGGTCGTCGGAGATCTCACTCGAGGAGTTCATCATCCTCGTCAGTGTCATCGAGCTCATCAGCTATGGAACTGGATGGTGGTTATGGAGGAGCGGATGGGGGTGTAGTCCCTGTTGTGAGATCGAGCAGACGGACGCCGTATTATCCCCCGAACTCGTCGCGGTCGGTGGACAGGGCGAGGGTGTATATGAATCGGGGGCCGCATTATGTCCCGAATTGGACGCCGATGAGCAGTTTGCCTAGGCATGTGCAGTTGCAGATTGAGGAGAGGATGGTGAAGTTTACTGCTTGATCTTGAGGCGGGCTGTGTGTTGGGTTTTCTTTTGTTCAAGGGGGTTTGGGTCGGTTGGCATTTGGCAGGTATGGGAATTGGTGCATTGCTTTTTGGGTTGGGTTAGGATGCATTATGGTTAGATGGTTGGGATGGGAACAGGGCTTTGGGTGGGAAAAGGGGCGTTTTGGGTATTTGGGTGTTTGATGGGCATAGGTAATAGTCTTTTTGACAGGGGGGTTTAACTTCGCTGTTCAATCTTGACGTTTGTATTGACTTGAATTGTTATGCTACGGTGCTTTGCCATTCTCTATTCTGCAAGTATTGTTGTGAGTTGAGATGGTACCATCCCGGTGCCGTGTTCCTGGTGTTCCCTTTAACTGACCTCTCGAATCCAACATCCAGTACTGAGACTCTTGGCAGTGGAAATACGGCAGTAGTATTTAGCCAGGCTATGTCTTAAGACATGAGAGGTTGTACTAATCAACGAAATCATGCCTCTTCACTGTCTCCGACGCTGTACCCAAGCACACACCTTACTAACCTAATTCCAGCCCTGTATGGGCAGTGATACTTCTCGTGTTACTCTGATAGTACCAACCCAAATTCAAACCCAGAATTCTTATTTTGACATGATTCATTTCTATGCTCAAAATACAGCAAAACCCGGTGCTTTCTGGTGAAGGGTATATCCTCATTGGCAGTCCTTCCTGCGCCCCTGAAGCAGGGCTAGCCACCAAGTACCAAGACTGCGGGCTTTGGGCCAACAAAACCGGCCTCGGTTAGCACTTATGGAATGGGTCGGGGAATTTGGAAGCAGTTGGTGCAAGGTTTGAAAGGTGAAACGCGTCACAGAGAGCTCATGGGCTCACAAGTGTGATTTTGTGCGATGACGTGTGTTGAGGCTCAAAGAGTGCCAAGCGCCGGTATTTAGGTGACATGAAAGAACATTTCGATGGTGGATGGGATGTGGCATTGTGAGTTGATTGCAATAGGTAACTGATATTGTATTGGTTGGAGTACGGGAGTTGGATAATAACCGCAAGGAATGGATGCGGTGTGTCTATGACAGCCTCAAGAACCAGGAAGAGGGAAACAAGAATTATGGGAAAGCAAGACGGTTCGGTGTGAGAAGGGGAGCGTGAGAGTTGAAAGATGTATTCGACCGGACCTTCATGGTCACTGGCAGAGGAGATGGCATTCCCCTTGCATCCATCGTAGGCGCTGTGAACCCCCAAGGCGCCAATTGCTTCCCTCTTGTTGGTGGACGACGGGTTTCAGTCTTGCCATTTTCTTCGGGAGGCCAGACAATCTTTTGGAACTTTGGCTTTCGGTTTCGTGGTGATAGCTTTCGTAGCACTTGGCGAAGCCCCATTGTGTGTGATAGAGAAAAGAAGGGTAAGCTCAAGTTGGCGATTTTTCGTGATGGCGCAGTGTAAGCCTTGCCGCGGGTGGATCTGCTGCAACATGGCGTCTGAGTGGTTATAAAGCATCTAAATATGATTTGTGGGTTAGCACACAATGGGTTGGTGTTTTGGTTGATGGGCAAGGCCAACAAAAGGACGTCCGTTTTTGGCTGCATTGTCAATTGTTTCAGGGGATCTGTACTTTGTGAGCTGCATTGTTGCATTGTTCGGTCCCAACTGTGGACACCACACCCCTTACCCGTGCGGCGGGGATTTTTGTGTACCTCGTTGGGGTCCAAGTCTTACCTGTGATCCCATTCTTAGACACCCTCGTTGGGCGGTCCGGCAGCTGCCGAATGGGTCGATGTTTACCTCCGTGCCGCAGTAATGGTGGAGCGGGCCGGGGTTGGCATCGGCCCAGCAAGCCGGGTCCGGGCGCAAGTCACCGTCCCCCTTGACCAGAGTCTGAAACAGGTAGACGAGTGGGCTTCAAACATCAAGCGGTCTACTGAACTGACGGGCAAATGCTGGGAATGTGACCGACACAGCCCGGAGATAGCTCTTTTACCCTGTGCAAAGCCCTCTGTGCACTCCGAGCTGACTCCGCCCGGACCGGTCCACCGGGACCGAGACCAAAACAAACCACGGTACACGTCATTGAGAGAGCCCCGTATTTGACCGTTCAGTCATAGTCTGGCACCTTGGTCCGGATCACGGTCGACCTGTAGTACACCCATACTTTCGACACAAATATAAGTGTGTGCGCGTACCCACCATCCGAATACTCGACGATCACTCCCTTCGCAATCTGTTTTTGACTCCATTCGGACCCTCAACGCCGTCGGTAGACCTGACGGACTCGCCTTGAACCAGCCATAACCCAGCCAAGACAGCTGCAGATCTCCAGATCTTCATTATCCCTGCCAGAGCCAAGACTGTAATTCAACAACACCAATCCAGCAATATTATGAACCGCTCACGATATGTACCGCAGCAGTCTGCATATACCGCTGCTCAGTTCCAGCCGTTTGGTCCCGGACCTGTACCAACCCCAGCCCAGATGCCAGGCATGATCCCGATGGGATACCCACAGCAACAGATGTTCGGTGGCAGCCCGAACCCAAATGCCATGGGCGCTTCGCCAATACTCCAGCAACAGCAAGCCATGTCTCCAAACGCTCTGTGGGCAGCCAACTTTGCCAATGGGCCGATTATTGAGGATCTTTGTGCGCCTCCACAGATGGGACTGCCAACCTCGCCACCCATGAACGCCCTTCCACCTCGGGGCATGCCAATGGGCGCAGCAATTCACCCGTCATCCATGCCGCAGGTACAGAATGTGTTTGGCCTCCGTCAACCAGGAACACCACATCCAGGACACGGTTTTGCGCCGATGATGCCGGGAGTGCCCAGCTCGCATGGTTGGATCGTACCCTCCAGGTTATGCTGCCCAGCCACAAGGAATTGCATGGTCGCATCCCCACCAGCTTCAGTTCCAACAGCTAGCTTCAGCAGCAGGCAGCTCAGACAACATGCTCAGCAGCAGCGAACAACAACAGCAGCACGCAGCAGCAAGGTCAGTTTCTGAGAGTCCAACGATGATGACTTGGGAGGCCAAGAATGTGAGCCTGGGTTTGCTACGGGAGGGAATGGTACCGAGCAGATGGGGTCGCCGTCGATGGGGAATTCGCCAGGTGCGCAGCCGTTGACGCCGGTGGAGAGTACGTTACAGGGTTTCATGTCGCCTGATTCGATCTAGATTATTGTGTCTAGGTGCTGGTCGGATTGTTGGCGACGACGGCTGGGCGTGAGAACGACGACAATGACGATTTCATGATCAAACATCGCATCAGAAGGAGCGTAGCATCGGTTCGGAAGGGAGGAGGGTATGGTTTGGAATTTCGTACTTGTCTGGGAATGGTTTCATTAGCGTTCTTGTCATCAGCGGGCGTATAGGAGTTGGGAATGGGTATAAGGCCTGGGAACTCCTAGAATATATTGTCTTATTAATTCCAACAAAAACTGTTAAATGAGGTTGTTCCGATCATGATGTGCCGTGCAGCCTGCAGGTATGGGATCCGATGCCACCAATAGGTGCCAGAGCGAGCGACCAGTCACAACGCTTGCTACGATGATGAACCCCGCCCACAGAGGCCGCCATCCCTCACACGCTCTCCCACTTCTGTGGCGGCCCGACGAAGTTACTGACAGTCGTCTACCTAGCCACCAGAGCAGATGGCAACACAATTGCAGTCGTCATGTATCTTGTCAACGTAGCAACAAAAAAGCTCGAGACTTTTTCGGCAGACGACATTCCGCCCTACGCCATATTGTCTCATACTTGGGGCAACGACGACGAAGAACTTTCTTTTCGCGATATCATTGACGGACTCCTCAAGCCTGGAACACTGGGCGTCTTCAAACTCGATGGCTGCTGTAAACAGGCCCAGCTCCACGGGCTTGGTTACGTTTGGATCGATACCTGTTGCATCAACAAGTCCGACCATGTTGAGCTGAGCGAGGCAATCAACTCGATGTTCAAGTGGTATCGCGATGCTGTGATTTGCTACGTATACCTTGCCGATACTACACCAAACACTCGCCTCTCGAACAGCCGTTGGTTTCGGCGAGGATGGACGCTTCAAGAGCTCCTGGCACCTCAGGAGCTGAGTCTGTATGGTTCGGATTGGACCTTTCTCGGATCCCGAGAAGACCTTGCAGTGTCGATTGAGCACGCCACTGGGATACCCGAAGGCTTCCTTTATGGAGATGGTGATTTTTACCGGGCAAGCGTCGCTCAGCGATTCTCCTGGGCATCAAAGCGAACCACCAAGCGCAAAGAGGACATGGCTTACTGTCTCCTTGGACTGTTTGACGTTTCGCTGCCGATTATCTACGGTGATGATCATGCTTTCGCTCGGCTTCAACGCGAAATCATGCTTAAGCTGCGCGACGATTCCATATTTGCCTGGTGAGAACAGCAAACAGGTGCAAAGCTCGTGTTTGACCTGAGCTAACCTATCAGTAGGGGTCTAAGCTACGAACATCCTACCAAGGAACAGTCACAGGACACAATTAGGGCATCTGCTGGGGCTCTCGCCGAGTCTCCGAAGGACTATGAGTACTGTGGGGCTATTGTCTCTCATGGCTCCCACAGCTCTCCGTCAAACAAGTTCGTCATCGAAAGCGGATTCCTCTGTATTACAACAACCACCTACACAGCTCAAGAGGGCGGTACCTACGGGCTTTTGAATTGTGGAACAAAAGATCACACAAGCGAGCATGTCGTTGGCATCCCTCTTCAGCACAGCACCTCTGGAGACTATTACTTTCGACCCCACAGCTACAGCGCCAGGATATTCCCTAAGCAAACGATGGATTCCAGAAGCGTTAGCCAATCGATTCACATTCAAATGTTTCGGGATCAAGAGATATCGAGGTTGTCGAAACCGAGCTGGTCGATCCGACTCAGGACATCAGGTTGTTTACTCAAGGTCCTTGAGGTATATCCTCCAGGGCGTTTACACGACAAACTGATCCACGTAGACCCCGACTTTGATTCCGCCGATGCTGTAGACCGGACCTGGGTACGGTTACAACGACACGGTAACGAGAGTCACCTGCTACCCGACTTCATTCTAATATTGACCATCACACGACACCCTGAAGACGTACAAGGCAGACTGACTTGCGCCCTTGCAATTTGTTCATGTTTCACCACCTTGAAAGAGATCGCAGACAATGCGCAATTGTTATGGAAGAGCATCTTCATCCGAAAGCAAGCCAGCAACGTATCTCAGCACATCGGTGCCGCTTTGTGGCGAAGCTCCGATTCGCTAAGTGGCCACCCAAGGATTTCTGTTGTGATGTCGGAGATTGTCTCACCCCCTGATACCACAATCGATTTGACTCAGCAGCTGTCGAGGGTCAGATTGCCAGACAGGTTTCTTAGCGCCTTGGAGCACGAAGACTGCCTCAATCAGCGCTTGGCTCGGAAAGGTAACGAGCTTGAAGCCAGAGAAAAGCAGCTAAACAAAACACGCGACATGCTGACCGAGCTCAATAAGCAAATTGAGAAGCTGGAAGCGTCAAAGAAGTCATTGAATGCCGAGGACCACATCTCTGCAATGGAGGTGGAGAGGTTAAAGAACGAAAAGAGCAAACTGGAATCGAAGAGATTCAAGGTGAGCTTGAATCGAACATACCTTGAAGGATGTCTGGATGAACACCACGACGGGCGCAATGAATGGCTTCGGAAAATCAGGCTACCCATTGAAAAAGGGGATGTAACAGCCGGCGATGACTCGTTTCTTGACCATCGGCTTGAGAATCTGGTCAGGCTTCTGATTTCCGTGGAACGTTCCGCTCCGTTACCTTCAACAAAATACAACCCACCCCAGGATATGACACCACTGGCTTATGCCATCCAAGAAGGCTGCTACGAGCTTCTGCAGCGGCTTCTTGACCAGGGCGCTGATGTGAATGAGATATATTCGAACGGCAGGACTGCCCTCTTGGCCGCAGTAATCTGGGATAAAGACATGGTGGTCCAGGAACTGCTTGAGCATGGAGCAATAGTTTGGCCGGCACTGCTATGGTCGGTTCAAAACTGCGACAGAGCTGACACACTCTCACCACTCCTCAAGCTAGAAGAGACGGCTCTTGAAGTGGATGCCGGGAGGTTTCGTATGCTACTGCTGCTGGCTGCGGAGCAGGGATCGAAAGAAATTATTCTAGAGCTTTTGTCGTGGGGCGAGGGCAGGCACACTTTCGATCTCAGCATTAAGTCGAATCAAGACGTTGTCTGGGCTGCTGCAGTCAAAAATCACGACTCGACAGTACGGACTCTCATCAAGCATGATTGCAGTCCGAATCCGTTGAGCTGCCAGCGCTTACTCCTTCGATCGGTCTTAGAGAATTGTGCCAGCCTTCCCCCGGTCTTATGGGAGAAGAAGAAGGCGGACATACACGCCAAGTACATGGGCGGCCGCAATCTTCTATGGTTGGCAGCAGACCGGGGGTACGATTCTGTGATTGGGTCCTTGGCGCTGATCCAAACAGTGATTGACCCTGGCAGTATGGGGAGGCAAATGACCATCGCAGACGATTTTGGCCAGAACGCGCTTTCCCGAGCTGCCGAGAATGGACATGTTAACGCTGCTGTCAGATTGCTGCTCTGGGAAGATCCGACTGTCAGAGATCATGACGGCCACACAGCACTTTGGTACGCCGTAATCAACGGACATGCAGATGTATTGCAGGCCCTGATGAAACACAAGTCCATCAGGGAGGATCTTTGGGAAATGGGAAAACTGTTGTGGTGGGCAGTCGAGACGGACCAAGAGCAAATGGTGGACGTTATCTTGGCCAATGACGGAGCTCTGGCCTTTCAGCATCGCTACCACGACCCTCATGCGCTTCTCTGGAGTGCGCTTGGAGAAGGTACTACCAGGATTGTGGGAAAACTCTTTGCATATCGAGAGTTTCAGGTTCACAGTGTCGAAATGCTCCAATATGCGGAGAAACACCGATATGATGACCTGGTCAAGCTCTTGTCCAACCCACTGACATTGGCGCTCCAAGGTCGAATGGTTGTGGTTGATCGGGTGAAGCCTGAGACGGGAGACAAAAAACAAGTGAGGTTTGGGCACCACGATGGAATTGCCAAGTTTGGAGGAAGTATGGTACCGGTTGAAACGTTGAGAGAAGTAGAGGATGAGAGCTAGAGCCCCCTTCACCGGAACTTTGGGCTCTCGGATATGCTGTCAAGGTATTAGGAGCCTGGTTCTGTCATTACGCCACAAGAATGTATTCATCTGAATGACATCTCGCACAACAGCACTCACAGACTTGACCATGATGGTATTTTTCAGCTACCTACAATAGCCATGAGCTCAGCTAGCTCTACCCTCCCCCATCTCAAACACGACACAACCTCCCATTCTGCCCAGCAGGGTACCCATCCGCCGTCGCAACCCTCCACTCCTCACTTCCCACCGTCGTCTGCGCCCAAAACAACCCCCACGGATCCCTCCTCCCCTTGATCTTCAATAGTTTCTTATAATTCACTCCGAAAAAGCTACCCTGCCAATTCTTCTCCGCCGGATCCCCCTCATTCATATACGACCCCGCCCCGGACGTCAACTGCTTGAACACATCGGTGTATTTATATGTGTGCTCATCATTCGCCTTTGCCTGAGCAGCTGTCCACCTAGCAGGGATAACCTCCATGAGCGCAGCAGAGAGAACAGTCTCCCTCCAGGCGGGGTGGACAGCACTGTTCTCACACCCGGGATACCCAGCCTTTTTGCATGTTGGGGCGTAACCCCAGCCGTGGAAGACGAGACCGCCTTCTTCAACGCCCGAGCGGATGGCGGCGAAGGTCTTGTTCCACAGGGCGGGGTCGACGAGGTTCTTGCGAGGAAAGAGGCGGGAGCGGTAGCGGGTGTTGGCTGGGTTGGAGGAGCCCGTTCTTTGGCCGTTGCCGGCGTAGAGGGTTGGGGGGATTTGGCCTGATGAGGGGAGGGAGACGGGGATGGAGAGGGCGTTGAGCTGAGTGTATAGGGGTTGAAGGGCGGCAATGGCTTCGGAGGCGGGGATGTTGGGGATGATTTGGTTGGAGGTAAAGGCGAAGCTATTGTTACCGAGGGGGAAAATGTAGCTGAAGCAGTAGCCGCCGAGCTCTTGGACTTTGAGGCAGTAGTGGTAGGAGATCTTGACGCCTTCCCAGAACTGGTCTGGTTTATTATTCATGAAGTTAGTGTTGGGGGGAGGTTGGCCTGTAGCGACTCTGATGGGGAGGGGGTAGGTGCCGTCGGTGGAGTTGCTTGGGAAGCCGATGTTGCCGAAGTTGAGGGGAACGGTGACGGTGTTGATGGGAGGGTAGGCTTTGACCACGACGGAGGTGATGACGCCCCAGGTGCCTGTTCAGTGTGTCAGCATACATAGGATCTCCCAAGAAGCCATTTCACGAAGACTTACTGCCACCACCACCCCTCAACGCAAACCACAAATCCTCATGGTTGAACGGATCGACCGTCAGAAACTGTCCGTCGGCAGTAACAACATTGATTGACAAGACCTGGTCCGCCCCAAGCCCATACTTGGATGTCAACGTCCCATGCCCAGCAACAGACACCCAACCCCCCACAGCACCAACCGTCCCCCAGCCCGGTCCAACAAGCGAGATATTACTCTTGAACATGTGGTTAAACAACTCAAAAGACTCGATCCCAGCCCCGACGTGCGCCGCAGGACCGGTGTACTTGCCCATCGTGAAGCTGGGCAGATATTCGAAGGTCTTGAGGTTATGTACCCAAATACTCAACGACCCAGCACCCATCGACCGTCCACCAAAGTCATGGCCGGTATTTCTACGCTCTTTGGTCAGCGATATACTACCCCATCCTCATCATCACCGCAAGACCACTTACTTGATCACCACCCTCAAGTTCTTATTCCTCGCAAAGTTCACCGCAGCCTGCACATCCCTCACGCTCGTCACATTAACCACATACTCTGGCCACCCACCCCTCTCACACTCCCCCGTGGCGTTAGCACTCAACACGCACGTGCTCCCCTGAGGCCACTCCGTCAGCGTCGTCAACGGCTCATCAAGCCAGAAGTGTGTCTGTCCTGCTTGGGTGGCGAGCCACTGGCAACGTGTCTGGTTTTGCAGCGGGCCAGGGTAGCACGCCGCCTGTGCTGGCTCGGGTCGAAGCAGTGAGCCGTTGAGGAAGTTGCCGAACTTGGACCATTCCGTGGCCGAAGGCCAGTCAGATGTCCCGGGAAAGGCGCGGCATTTGGGCTTGGAACGGACAGGTTTGGATGCGTCGCCGAAGGAGAGGGAGGGAAAAGAGCGGATGGAGGAGGGGGTCAGGACGGTTTTTTCGTAAGGGAAGAGGACTTTGGTTTGTTTAGCGGGTTTGGGACTGCCGGCCGCGGCGAGACCGAGGAGGGAGAAGAGGAGGGCAGCGTGCATCATTGGGACGTTTACCACGCGAGAACTTGAGTGCTATGCCGCTGTCTATGGCTGTGGGATGGTGGGCGGTGGGAGGGCATTTGTACGAACTTTTGTTATGAGAGCTAGGTACCAAGTTACGTGCAGCCAACAAACTCCAGCTGACTGCATATGTTGGTAGAGACAGGCATGCATTGGCGCTGAGGAATATTTGATCGGGGGATGGGATGTGTTGAGCTTGTCTCGGAAGACTTCCCTCGTGGCAGAAACCTCTTCAGGAAGGGGGTTGCATTCTTTTGTTGTGATGAACTACAGGACATAGCACCCTTGTCCGTCACCGGATTTGGCCCTGTGCGGTTGTTGTTTTAGCCCTGGAGGTGAGAGGTTGGGGGCTAGGATCACAATCCAGAATGGTCCCAGAAGGGAAACCCAGGCTGTGATCCAGCTCCGGTGCCCTGTCCGGGGAAGCTCTGGAAAGTCTCCCATCCTTTTGCACATACAGCAAGGGTACAATTCGCAAGAATAATTTGTCTCTTTCCCTCTTCCAACCACGTTCCTTTTGCCCTGGTCCTGGCTCGCCACGTCTGCATATGCACCTCATTCGACGGTTGGATGGCCACCTCTTGCAGCTTTCGTCACCCTTAATCAGCAAGGGCTGGATGGAGGTGTGAGTTGAGGCTGGAGCTCATTCCCGGGCTTTGTGCTTGCAGGGAGACGATCCCTTCTCCAAATTGTACTGCATCCCGTGACAGGGAAGCCATTTATTGTTCTATAAATTGATTCAATGTCGTTGGGTGGGTGGGAGAGGGGTTGTCAAGGTGTGACAACGCTACCTAAGACGTCGTTGCTAATTTATGCAGCAATAAATCCTACCAGAAGAACTAATCTGGAAAGCTTGTTGTTGGACGTAGGTTCGCTGTAGTCATAGCCCAGAACCGCGGGACGGCACGGAGATGGTGGGGAGCACGTCCGTTGGTCGGCCGACGTTAGAGTTCTATTGGTGTGCGCTGCGGGAAGGGTCGGTGTCGCTTAACGGGCCATAGTGGGTGAACTTGTAAATCCCTCTCCGCCATATACCGTCACTAGACAGGAATCATCTTAGCACGAGACGATAAGGGCTTGTTCCGCCTTGGTGGTCTAGCCAGGCAAGATGGCCCACCCCGCCCTCACGACAAAAAGCAAAGCGCCAAAAACATAGCATGTCATCTTGGCCCCAATGGCTTACCTTGGAGCTCCTCCTATCCCCGAATTCTGCCCAACTGATTAGCTAAAGAATAGGACCAAGTCCCGGTTCAGCAGCACTAAAAACAGTCAGGGTATAAAGTTTCCACTACACCTACCCAAATGAGGTCAGTCGGGTCTGGTGGGGGGGGGGGCGGGGGGGTTGTGAGATTC